>NC_139952.1:46510706-46828206 GCF_963454915.1 Gymnoscopelus microlampas
CCTACAACCATGAAACTTCGATACACACATGCGTCTCTTCATGCCCGACAACTTTCGTGGTCTGACTTTTGACCTCTGACCTTTAGATCGCCCACCATTTTGAATTATATGAAAAACAGTCATTGGCTCCTAACTTCTGCATTTTTTCACTTATGGAAAATCCGTTGGAAATTTTTGTAGGCAGTGGTCCAAAGTTCATGTGTAAAATGTTTCGTGCAGATTGCTCAAAAATCCCAGGAGGAGATAGATTTTAACTATTACAGTTTTATGAAAATTATTCATCTGTGCCTAAAACATACATGCAGACTCACATTTCTTTGAAACTTGGCAGAAATGTACAGGGTCATTCCAAATATCACTGAAACCAATCTCACTCCAATTGGCCAAAAGGGGGCGCTATAGCAATTTTTTGAAAAGGCAGACTTTAAACAGGCATAAGTCATGCCTCGTTTGGCCGAAAGTCGTGAAACTTGCTTACACATGTGCCTTGACTCATGAGGAACACATCTATCTCTTTGACCAGTAAGCTCCGCCCTTAGATTGTCCGCAATTTTGAGCAGTTTGAAAAACACTTAAACCCAGGATTTTTCAGCTATTTGCGTGAAACTGTATCATCTCTGTGATCTACTTTTTCACAGTTACTTATCTGTTGGGCCAATGGCGTCTCCCTTAAATGAAGGCCTCACAATCTCAGGGTCGCCAGTTCAAGCCTCACTTGATGCAGACTTAATTTAAGTTGAATTGCAAACAACATGACTGTATCATTGAATACATGTGCAACTGTTAAAGGTAATGATGAAATGCTTCTTGGAGAGAGTATGTTTTTTTAATGTATGACAAACTTCATTGTGAAAATAACCGATCTACAATCTCAAAACTTTTCAGATAGCAACATGTTTCTGAGCTTGTAGATCACTGAAACCAATCTTACTCCAATTGGCCAAAAGGGGGCGCTATAGCAATTTTTTGAAAAGGCAGACTTTAAACAGGCATAAGTCATGCCTCGTTTGGCCGAACGTCGTGAAACTTGCTTACACATGTGCCTTGACTCATGAGGAACACACGTATCGATTTGACCATTAAGCTCCGCCCTTAGATTGTCCGCAATTTTGAGCAGTTTGAAAAACACTTAAACCCAGGATTTTTCAGCTATTTGCGTGAAACTGTATCATCTGTGTGATCTCCTTTTTCACAGTTACTTGTCTGTTGGGCCAATGGCGTCTCCCTTAAATGAATGCCTCACAATCTCAAGGTCGCCAGTTCAAGCCTCACTTGATGTAGACTTAATTTAAGTTGAATTGCAAACAACATGACTGTATCAATGAATACATGTGCAAATGGTAAAGATAACCTGAAATGCTTATTTGAGAGTATGTTTTTTACGTATGACATACTTCATTCTGAAAATAGCTGATCTACAATCTCACAACTTTTCATGGTTTGTGAGCTTGTAGATCGGCTACTTTCATTAGTTTTGGTTCTGAGGAGATGTACAATTTCTTCATTGGTAAATGGCTTGTGAACGAGTGATCTTAGTGTTAGTGAAACAGGGGCTTGGTTCATGAAAGAAGGCAAGAGTTTATGATCTTCAACAGACAATATCAGCCTGGACAAAGCTATAGCACTATAGGTAGTGTTGCAGCCTATTAGTCTGAAGGTTGAGAGTTCGAATCCTGTTAATGGCAGTAGGTTGAGATGTCCAATCAAACCATTATGTTTCCATCTCTCTCTCTCATCAATCTATTGTTTCCATGTCACTCTCTCTCTCTTCAATCTATTCCGTTTCCATGTCTCTCTCTCTCTCTATTCACTGGCCCCGTATTATCGCTGCTTGCAGCTATATTGATAATTGTTTTTCGCTCCCTCTCAATTGAAGGCTACTCTTAGTTCTGGCTTAACCGTGCTGTCGCTTTTTACGAAACTCAGCCATATGATAGATGGTCATGAAAAACTATCAAGAAATAATTCTCACAATCTTTCGTCCAAAGGTGGCGCTATAGCACTCAATTGAAAATGCCAACTTTGAACAGGTACAACTCATGCCCTGTTTCACTTAGAGCCATGAAACTAGGATACACATATGCGTCTCCTCATGCTGAACAACTTTCACCCTCTGACTTTTGACCTCTGATCTTTATATCTCCCACCATTTTGAATTATATGAAAAACAGTCATTGGCTCCTAACTTCTGCATTTTTTCACTTATGGAAAATCCGTTGGAAATTTTTGTAGGCAGAGGTCCAAAGTTCAAGTGTTAAACGTTTCGTGCAGATTGCTCAAAAATCCCAGGAGGAGATAGATTTTAACTATTACAGTTTTATGAAAATTATTCATCTGTGCCTAAAACATACATGCAGACTCACATTTCTTTGAAACTTTGCAGAAATGTACAGGGTCATTCCAAATATCACTGAAACCAATCTCACTCCAATTGGCCAAAAGGGGGCACTATAGCAATTTTTTGAAAAGGCAGATTTAAACAGGCATAAGTCATGCCTCGTTTGGCCGAAAGTCGTGAAACTTGCTTACACATGTGCCTTGACTCATGAGGAACACACGTATCGATTTGACCATTAAGCTCCGCCCTTAGATTGTCCGCAATTTTGAGCAGTTTGAAAAACACTTAAACCCAGGATTTTTCAGCTATTTGCGTGAAACTGTATCATCTGTGTGATCTCCTTTTTCACAGTTACTTGTCTGTTGGGCCAATCGCGTCTCCCTTAAATGAATGCCTCACAATCTCAAGGTCGCCAGTTCAAGCCTCACTTGATGTAGACTTAATTTAAAGGAGAAATCCGGTCATTTTAAGTGTTATGTTTGATGTGTGTCAAATCACTTACCAACGTATAAATGAAAATCGCGTAAATCCACAGAGCCCCCTATCGACCCCCACCGTTGTCATTGTAGGAGGATATAGAATAGCCCAAATTCGCCTATTTTAACCAATGCAAAGTCTGTTTTTTTGCTTCTAGTACTCATTGTTGAGTCCCATGATAATGTAACAGGCGCTAAAACTCCCGACAAGCTAACGGCTAATAACAAACGAGCTAACGCTGGGGCTGCTTATCTCTCTGAATGGCAGCCCCAGGTTGCCAGGTCGGGAGAGAAACCAGCAACCAGCATTAGCTCGTTCTGTTATTAGCCGTTAGCTTGTCGGGAGTTTTAGCGCCTGTTACATTATCATGGGACTCAACAATGAGTACTAGAAGCAAAAAAACAGACTTTGCATTGGTTAAAATAGGCGAATTTGGGCTATTCTATATCCTCCTACAATGACAACGGTGGGGGTCGATAGGGGGCTCTGTGGATTTACGCGATTTTCATTTATACGTTGGTAAGTGATTTGACACACATCAAACATAACACTTAAAATGACCGGATTTCTCCTTTAAGTTGAATTGCAAACAACATGACTGTATCAATGAATACATGTGCAAATGGTAAAGATAACCTGAAATGCTTATTTGAGAGTACGTTTTTTCAACGTATGACATACTTCATTCTGAAAATAGCTGATCTACAATCTCACAACTTTTCATGGTTTGTGAGCTTGTAGATCGGCTAATTTCACTAGTTTTGGTTCTGAGGAGATGTACAATTTCTTCATTGGTAAATGGTTTGTGAACGAGTGATCTTAGTGTTAGTGAAACAGGGGCTTGGTTCATGAAAGACAAGGCAAGAGTTTATGATCTTCAACAGACAATATCAGCCTCGACAAAGCTATATAGGTAGTGTTGCAGCCTATTAGTCTGAAGGTTGAGAGTTCAAATCCTGTTAATGGCAGTAGGTTGAGATGTCCAATCAAACCATTATGTTTCCATCTCTCTCTCTCATCAATCTATTGTTTCCATGTCACTCTCTCTCTCTTCAATCTATTCCGTTTCCATGTCTCTCTCTCTCTCTCTCTATTCACTGGCCCCGTATTATCGCTGCTTGCAGCTATATTTTGTATTGTGTTCCAGTTCAAATTGTGTCTGCTCATTTCTTAGTGTCATCACTTCCAATTTCACTTGTTTAATCTGTATCCTGATTGAGTTCTCTGTCCTGATTGAGTTCTCTGTCCTGATTGAGTTCTCTGTCCTGATTGAGTTCTCTGTCCTGGTTGGATAAAATTGGAAATGAAACTGAAACGAAAATGCATTTTCTGTTTTATAAAGAGCTGGAGAGACAAGGAGACTCCTAATACTGAACAAACATAGCAATGAGTACTATCACAATATAGAGCTATTTAACAATTATTTCAACCAACGCAAATCACTTACCCTACCTTTAAATATCACATAATGCAGGAGGCAGCAGGACGTTGTGTTATTGAAAACGAGCGCTTCCAAACTCTGACTGACAGAAAGTAAGTCATAACATGTTGCAGATAGAAAGAGGATGAAATTCAAGTTTTCTGTACAGCTGCCATGTTGGTGAGTTTAACGTCAGTGTCAATGAAATAAAAAGATATGTTCATACTGTCAGTGGTGGAAAGTAACTAAGTACATGTACTTAAGTACTGTACTTAAGTACAATTTTGAGGTATTTGTACTTTATTTGAGTATTTCCAATTTCCAATACTTTTACTCTACTCCACTACATCTCAGAGGCAAATATTGTACTTTTACTCCACTACATCTCAGAGGCAAATATTGTACTTTTACTCCACTACAATTATTTGAAAACTTTAGTTACTAGTTACTTTGCAGATATAAAATATGATATTATGAAACATACTTTAACCACTTTAGCTATTTTATACCTAGGCTATTTGAAAATAGCCGATCTACAAGCTCACAACGCGTCGCGATGCGACGCGTTGTGAGCTTGTAAATCTGCTATTTTCATATATTTTAGTACTTTTACTTTTGGTACTTTAAGTATATTTTGATGCCAGTACTTTTGTACTTTTACTCAAGTACATTTTTAATTCTGGACTTTTACTTGTAACGGAGTATTTTTATATTGCAGTATTGGTACTTTTACTCAAGTAAAACATTTGAGTACTTTTTCCACCACTGCATACTGTGCCAACAATTTTAATTTTATTTTTTTTAAACTCGGGATAACTCGTTCTGGCACTGAGGGCATTCAGAAAAAACTGGGGATAACTCTTGACTTAGCGTTTACTCCACTACATTTATTAGAAATCTTTATGTACTAGTTACTTTGTTGATCTGGATTATTATTATAAAACATACATTAACCGCTTCAGCCCCATATACACCCTATAGATTGTTCGGCTATTTGTAAAGAGCCGATCTACAGGCTGACAACGTGTCGTGTTGTGAGCCTGTAGATCTGCTATTTTCAAATGATTTTCATTAAGATTTTAAGAACTTGTGAAATGGGACATTTTGAATATTGAGCACGTTTACTCTTGGTCCCTTTAAGTATATTTTTATGCCAATACTTTTGTAGTAGTCATTAGTCAAGCACATTTTGAATGACAGACTTTCAGAATCAGAATCAGAATCAGAATCAGGTTTATTGTCAGATCACAGGTTTACAAGGTAAAAGTGGGTGAAATTCGTTTTTGTACATCATTCCCATCACAACGTTAAATTCCATAGAAAGAAGAGGGGGGAGGGAGAAGAATAAGAGGGGTAAGTGGGAAGGAGGTCAAACAAGTTATCTACAATTTTACAAAGTACCTGAGATAAAGAAACAAACTAAGGTGCCTGAGCATAGCAGCAATGTATGTATACTGTGCATGATATACTTATGGGCGTTAAGGTGCTTAGAGAAAAAAGAGCACAATAAAAAAGACCAAAAAAAGTCAGTGCGTTATACATGGGATTAAGGTGCAAAAGGTCAGTGCGTGTCCACCTAAAGGTGGACTGACCCTGGTATAATCCGCAAGTAGCTCCATGAGGGAGTCACTCGTAACAGAGTGTTTCTACATTGCAGTATAGATACTTTTCACCTTAAATAATTGTAAATTATTTAATTAAAATAATTGAGTAATTCTTCCGCCACTGAGTATATGTTACACATAATGCATAATGCTCTCCAGAGACGATGGAGTCGCGCCCCAGACAGTGGCTCCACTGCTCCTGGTGTGTTGGGCGTGGCTGAACAGACCGTCTGGCTAATGCTGCAGCTTGTGCCAATATAAACAGTGGAAATGTGAGTAATTTGTCCTCCATTTAATTGACATTTTTGGACGTGCTACCCTTTTGGATTTTTTTTTAATTTCTTTTTTTGATATGTTACATATAAAATGGCTATTATGTAATAATCACCCACCTTTTGAGAGAAGATTATAGCCCAGACTCCGAGTGGCAGACAGCAGAACAGAGCGCTGCATATAGACCATTTCTTATAGGTCGGGACAGCACAGGTCTGGTGGTGGCCTTGCTCCTCCATAGTGGCTCGTTGTCTCAGGTTCACAGGTGGATGGAATTACACACACACACACACCCCCACACACACACACACACACACACACACACACACACACACACACACACACACACACACACACACACACACACACACACACAGGCACTCCCACATGTGCACACATGCAGTCCCATACACACACACACACACACACACACACACACACGCATGCACGCATCTCTCTCTCTCTCTCTCTCTCTCTCTCTCTCTCTCTCTCTCTCTCTCTCTCTCTCTCATCCATTAGATGTATTAGATTAGGCTGTAGCTCACAACACAGTCCTTCAAGAGGACACACGATTTCTAACTACTTGTGCGCTATGAGCTTGTAGATCTGCAATTTTTATTTGTTTTACCGTAGAAAAATCTTTGAATATATATATATATATATATATATATATATATATATATATATATTATATATATATTATATATATTTTAAAGTGAACATTTTTAACTCAAATCTTTGCTTCTGGGGGATTCTACAAATGTCTCCTAAATCCTAACAGTTAAAAAAGAAAAAAGAAAAAACGTGTGTTGTTATATATATCAGACTCAAACTTTTTCATGTCAAGGACCACCTAAAATGATATGTATTTGCCCCCCCGCTATGAGCCTGTAGATCTGCTATTTTTTGGATAGTGCGTACAACGTATAACTTTCTGTGCGTGTGACGTGTGTGTATTTTTTGGATAGCCAAAGAAATCTAAAAATGACACACAGATGCGTTCCTGGTCTTAGTGGATTAAATATAAATGAGCTGGATTGAAGCAGAATGATTATGTGACACATGCAGTAAAGTGTTTGATCCCTAGAGAGGATTCTTTATTCTTTAATATAAACTGCTATTAATATAGTGAAGGTCAGTAGAGCACATGGACTCATTTGACTTGAGAAATTGTGTTAAAAACACACAGTTGCCAGCCTGGTACAACCACCTGGCCTTGCTCAAGGGCACATCAACATTCTGAGTGTTATTTGAACTTAATTTAACATTTAACACTATAATAAATTATATTACAAATACCGGGTTCATGTAGTTTATTTGGTCAAAATAAGACGTTTTTTGTTAATAGGTTAAAGTACCATATTGTGATAGTAATCATTGCTATAGAGTGTTTGTTCAGTAACAGTGTTAAATAGCGCTATATTGTGATAGTAATCATTGGAGTAGAGTGTTTGTTCAGTAACAGTGTTAAATAGCTCTATATTGTGATAGTAATCATTGCAGTAGAGTGTTTGTTCAGTAACAGTGTTAAATAGCTCTATATTGTGATAGTAATCATTGCAGTAGAGTGTTTGTTCAGTAACAGTGTTAAATAGCTCTTTGCCTTTTAAAGGGTCAAAGCACAACACTCATGTCAAAATCCTCATTAAGAACCACACACAGTAGTTTTTTTTGGGCTGTAAAATCATGATACAATGACAAAATCCACTTGAATTTGGTCACAGCGACCATAAAGATACTGTGTGTGAGGAAAACACAAATCTATTTGTATTTCATCTCATTGTTGTTTGAAATAAAACACCATCCTTGTTGATCGTGCAGCATTTATTTGTTGCAACAAAATGTAATCATTCACCATCGATCAATGATCATAATCATAATCTTTTATTTTTTATCTGTTGTTCTAAATAACTCTTCAAGGCTTCCAAGGTCACCAAGATGATAGTGAGCACAATTCCAACAACAAGTGCAGCGATGTTGAATAACTTGGCTGTTCTTGACGCCTCCTCAGCCATGGGGATGTTACCCACCGAATTTGCAGCCTTAACCTTAAAAAAAAAAAACAGGGGAAAACAGGGGTCTTCATTTAGTGCACTTTGCATCGATTACATTGCGATTGATTTGAATTAGTTAAAGTTTATAATATCCATCTCAAATCAACATTCACATTATTCATATAATCATTCATATCTTGTCAACATAGAGAGTATATAGAGCATCGCAGTTCCGCCATTTCCTGGGCCGGAAGTAAATACTCGATGCATTTTTCCCATTGACTTTTCCAAAAATATTTATATCAATCAATTTAAGCCTAGAATCAAGCTATCCAGGATAGCGGTGAATCATGACCATAAAACCTTTTTTTCTGTGATTTTTTAAAATGTTATATTTAATGATATGATACTATATTTAATAAATACCCTTTGTTTTGCCGTTTTCAAAAAAGTTTTTTCACAGAATCAAACGTTTTATGGTCATGATTCACCGCTATCCTGGATAGCTTGATTCTAGGCTTAAATTAATTGATATAAATATTTTTGTAAAAGTCAATGGGAAAAATGCATTGAGTATTTACTTCCGGCACCGGGGACTGCGATGCTCTATATGCACATGCGTCACTTTTCCACCGGGACACGCCCCCCCCCTCATCTAGACTGAGTGGCAAAACATTGAGCAGCATGCTTTGCCACTCGCTCGTTGTAAATGTTTTGCCAAGCGCTCGTTGTAAATCACTCAGCGGTCCTACCACCTATTTAAATCAATGTTACATAATGCAGGAGGCAGCAGGACGTTGTGTTACTGAAAACGCTTCCAAACTCTGACACTTAAAGGGCTAGACCACTTTGGTAGAGGTTCCGCGGATCCGGATCCAGATCCAGATCTTCAAATAGTAAAATCAACAGGAAGTTGACATTTTTATTAAAAAAACAAACAGTACTGGGTTTGGTGATGCTCTATATTGTCTGAATCAGCTATGTTTGGGTTCATTAATGTGCTAAAAGAGTGACTTTGAGAGCTGTTTTACCCTACAATGTAAGTCAATGAGGAGCATATTTTGTATTATCAATTTCTAATCAATGGAGCAATTATTTTTGATTTCTTGTCCACCTTTGGGGTTACATCATGGCAAGGTAACTACACAACCCAAACCTCTACCACAGTGGTCTTACCCTTTAAATAATCACCTGCACGGAATGTATTGACAGAAAGTATCTCGTAACATGTTGCAGATAGAAAGAGGATAAAATTCAAGTTTTCTGTACAGCTGCCATGTTGGTGAGTTTAACGTCAGTGCCAATGGAATAAAAAAATATGTTCATACTGTGCCAGCAATTTTTTATTTTTTTTTAAACTCGGGATAACTCGTTCTGGCACTGAGGGCATTCAGAAAAAACTGGGGATAACTCTTGACTTAGCGTTTACTCCACTACATTTATTAGAAATCTGTACGTACTAGTTACTTTGTTGATCTGGATTATTATTATAAAACATACATTAACCGCTTCAGCCCCATATACACCCTATAGATTGTTCGGCTATTTGTAAAGAGCCGATCTACAAGCTGACAACGTGTCGTGTTGTGAGCCTGTAGATCTGCTATTTTCAAAAGATTTTCATTAAGATTTTAAGAACTTGTGAAATGGGACATTTTGAATATTGAGCACGTTTACTCTTGGTCCTTTTAAGTATATTTTGATGCCAATACTTTTGTAGTAGTCATTAGTCAAGCACATTTTGAATGACAGACTTTCACTCGTAACAGAGTGTTTCTACATTGCAGTATTGATACTTTTACCTAAGTAAAATAATTGAGTAATTTTTCCACCACTGAGTATATGTTACACATAATGCTCTGAGGAAGGCTCATAGCCGAAACGCGTAAGCGTTCATTTTATTTTTTCATTGGCATCCGCAGGGACGTGCACAGATAGACTCTAGGTGGTGCTAGAGCACCCCCCGCTTTGCCCTCTTGACCAGAAGTGCCCTTTTGAAAAAAATATTTTTTGGGTTTTTTTTTTTCAGTTTACAGCAGGGGTCTTCAACAGGGGGTCCGGGACCCCTAGGGGGTCCTCAGAGTTACTACAGGGGGTCCGCCAAATCTTTATGCGATATGATTTTTCTTTTTACCATAACCACTCGAAACCTAGCATCCCTTTTCTGAGGAGAACTTTAGCCAAAAATAGCCGATCTACAAGCTCACAACGCCTCGCGCTGCGAGGCGTTGTGAGCTTGTAGATCTGCTATTTTTGGCAAAGAGGTATAGGTGTAGAGGGAAAAAAAGAGCGGACCAAGTCAACCAAAAAAAAGTATAATTTACTTGAGCACCTGCCCCTCAAAATGTCTGTGCACGCCACTGGACATCCGTCAGTCTCGAGAGAGACGACTGTCTGGAGTCACGCCCCAGACAGTGGCTCCACTGCTCCTGGTGCAGTGTTGGGGCGTGGCTGAACAGACCGTCTGGCTAATGCTGCAGCTTGTGCCAATAAAAACAGTGGAAATATGAGTAATTTGTCCTCCATTTAGTTGAAATTTTTGGATGTGCTACCCTTTTGGATTTTTTTTAATTCATTTTTTTTTTAATATATATGTTACATAAAATGGCTATTATGTAATAATCACCCACCTTGTAAGAGAAGATTATAGCCGCAACTCCGAGTGGGAAACAGCAGAACAGAGCGTTGCATATAGACCATTTCATATAGGTCGGGACAGCACAGGTCTGGTGGTGGCCTTGCTCCTCCATAGTGGCTCGTTGTCTCAGGTTCACAGGTGGACGGAATTTGCGAGGTGTAGAGTAGATGCGATGGGTGCTGCTGGGGTTCTACTGTACTGTACTGCACACATGGGCAACATATGGCCACACACACACACACACACACACACACACACACACACACACACACACACACACACACACACACACACACACACACACAGGCACTCCCACATGTGCACACATGCAGTCCCATACACACGCATGCACGCATCTCTCTCTCTCTCTCTCTCTCTCTCTCTCTCTCTCTCTCTCTCTCTCTCTCTCTCATATCCATTAGATGTATTAGATAAGGCTGCAGCTCACCACACAATCCTTCAAGAGGACACACTTCAGCTGATTGAGAAGAGATTTCTAACTACTTGTGCGCTATGAGCTTGTAGATCTGCAATTTTTTTTTGTTTTATCGTAGGCAAATCTTTGAATATATATATATATATATATATTTTTTTTTTTTAAAGTGAACATTTTTAACTCAAATCTTTGCTTCTGGGGGATTCTACAAATGTCTTCTAAATCCTAACAGTTACAGTTTTTCACGATTCACACAAAATGCTAAACCTGTCACTCCCTTTGCAAGATGACTCTTTGCCATCAAATCTTTTAACTGTTCACAAAAGGGAACTCGTGTTTTCATTTGGTACACACAGCCATATTTTCAAATGACACACACATACGATTCATTGAGTACACACAGCTAAGCATGTGCTGCACACTACCAAACATTTACAGCACACTGCAGGGCAAAATTTAAAACACAATCATAGAAATGGAACACACCATATGAATGACATTGACAATTTCTTTTGTAAAATGACTCAGTGTAGGCCTACTTTTTTCATTGTGAAACATAAAACAAAACACAAATATGCAGCCAAAAAAGTTTGATTTCTCTACATGATTTAGGCATCATGCCTCCGGTTCATGTCTGGCCAGAAGGCCTCATCCACATCATAGGCAATGTTCTCCCTGTCCAAGCAGCGTTGGAAGAAACGCCTCGAGTAGACTGAAAGAACAAGCCCAATCGATGGTCTTGAAGGGCGGAGCCAAACAGCGCCTGGGTTTGGAGCACTCTGATTGGTTAGGAGATAACAAGGTCCTAAGACCAGCGTTCCTGCAAGGCTCTCCCAGGCTTTTTTTCTTTTGAAACAAAAAAAAAGGCATGGGTTTCCGAGGCTACGCCTCGAGTGGCGCACAGACCTCAACAGTGACTAGGGCTGCAATCGATTTTCACGATTTTTGTATAATGACATTTTTCGCTTTTGAATTGGAAAAAAACATATTTTACTAATCGAGAATCGTTTGTTTTGAAAAAATCGGAAAAGAATCGGAATCGTGACCCCAACAATCGGAATCAAATCGAATCGTGAGATAGCAGAAGATTCACACCCTAACAGTGACGTTGCCACAAGCCTCCTCCATGGCCTGGAGAAGTGGGACCCGGCTCTGTGGGTTCCGTTCATTTACCTTCCACCTCCAAGCTCAAAAGAACTCCTCAATGGGATTCAGGAAAGGAGAATAAGGCCGAAGGTACAGAACGGAAAAATGTGGGTGGTCCTGGAACCACTTACGCACTGGAGCAGCCCGGTGGTGCAAATTGCTCACCAGACCTGAAAGTGTTGTAGCCTCGCGTAGCCAGACAATATCACACGACACACTGCGTGGATATTAGTCTGGTCCCTATCAACGGTAGATTTTCTTCCAAGGGGCGGTTACAAAAAGATCCAATCGGACTCTATTGGTTAGACCTAAACCAATCAGAGCAGTGCTTCCTTGAACGAACCAATCAGAGCAGTGCTTCCTTGTACGTCATTGCTCCAAATAAGGTGATAAGCCCGCCCACATTTGGATACTGGACCCTGGTTGGCTCCGCACAACTGCGGAGGGAGAGAATTTAAATCTCTATGGAGGGGGGCCAGACCTAATCTGCCGAGGGCTAAAGTGCATGCAATTTTGCAAAGGCAGATTCGTCTGGAACCAGGCTAAAAGTGTTGAGTTTTTAACACTTGTGTGTTACAGTTGATACTACTGAGATTTCAGATGAGAAGTGTGTGCAACAACAGAACATTGTGTTTAGTGTTTCGACAACAAGTTGATGTGCAATTGAGCTCATAGTGTTTTGTAGGTTGAAGCTTTGAGATTTCACATGAGAAGTGTGTGCAACAACTGAACATTGTGTGTAGTGTTTAGACTACAAGATGGATGTGCAATTGACATAAGAGTGTAAAGAGGGAAAATCAGAGTCTAATGTAGAAAAGAGAGTGACAGGTTTAGCATTTTGTGTGAATAGTTTTCAGTTTTGTGTGAGCAGTATTGAGAAATCTGCTACTGCCTTGTGAAACGTGTGAAAACAATCGTGAAAAACTGTAAAAAAGCCACACAAAGAAAAAAACGTTGTTATATATATATATATATATATATATATATATATATATATATATATATATATATATATATATATATATATATATATATATATATATATATATATATATATATATATATATATATATATATCAGACTCAAAGACTCAGACTCAAACTTTTTCATGTCAAGGACCACCTAAAATTATATGTATTTGCCCCCCCCCCCACCTCAAAATATTTGGTCCAGGGGCAGGGACCCCCAGAATTTGAGAAAAGATTTGAGTTAAAAATGTATACAGTGTATATATATATATATTCAAAGATTTGCACACATTTTCACGATTTCTTTTTCCAAAAATAGCAGATCTACAAGCTCATAGCGCGGCACTCGGTGCCACGCTATGAGCTTGTATATCTGCTATTTTTTGGATAGTGCGTACTACGTATAACTTTCTGTGCGTGTGTGTATTTTTTGGATAGCCAAAGAAATCTAAAAATGACACACAGATGCGTTCCTGGTGTTAGTGGATTAAATATAAATGAGCTGGATTGAAGCAGGATGAGTATGTGACACGTGCAGTAAAGTGTTTGATCCCTAGAGAGGATTCTTTATTCTTTAATATAAACTGCTATTAATATAGTGAAGGTCAGTAGAGCACATGGACTCATTTGACTTGAGAAATTGTGTAAAAAAAACACACAGTTGCCAGCCTGGTACAACCACCTGGCCTTGCTAAAGGGCACGTCAACATTCTGAGTGTTATTTGAACTCTTAATTTAACATTTAACACTATAATAAATTATATTACAAATACCGGGTTCATGTAGTTTATTTGGTCAAAATAAGACGTTTTTTGTTAAAAGGTTAAAGTACCATATTGTGATAGTAATCATTACTATAGAGTGTTTGTTCAGTAACAGTGTTAAATAGCTCTATATTGTGATAGTAATCATTACTATAGAGTGTTTGTTCAGTAACAGTGTTAAATAGTTCTATATTGTGATAGTAATCATTGCTACTGAGTGTTCAGTAACAGTGTTAAATAGCTCTATATTGTGATAGTAATCATTGCTATAGTGTGTGTTCAGTAACAGGGGTCTCCCTGTCTCTCCAACTCTTAAAGTAAACAAATAGCTCTATATTGTGATAGTAATCATTGGAGTAGAGTGTGTGTTCAGTAACCGTGTTAATTAGCTCTATATTGTGATAGTAATCATTGCAGTAGAGTGTTTGTTCAGTAACAGTGTTAAATAGCTCTATATTGTGATAGTAATCATTGCAGTAGAGTGTTTGTTCAGTAACAGTGTTAAATAGCTCTTTGCCTTTTAAAGGGTCAAAGCACAACACTCATGTCAAAATCCTCATTAAGACCCACACACAGTAGTTTTCTTTTGGCGGTAAAATCATGATACAATGACAAAATCCACTTGAATTTGGTCACAGCGACCATAAAGATACTATGTGTGAGGAAAACACAAATCTATTTGTATTTCATCTCATTGTTGTTTGAAATAAAACACCGTCCTCGTTGATCGTGCAGCATTTATTTGTTGCAACAAAATGTAATCATTCACAATCGATCAATAATCATAATCATGATCATTGTTGTTCATAATAAATCGCCAAGGATTTCAAGGTCACGATGATGATAGTGAACACAATTCCAACAACAAGTGCAGCGATGTTGATTATCTTGGTTTTTCTTGACGCCTCCTCAGCCAGGGGGATGTTACCCACCGAATTTGCAGCCTTAACCTTAAAAAAAAAAACAGGGGGAAAACGGGGGTCTTCATTTAGTGCACTGAGTTTGATGCCTTCAAATTAAGTGTTCATTATTCACTTTGCATCGATTACATTGTGATTGATTTGAATCGGTTAAAGCAGGGGTCTTCAACAGGGGGGTCCGTGACCCCTAGGGGGTCCTCAGAGTTACTACAGGGGGGCCACCAAATATTTTTCTTTTCTTACATTAACCACTTAAACCCTAGCATCCCTATTCTGAGGAGAACTTTAGCCAAAGAGGAGAACTTTAGCCAAAAATAGCAGATCTAAAAGCTCACAACGCCTCGCGCTGCGAGGCGTTGTGATTCCAGGCCAGGTCAGCATATGTGTCGATGAAATGAAATTTGTCCCTGAGCAAGACTCTTAACCCCTAATTGCTCACAGGTTCTCATTGGAAACAAGACCGCAAGGACTTTCATGAACGACCTGTTAAAAGGAATTATCCTTATCCTTATCCCCTGGAACCCCCTCAATTACCCCTGGGGGTCCCCGGACCCCACTTTGAGAACCAATGACCTAGACTGAGTGGCAGAGCGTTGAGCAGCATGGAGCGTTGGCGTTTGGAAGCGCTCGTTGTAAATCACTCAACGGTCCTGTGTACCACCTGTTTCTAATATGTCACATAATGCAGGAGGCAGCAGGACGTTGTGTTATTGAAAACGAGCGCTTCCAAACTCTGACACTTCAGAAAAATAATCACCTGCACGGAATGTATTGACAGAAAGTATCTCATAACATGTTGCAGATAGAAAGAGGATAAAATTCAAGCTTTCCGTACAGCTGCAATGTTGGTGAGTTTAACGTCATTTAATAGAATCAGATAGGACTTTTCTGTTTGGATGTATGGGCTGTCAAGGCCAGAAAGTAGTTTTTTGCCACTCAGTGGCCCTCATTTGTCAACGGAGCGTAAAAAAACGGCGTATATTTTTCCAAATATTCGGCCGTACACCAACGTCGAAGTCACAATTATCAAAAGATCCTACACAGCCGATCCTAGCGTACATCAGGTCGGAGTGTTGATAAATCTCACGTCTGAAAACGAGCGTCATTTAAATAACACGCCCTTAAATATTCACAAAACGCCCGACTTCACGACATGAAGAACCAGAATACGACCCAAAAATGCATGAAAAGCCAATAAGAAAGAGTTTCCCCCGCTCGCCTCGCCACACACGCACACGCCTCTCTCTCTCTCTCCTTCTCTCTCTCTCTCTCTCACACAACATACACACACACGCACGCACGCACGCACGCACGCGCGCGCGTGTGTGTTTGAGTTACACTAAATAAAGCAGTCATGAGACTCGGGCGGAATGCAGTGATCCCGTGCCGCCACGTTAATATTGGAGCGTCGGGTTTATATCCTTAACCCAGCCAGGTTGTGTAGCCTACATAACTCTCTATGACATAACTCCTTAACATAGTACAAGCTACTGTAAGTTTGTAGACCTCACTGTCCATGAAAAGATGGTCGGGACTCCCGACAATTCTCTCGCAGAAGCCCTCGTATGTTTTGAAAATAGCAGATCTACAAGCTCACAACGCGATGCGACCTGTTGTGAGCATGTAGATCTGCTATTTTCAAATAGCCAATGCAGCCAGATCCGCAAGCTTGACCGAATGACTGTTAAAGCAGTTTGTTTAAATTAGTTTATAAAATGATATATTTTCACAGCGATTATTTATTAGTGTAGATATACACATTTTGGAGTGGTATCTCAGAGGCACATACTGTACTTTTTACTCCACTACATTTATTAGAAATCTGTACGTACTAGTTACTTTGTTGATCTGGATTATTATTACAAAACATACATTAACCGCCTCAGCCCTATTTTGGGTATAATGGGTCATATTATGACCTCGATGATTCGGCAAACTATAGGCGAAACATTCTGCAAAAATTGCATATGTGCAAGCACCGTTGTAGAGCGGCTATGTTTGGCCATGCGATTTAGGTGTAGAGAGAAACAACGAAAAAAAAGTCAGCGAATTATATATGGTAGTGTTTACATACATTGATAAAAGCCAGTGGTGGGCCGTAAATGGAAGTACATTTACTTTTCTACTATTTTATTTAAGTACATAAATATAAAATATAGTGGTCAAGTCAACCTCTCAATGTTTAGAGTCAGTTGGGGGCAGCGTGGGCACTTAGTTGGGGGCAGCGTGGGCACTTAGTTGGGGGCAGCGTGGGCAATTGTCCCACTAGGCCGAGGAAGAAATGCCAACCTTTTCACATTGGCCTGTTATAGCGCCACCAGCAGGTCTAATTTAGCGAAACACATTTTTGGAACAAAATGCCTCAAATCATGAATGCAGTGTCTTGATTGCCGTGAAAGACCTAAGAATAAATGGCACCCTTTTCACATTGGCCTATTACAGCGCCACCTGGAGGCCAGAATAACGTACCTGACCTGGCGGAGACCTGTGCTCCGAGGAGCACTTTTTCTAGTTTATCTATGCATTGTGATATGAATACGTAGTTTTTTGTTACAGTCAATTGACAAGACTGACAGCATACAGACACAGTCTGCTTGAATAAAAAAATTACAAAGATTTTTTTGCTCTGGCTCCTCATCTGAAAACAGAGTCGGTGGCCAAATTAAATAGATCTGCCACAATAATAGATGGTAAGCTTGGTAGTGCTTGGGGTTGTGAGTATTTTATTTTAACAGACAACCCCCATTCCCATTGTAAAGCACACTTGTTTGGCTTGGATTGGATTTTATGGTCTAAAATTGAGAAAGTGCATCAACATTTTATGCAAGCTATCCTTGACAAAGCATGGTGCCTACAGTACCAGATGAACGGCTGCTGATACTGAACACTTATACAGTAGTTATAACATGACTGTCAAAAGGCATGACGAAAGGTTTAGACCTTTTTACATCCAACTTAAAGTAACCCTATCGTTTTTTTCGGCTATTTGAAAATAGCAGATCTACAAGCTCGCAACGTGTCGCGGTGCGACACGTTGCGAGCTTGTAGATCTGCTATTTTCAAAAGATTTTCATTAAGATTTTAAGAACTTGTGAAATGGGACATTTTGCATATTGAGCACTTTTACTTTTGGTTCCTTTTAAGTATATTTTGATGCCAATACTTTTGTAGTAGTCCAAATCATCTAAACTCAAGCACATTTTGAATGACAGACTTTCACTCGTAACAGTGTTTCTACATTGCAGTATTCATTCTTTTACTTAAGTGAAATAATTGAGTACTTTTTCCGCCACTGAGTATATGTTACATATAAAATGGCTATTTATGTAATAATTACCCACCTTGTGAGAGAAGATTATAGCCGCGACTCCGAGTGGCAGACAGCAGCACAGAGCGTTGCAGATAGACCATTTCATATAGGTCGGGACAGCACAGGTCTGGCGGCCTCGCTCCATAGTGGATCGTTGTCTCAAGTTCACAGATGGATGGAATTTGCACGGTCTAGAATAGACGCGACGGGCGCTGGGGTTCTACTATACTGTACTGCACACATGGGCATCACACGGACACGCCCCCCATCTTAGCAGTGGTGTAACTAAGTACATTTACTCAAGTACTGTACTTAAGTACAGTTTCTACTACAGTTTCTACACTACATCTCAGAGGCAAATATTGTACTTTTACTCCACTGCAATTATTTGAAAGCTTTAGTTACTAGTTACTTTGTAGATTTAGATTATTATTACAAAACATACATTAACCACTTCAGCCCTATATATATATATATATATGTTTGCCATTTGAAAATAGCCGATCTACAAGCCACATGTTTTTACTTTGAAAACTTGTGAAATGGGACATTCTGCATGATGAGTACTTTTACTTTTGGTACTTTAAGTACATTTTTATGTCAATACTTTTGTACTTTTACTCAAGTACATTTTGAATTCCAGACTTTTACTCGTAATTGAGTATTTCTACATGGCAGTATTGATACTTTTACTTTAGTACAACATTTTGATATGAGACACTGTGTTGTTAGTGACTGTATTTATAGTGTCATAGGAATTAGACTACATGACAACCAGGAATATTTTGGTGAGAGAGACGGATGACAGCCGGAATGTAGACGGAGTGTCTACTGTGTGGATGGACAGGAGGCCATCCACTGATATAGCGTGCCAAAGTAGAGCGTGCCTATTCCTCCTCCTCCTCGCGAGCCTCGCGCCGAAGCCCCGTGCCTAAAAGCGAGCGCTCCTCTTTCAGTTTCCCTGGAATGCCAATTTCCCTGTGACATATACACCGAGTGCCGTGCTACATAGCAGGAAACCTTGTTTTTTGCGCTGTGAGAGTAGCTCCGGAGAAGCGGACTGAGTGGCCCTGTCTTTCTGCAATAGGACTGACCGTGGGTAGCTACTGGGCCAAGGTGACCCTCGCCCAGGGTCACCTGATTTTTTTTTCGGGTTTCCCGCGGATAAAGTTACTTTTTTTGTTACTTTATTTCGGTTTTAGGGTGACAAGCAGCGCTGCACAGCCTGCGCTGATGTGAACGCAGTAATGCACGTTATTTTCTGCTGAAGGGAGGGGGCAGAGAGGAGGCTCCTTTGATCGGCGGGTAGGCGGGGCCCTACGCAACCTGCGTAGTGTGCGTGTAGGGAGAAGCGGCCCTGAGTATGGCCCCCTGGGAATACATCTTGCCTACCTCTGCTATAGAGTGTTTGTTCAGTAACAGTGTTAAATAGCTCTATATTGTGATAGTAATCATTGCTATAGAGTGTTTGTTCAGTAACAGTGTTAAATAGATCTAAGTAATCATTGCTATAGAGTGTTTGTTCAGTAACAGTGTTAAATAGCTCTAAATAGGTCTCCCTGTCTCTCCAACTCATAAAGTAAACAGAAATGATTTTTTTAGGTGGGTTGCACATTTTCAACCAATCAGGAGAGAGTACCCATTTATCAGCTTAATGTTTTATTTGATTTGTTCCAGTTAATTTCTTAGTGTCATCACTTCCATCAATTTCACTTGTTTATTCTGTATCCTGTTTGAGGGCTCTCTCCTGATTGGATGAAATTGGTATCCAGAAAATTGCAAAAGGAGGTGATGCCAGTCTAGAGTTCATGTAGTTATGTAGTAATGAACCTTTTGTTTTTTTACACATTGACTGTGTTGTTGCTTTGAGTGCTGAAGTACATAATTCATCCCTTCCTCGTTAAATTAAATCACTAATGTCATTATAGTCCTGTTCATTTGAAATGTCATCCAGTGAGCTGGACGGGTAGCAGTAGGCCTGTCAAAAAAAATCGATTCATGAATAAATCGCGATTCTTAATGCCACGATTTTAAAATCGTTTCAAAATATTCAAAATCGTTTTTTTTGTATTTATTTTTTTATAAGGTAGTACCTTTTTCACTGGCACTTTGTCTGAAATCAATGTCAGAAAGACTGACTGACATGATCTGGCTGCATTGAAGTGTATGATTCAACTTTTCATGGTTTATATTGTTCAGAAAATCGCAATAAATCGCAGAATCGAATATCAATTAATCGCAGAATTGCAATTTTAATCGAATCGGCACCCTAGGAATCGATTTTGAATCGAATCGTGAGGTAAGTGAATCGTGACACCCCTAGGTAGCAGTGGTGGAAAAAGTACTCAATTTTCTTTAACTTAAAGTAAAAGTATCAATACTGCACTGTAGAGGTACTCTGTTACAAGTAGAAGTCCGGAATTAAAAATATACTCAAGTAAAAGTACAAAAGTATTGGTATCAAAATGTACTTAAAGTACCAAAAGTAGAAAGTACTCATTATGCAGAATGTCCCATTTCACAAGTTTTCAAATGTATACAAATCTTTTGAATGCGACGCATTGTGAGCTTGTAGATCTGCTATTTTCAATTGGCCGAAATGTATATAGGGCTGAAGCGGGTAATGTATGTCTAGTAACTAAATTTTTCAAATAATTGTAGTGGAGTAAAAGTACAATATTTGCCTCTGAGATGTAGTAGTAATTGGAAATACTCCAGTAAAGTAAAAGTGACTTAACACCACTGAATATTGTATTACTAAATCCCTGTTACTGAACAGCTCAGCATACCACTGTGTGTGTGTGTGTGTGTCTGTCTGTCTGTCTGTCTGTCTGTCTGTCTGTCTGTCTGTCTGTCTGTCTGTCTGTCTGCGTGCGTGCGTGCGTGCGTGCGTGCGTGCGTGCGTGCGTGCGTGTGTGCGTGTGTGCGTGCGTGCGTGTGTGCGTGTGCATGAAGATATACAGTATGAACTAACAACTGTTACTGCACGTGTGTGTGTGTGTGTGTGTGTGTGTGTGTGTGTGTGTGTGTGTGTGTGTGTGTGTGTGTGTGTGTGTGTGTGTGTGTGTGTGTGTGTGTGTGTGTGTGTGTGTGTGTGTGTGTGTGTGTGTGTGTGTGTGTGTGCGTGCGTGTTCGCGTGCGTCTTTGTCTTTGTTCCAAAGGATACAGATTGATGCAGCTGCCCAACAACTGTGTGTGTGTGTGCGTGCGTGTGTGTGTGTGTGTGTGTGTGCGTGCGTGTGTGTGTGTGTGTGTCACCTCCACATGTGAGGAAATCCGAGAACTTGCGGTGACTGTCTGTATGTCAGCTGTCACTCCTGCTGTTGGGTGTCGAAGTGTGTGTGTGTGTGTGTGTGTGTGTGTGTGTGTGTGTGTGTGTGTGTGTGAGAGAGACGCGTGTGTGTGGTTAACAGGTGGTCTTCAGGGTGGACTTGAATGGAGGTTTTTCTTCACAGATTAACCCCCCCCCCCTCCCCTCGACCCCCCAACAAAGGTCCTGTGTTAACGACACACACTCTGATGGTAACTTAACCCCCCCCCCCCCCACTACAACCACCCCACCAGTCAGCTGCTGTTCAGGGAGGGGTTCAGAGACTCTATCTCTCTCTCACACACACACACACACACACACACACACACACACACACACACACACACACACACACACACACACACACACACACACACACACACACTATTCCAGAAGCTGTCACAGTTTTTTTCTGCTTTAAAGTATAGCTATACCGTACTTGACCCCTTGACCCCAGACACATGTCCTACACATCACTCTTACTGAACAGCTCAGCACATACCACTGTGTGTGTGTGTGTGTGTGTGTGTGTGTGTGTGTGTGTGTGTGTGTGTGTGTGTGTGTGTGTGTGTGTGTGTGTGTGTGTGTGTGTGTCTGTCTGTCTGTCTGTCTGTCTGTCTGTCTGTCTGTCTGTCTGTCTGTCTGTCTGTCTGTCTGTCTGTCTGTCTGTCTGTCTGTCTGTCTGTCTGTCTGTCTGTCTGTCTGTCTGTCTGTCTGTCTGTCTGTCTGTCTGTCTGTCTGTCTGTCTGTCTGTGCGTGCATGAAGATATTTGAGATATACAGTATGAACTAACAACTGTTACTGCACGTGTGTGTGTGTGTGTGTGTGTGTGTGTGTGTGTGTGTGTGTGTGTGTGTGTGCGTGCGTGCGTGCGTGCGTGCGTGCGTGCGTGCGTGCGTGCGTGCGTGCGTGCGTGCGTGCGTGCGTGCGTGCGTGCGTGCGTGCGTGCGTGCGTGCGTGTGTGTGTGTGTAAAGCCACAACCTGTGTGTGTGTTTGTCTGTCTGTATATAGCAGCTGTGCTGCCAGTTGTGAGGTCTTCAAACAGACACTGTGTGTGTGTGTGTGTGTGTGTGTGTGTGTGTGTGTGTGTGTGTGTGTGTGTGTGTGTGTGTGTGTGTGTGTGTGTGTGTGTGTGTGTGTGTGTGTGTGTGTGTGTGTGTGTCTGGTACTCGTCAGTGCAGTAGCTGAGTGACAGTGGTCTTTACTATAAACATTACAACAGTTTAAAACAACAGTCATGTGCTTTAGACAACTAACAACTGGAGAAGATACTGTTAACGTCTTCACTCAACTGTTGGGGGGGGGGGGGGGGGGGGGGGCTCTACTAAACACCAATGATAATAAAAAACATTAAAACTAATTTTACCGTACATGGATTCAGACTCAGACTCACATGCATTAGGCTACGGACCCCCATTTATTGGCATTTCTATCTAAGTCATTGTTCATTTAACTCTTCGAGAGTACAAATGGAACCAAATGGACCCGTTAGGGTCCATTTGGTTCCACTCTCTAAGAGTTACAGACCCATAAGAGTTCATTTGGTTCCTAACTATCCATCATTTAGCTGGGGACCCCCTGGAACTCCCTCAAGGACCCCTGGGGGTCCCCGGACCCCACTTTGAGAACCAATGTGCAAAAAAAAGTTGTGTGTGCACGTGCGTGCGTGCGTGCGTGTGTCATGTAGAGACCAGTGATTCTCAAACCTTTTCATTTCAAGGACCCCCATAAGCTTACTGTGCATTATTAGGCTACGGACCCCCTTAACTTGGAGTTACCGATCATTTAGCTGTGGACGAGCTGGGGACCCCTCAAGGACCCCCACATTGAGAACCACTGATGTAGACATTAGCCCTCAGTGCAACGAGCTGAGACATTTGCTGTGCAACACTCCCTCTGCTGGCAGGACGTGTCCTTGCACCCTGTCTTGTAGCACATAGTCATCATGAGGATTCTCCTTACTTACCAATGCACTAACAACATAGTGTAGTGCATTGGTTCTCAATGTGGGGTACGGGGACCCCCAGGGGTCCTTTGCGGGCTGCCAGGAGGTCCCCAGCTAAATTAGTTAATATAGCTTTGTTTTGTACACTTTGGCTATTCAAAAATAGCAGATCTACAAGCTCACAATGCGTCACCATGCAACGCATTGTGAGCTTGCAGATTTGCTATTTTCAAACGTTTTTTTTTTGGAAAACTTTTGAAATGGGACATTCTGCATAATGAGTACTTTTACTTTTGGTACTGTAAGAACATTTTTATGCCAATACTTTTGTTCTTTTACTCAAGTACATTTTGAATTCCGGACCTTTTCTTGTAATGGAGTATTTCTACATTGCAGTATTGATACTTTTACTTAAGTACAACATTTGAGTAGGCTACCACTAGGTAACCTGCTCATGTCTTTTATCTGTGCAAATGTTCTAGTGTTTTGAATTTAGATTTTTTTTTAAATTAACTGGTCTTGGTTGTTTTAAATGTGCTTCACAAATGAAGTTTGGTCTCATTGTTTGGTCTTATTTGGTTTAAGAAGAACACAGTGAGGGCACGGTGGCGCAGTCGGTAGCGCTGTCGCCTCACAGCTCCTGGGTTCGATTCCCTCCGGGGACGCTGTGGGCGCTGGGGGCGTGTCTTCTCCTCCGCGTCATCAGCGCCCATACCCTAGGTGGGGTTGGCGAAAGGGCCTACTCTGTGTGGAGTTTGCATGTTCTCCCCGTGTCTCCTAGGGTAGTTAATACCCTCACAAAAACATGCAGTAATCCTGGTCTCTATACCGCCTCCCCCATGACAGCCGGGGCGCCTGATGGAGGGGAAGGGAACTGGTTAGAATAACGTGTTCCTTCCACGCGCTACGTCCAACCGGGGAAACTCCCCCCTGTCAGGTGACAAGAAGGTCAGTTGGCTCTCATGCATTGACGGAGGCATGAGCTCGGCTCTGGCCTCCCTAGGCTAGTGGTTCTCAAACATTTTCATGTCAAGGACCCCCAAATTGACACTTATTAGCCCACGGACCCCCATTTGAAAAGATAAGCCAGGGACCCCAATAAGAGAAGGTTTACACGGCTTTCTAGCAGTGATTCTCAACCATTTTAATGCCAAGGACCCCCAGTTTGACATGTATTAGGCTACGGACCCCCATTTAATGGCATTTATACATCTGGGACCCAAATCTATATTATAAAATCAATGTTAACTTAACTCCGAGAGTGTACAAATGGAACCAAACCATTTGATTCCATGTGTACACTCTCAGAGTTACAGAACCATAACCCTTTGGTTCCTATCCATCATTTAGCTGGGGACCCCCTGGAACCGCCTCAAGTACCCCTGGGGGTCCCCGTACCCCACTTTGAGAACCAATGCCCTAGGCTGATAAGGGGAGTGTAGCGCCCAGGGTCACTTAGAAAATTGGCACCGGGTGAAAAATAAGGGTTACAAAATCGTGGGATAAAAAAGATATATATATATATTATAAAAAAGAACACAGTCGTTGTTGTTGATTTTCTACTGAAACCAGTCTTCTTCTTCTTCTCATCTCACAGGGTCCCGTCGCTCCACCGTCTCTGTCCGACACGGCCGCGCCCCCCAGCGCTCCTCCGTGCCCCCCTCCTCCCCCGCCGCCGCCCCCCGGCCCGCCTCCGGTGTTCACAGAGGACGGCACGGCGCCGCCGCCGCAGTCGGCCCTCTTCGCCCAGCTCAACCGGGGCATGGACATCACTAAAGGTGACATACTGTACAGCCAACATACAGATAGATAGATACTGTACCTTTATGCAGGCGCCAGAGACAGCACGGCAGTGAAGGAGTTACATATATATAGGTCAAAGAAGTGGAATAGGTACAGAAGAATAATAACATCACAATAAAGACATATACACTCTATACAATCATCCTGCGTGATGCTTAACCCATTAAGACCTGAAGCCGATTCTACATGTCTCCTGAATCTCAACAGTTTTCTGAAAAACGTATGTTTCTATATCAGTGGTGCTCAATCTTTTTCATGTCAAGGACCCCCAAAACGATATGTGTTTGGCCGCGGACCCCCATCAAAATATTTTGTTCCAGGGACCCCCAGAAGCAAAGATTTGAGTTAAAAATGTTCGCTTTAAAAATATATATATTCAGAAGATTTGCACACATTTTTACGATTTTTCAGAAATAGCAGATCTACAAGCTCGTAGCGCGGCACTCGGTGCAGCGCTATGAGCTTGTATATCTGTTATTTTTGAATAGCCCAAAGTGTAAAATAATGCTTTTTAGCTCAAATCTAAAAATGAGACAGTTCCAGTTCTAGGCTTACTGGGTTAAAGTGATAGTTCACCCCCAAAATGACTTTTATTTTCTATGGATTAGTCACCCCATGGAGACTGGACTGAATGGATATTTTTTGTCGCATTCCTAAGCCAATAAGTTGATGACCGGCAGCCGTTCTGGTAGGAGACACAAAGAGTCTCTTTTGGAACCGCTACCTATCGGTCCGCTGGTCATCAAATTATTGTCTTAGGAATGCGACAAAAACAAAACATGTCCATGAATTCAAGTCTCCATGGGGTGACTAATACATAGAAAAAAAAGTATTTTTTGGGGTGAACTATCCCTTTAATATTAAAGGGAGTAGCAACGTAAGCCTATATGACATCAGCACAAACAACAGGTAACGTTACAGGTGACAACAGAATGAATGTTACAATAGTCACACAACGTCATAATGCTACTAAGTCAAAATAAAGGTTTGTTTTACATGACATACCATGACATCTATTTGGCTCATGTATATGTATATGTATATTATGTCACGTCCAGGTCTGAAGCATGTGTCAGAGGACCAGATGAGCCATAAGAACCCCACCCTGCGCTCCCAGACCGGCCCACAGTCCTCCTCCTCCTCCTCCTCAGCCAAAAACACACAGCCTGGAGGCAAAGCCCCCCCGCAGAGGAGACCCCCTCTGCTGGAGCTGGACGGGAAGAAATGGAGAGTGGTAGGTGACATCGTTACGCCACAGTTACACAGTTTGTCACCATCGTTAGCGAAACGTTTCTCAAAACAATAACGGCTTTCTCAAACCTGCACACACAAAGCTGAAAACCTCACACACAAGATGCTAAACCAGGGGTGGGGCACTCGGTGCCACGCTATGAGCTTCTATATCTGCTATTTTTGAATAGCCAAAGTGTAAAGTAAGGGGTATAGTCCACCGAAAGTCCATCCACCCCACCTTCTGAGAGCCTGTGACGTCCCTGAACCCTTGTTTTTTTCCGGAGGTGTACAATAATCATTCCCTGCACGACATGCGCGTGGTCGTGGAGATACGCTAGCGTGTTTTCAATGGATGAAATGGGTAGTAGAGGGCTACGCTTGGCTATGAAAATGTTCTGCAGGTCACACTACGTATGTAGCGTAACAAGGTAGAACACACCACTGCTGTACCCCACTTTGAGAACTGTAGAGTTTTTAATTCCACTGAGTTCACTGACAGATCCCTGGTTTCTCATTGGCTGTGTGATCCCTGGTTTCTCATTGGCTGTGTGTGTGATCCCTGGTTTCTCATTGGCTGTGTGCTGCTACAGGAGAACTTTGAGCAGAAACACGACCTGGAGATCGACGACACGGAGCTGAAACAGGTGGTGTACATCTTTAACTGTAACGGCTGCACCGTGCAGGTCAAGGGCAAGATCAACTCCATCATCGTAGGTGAGTTACTGTCAGTATTATGCTTAACCCATTAAAACCTGAGGCCGATTAATGCCTCCTAAATCAGTAGTTCATTAGTTAAACTTATTTTAACAAACAAATGTCACTTAACACTGGCCGAAAATCGGCAACCTACAAGCTCACAACGCGGCATGATTGTGCGGCGCGTTGTGGGCTTGCATATCGGTTATTTTCTATGTGCGAAGTATAAATCAGGCTTCTGCATTGCCTTTTTTTAAAATGTAAATGTGTCATTTGTTCTTTGGCCGTGTGTACATATATTGTATTTGTATTGTATTGTGTTATATATTGTGTCACTGCCCACAGACAACTGTAAGAAGCTGGGTCTGGTGTTTGAGAACGTGGTCGGTATCGTGGAGATCATCAACTCCAAGTCCGTTCAGTTACAGGTGAGCAACATACCTAAACAATACACAACAAACTGACAGGGTGCTTTGGTTGTTTAGGTATCCATGTGCCATGTCCATCATATAGTTAACTCTTTATTATTATTATTATTATTATTATGAGCAGGCGTTGGGTAAAGTCCCCACCATGTCCATCAACAAGACGGAGGGCTGTCAGGTGTACTTGAGCAAGGCATCACTGGACTGTGACATCGTCAGCGCCAAGAGCTCTGAGATGAACATCATGATCCCTACGGGAGAGGACGACTATGTGAGTGTGTGTGTGTGTGTGAGTGTGTGCGTGTGCGTGTGTGTGTGTCCACAAGTATTGTAGAATTTGAGATAATAAAACATTTTTTAATGGAAGTGAATGTGACTCAGGCTGAATCCCTGCTCAAATCTGGAGTCATACGTCAAAGACATGAGATAGATGTCATAGATCATTGGTTCTCAAAGTGGAGTCCAGGGACCCCCAGGGGTACTTGAGGGGGTTCCAGGGGGTCCCCAGCTAAATGATAGATTAGGCACCAAATGGTCTGTAACTCTGAGAGTGTACAAATGGAACCAAATGGACCCTAACGGGTCCATTTGGTTCCATTTGTACTCTCTCAGAGTTAAATTAACATAGATTTTACAATATAAATTGCGGTCCAAGTGATAGAAATGCCATTAAATGGGGGTCTGTAGACCTAATGCATGTCAAACTGGGGGTCCTTGAAATTAAAATGATTGAGAATCACTGCTAGAGCTGTAAAAAATCTTCTCTTATGGGGGTCCCTGGCATATCTTTTGAAATGGGGGTCCGCGGGCTAATAAGTGTCAATTTGGGGGTCCTTGACATGAAAAAGTTTGAGAACCACTGTCATAGATGACTGACTGAGGTCACAGACGACTGAGGTCACAGATGACTGAGGTCATAGTCTGGCCACATGAAGTTCGACGTCCACACTGGAGCCACGGTGTTCAAATGTCTTCTAAATCCTAACAGTTTTTTGAAAAAAACGTATGTTGCTATAATATCAGTGGTGCTCAAACGTTTTCATGTCAAGGACCCCCCAAAATTATTATTATTAATTATTATTTGGCCGCGGACCCCCATCTCAAAAATATTTATATATACACCCCCCACAGATGCGTTCCTGGTCTTAATGGACATAACCGTAGCCTGATATCAAACGTGTGTAGCAGCAGGAAGATTGGTGAATTATTTACGTTTTATGATGCAGTATGTAGATGAGGCTGTTGTTACTTCATAGGAAAGCATCATGCTGAACTCTGTTCTGTACTGTGTTGGTTCTAACAGAGGGAGTTTAATGCTGAACTCTGTTCTGTACTGTGTTGGTTCTAACAGAGGGGGTTTAATGCTGAACACTGTTATGTACTGTGTTGGTTCTAACAGAGGGAGTTTAATGCTGAACTCTGTTCTGTACTGTGTTGGTTCTAACAGAGGGAGTTTAATGCTGAACTCTGCTATGTACTGTGTTGGTTCTAACAGAGGGAGTTTCCAGTCCCGGAGCAGTTTAAGACGGTTTGGGACGGAACCAGGCTGGTGACGGAGCCCACGGAGATCGCTGGCTGATCGCTGCGCCTTCATCATCGTTATCATCATCATCCTTGTTATTACCAATAATGCCTCAACCCCCCCCCCCCCACCCAGTTGCACTGTATGTCTGTTCTGCCACTTAAAAGGATAGTTCCACTTTCACTTTTCATAGTTTGGGTTTGATATCACACAATCCCATTGAAGTACCTGTTTTAGCCAATTAAGCCCCACTTTGTCATATGACGAAAATAGCCGCTGTGAACAAGCTCACTGCGAGCTTGTAGATCTGCTATTTTGGCTCAATTTTGACAAATGTTTGAAATTCTTGGGATATTTCTCGACAATAAATATGCCCCAAACATAGCAGCGCCCCCCATGGTTGGAAATGATTACAATTGGCTCTGTGATTACTGAGAAATGTCCCTTGGAATCTTGATAGTGTTCTGTGGCAGCGCTAGCAGAAAGGAATGGGGGTCAGCTATAGCCAGTCGGTACCAATATCAGCGATCTCCAAAGAAATATATCAAAGCTATGCCCTTCGCTCCAGTCAAAGATATAAAAAGGGATTTTGCAATCTGGTTCTCTTTTCAATGTGCTGTAGGCCTAACTGTAGCTCATATACCAGATGTTTCTGTTTCTATATAGCAGTGGTTCTCAACCTTTTCAGGCCGTGACCCCCCCCCCCCCAAAATAATCATATTTGAACTTGGGGACCCCCCAAAATAATCATATTTGAACTGAGGACCCCCCACCCTGACAAGTACTTGGAATGTAGGAGTTGAGGCGTTACATTTTGTTTGACTCGGGTTCCACAGCTAAATATTGTGAAATTAGCAGATCTGCAAGCGAGCTTGTAGATCTGCTACTTTCAAAACTTTTGCCTCTTTCTTATATAATTTGACAATTTGGCCAACGCTTGACCAGCTTTTATAGTCTATAGTTTGTTGATTACTTTTGATGCAGTAGTGGTCTTTTTTTAGATATTAAAAAGGGTTTAGAAGTCCTTAAATTGCCACTTCACTGTCATCTGGAGGACCCCCTCCAAATCATGTGAGGACCCCCCCTGAGGGTCCCAACCCACAGGTTTAGAACCACTGCTCTATAGCATTTTCAAACTGTTTGATTGTTGACACGCAGTTCTGGAACAAGGAACCATGTAAGCAGTGTTTAATGTGGAGATCAATCACATTTATCATTCTTATTTCTGGTGATTTGAGGGAGCCGACTTTCTCATTTTGGGGGAAGGAAGAAGGGGTATTTTTTAGCTTTCAAAACAGGGTACCTCAAACTAAATTAGATTTAGCATATAGTCCATCTCCACTGTCTTATATTTGTGTGCCAAGGCATTTAGGCTGTGCTCTCTTTTTCTAGATCAACCTGAAAGGCGCTTTTATTTCATAATGTGACCAGGGTGTGTTCTGTCTACCTTTCATAATATGTTTCATCGTTGGATTAGATGAAGGATATGTAATGGAGAAAGCAATGCAGTTGATTTAGACCTTCTGTCTTTCATGCAATATCTCTTGTCTACCACTAGGTGTCCTCCTACCATACAGATAGGTTATGGATTGCACCTTGAACATTATGTTTCACATACACAATGCAATACTTGGTGGCCAACTCCACATAGTCTTCATTTCAGGTGTTACATGCTTGTGTTTTGGTTTTTAACGGTTCAATGTTTCCTTTGAACACGTCTATGTATGCTATAATAGCCCAACAGTGTGGTTGTCTTCACGTAGTTTCGGTTAGTGGAATGTATGCAACAATGTTTTTATACTTTAGCGTGTGATGTGACCGCATCACTCATACATGTGTAACCGATCAGATCAATGTGTCAAGAACAGATATTTAATCATAAAGGGATATTTAGCTGTATCTCACACTTAGCACGTGATTAGGAATCAAGTATACAAGCACTGTTTGTAGCCTTATTATGCTGACATCCAAACTGACATGAATGTAACCTATACTAACTATGTCATTGTCCACTTGCACACCCAACACCTCTAGATACTATATTGCAGTGGTGGAAGAAGTACTCAGATATTTTACTTGAGTAAAAGTAGCAATACCACAATATGTCTGTTACAAGTTAAAGAGCTGTTCAAAATGTTACTTGAGTAAAGTATTGACATCAAAATAAAGCTCACAACGCATCGTGTCTGCTATTTTCAAATAGCCTAGGTATAAAATAGGGCTGAAGTGGTTAATGTATGTTTTATAATATTGTCATTTATATCTGCAAAGTAACTAGTAACTCAAGTTTTCAAATAATTGTAGTGGAGTAAAAGTACAATATTTGCATCTGAGATGTAGTGTAGTAGAAGTAAAAGTAGTGAAAATTGGAAATACTCTAGTAAAGTCACTCAAAATTGTACTTAGTTACTTTACAACACTGCTATATTGTAATGTCATTTTAGTATTAAGGCAAGTATACCAGCATAGAGGGGAACACACACTTACTGTACACGCACTCACCACTAGTGCTTTTCACCACTTTTAATGAAGCTGAAATGAATTATGTAATTGTCATTTTTCAAATAAAATGAAAACCTCCAGTCAGTGCTGATGTCTTGTCCCACACTGTTACTGTATAGGATTTGTTTATATTGAAGTTCCATCACAGCAATAATATGTCAGTCACGTAACCCATTTAGACATGGAACGCATCTGTGTCACTTTAGATTTCTTTGGCTATTCAAAAATAGCAGATATACAAGCCCATAGTGCCGCGCTATGAGCTTGTAGATCTGCTATTTTTGAAAAATCTTGAAAAAAAATGTTTTAGATTTTTTAGGATTTAGAAAACATTTTAAAGAATGGCCTCAGGTCTTAAATGGTTAAAGGGATATTTCACTTTCAAATAAAACATAAACAAATATATATCAAAGACAAATGAAAAAAGTAATGGAAAAATCACAGCTCCCTCACATATTAGGACATTCTAATGCGTGATTTTTCCACTACTTTTTTTAAATGTTTATTTTATTTGAAAGTGAAATATCCCTTTAACAGGCTACGACCTCCTGGCACAACCAGAGAAGAGACAAAACAGCGAAAAAGGGAGGGTTTATAAACAAATAAATACGACACAAAAAATGGAACTGTCAGTCTGATGAATCCATTTGACTATAACACACAAAATCTGTCAGAAGTGATCTAAGAAATTACAGTTTTTTAAAAAGCCACACATTTATACACTCAAACATAAAACACATATATAACACAAGCCCTGAAACGGAAGTCTAATCATTTAAACTTTGTTGATCAAAAATGTGATGTCAAAGGTGTCAAAACTAATTTCAGCTGAAAATAACATTTTCCATTAAGACTGGGAACTTATCTGTGTCATTTATTTGGGCTATTAAAAAATAGCAGATATACAAGCTTGTAGATCTGCTATTTGTGAACAGCCAAAGAAATCAAAAAATGACACAGATGTGTTCAGTGATGTCAAAGGTGTCAAAACCAATTTCAGCTGAAAATATCATTTTTCAAGTATTATCCTGAAGTGGCCACTCTTGTTGGGCGTCCATCATCAGGTCTCTGTCAGTGTTTGATGACCCTGTTCCCCTGGGAGTCCTGAGTGAAGAGCATCTCTTCGTCTTCCTCCTCCTCCTCCACAAAGGTTTTCAAAGAAGCCGTTCTCTTCTCCGTTCCGCCGGACAGGTTGCTGTGGTCCTTCAGTGGACTCCTGGCCCACGCGGTGCGCTGCTGACCGCGGTGAGCGATCACCCTGAAGCCCTCCGAGTCCTGAGTGAACAGCATGGCCAGGCTGTCCTCCTCCTGTAGCGGAGGAGGAGGAGGTTTCTTTAGAGGAGAGCTGCGTGGTCTCGGCCGCCGCTTGTACGGCGAGGAGGCGGTGGCGGGGGCGTCGGCGGCGTCTTCTCGTGCCCGTTTCCGCGGTCGCCCGGGAGGAGGAGCGGACCACGCTGTCGTTTGTAGAAACGTGCGATTTCCCAGAGGAGGTCTGCGGGGAGGAGAGAGGGAGGAGCGTTTGTTTGGAGATTTCATCAAAGACGATGACGACGACGATCTGTCGTTTTCTTTCTCCTCCTCGTCCTGCTGGGATGCGAGACGAGGCTTTTGGGTGGATGTCCTCCAATCTCCTCCTCCTCCTCTCTCCTTTTGGGTGGATGTCCTCCCCTCTCCTCCTGCTCCTCTCTCCTTTTGGGTGGATGTCCTCCCCTCTCCTCCTGCTCCTCTCTCCTTTTGGGTGGATGTCCTCCCCTCTCCTCCTGCACCCAGGCAGACCCTGAAGCCTTCCTCGCTCTGTAGGCTCTCCAGCAGCAAAGCCGTCCCAGAGACGTCTTCTTCCTCTTGGGCCGTGGTGGGACGTTGTTCCTGGTGAGTCAGACTAAACTGACTCCCAGAGTCTTGTATCCTCTCGTTATGGGCCGTTAGTACCCGCCGGCTGTACTGGGAACAGCCGTGACCGCTCCTACCTGTGGCCTCCTGGTAGAGGCACCGCTCTGCTCCTCCAGGCTCACTGTCAGTTGGGGGAGGTGAAGAGGAGGCGGAGGTTTTTTCAGACAGCTCTCTGTCTTCATATTGGTGGTCCTCCCAGTCCGGTCCAAACGAGTGGGTTTGGTGGAGGTCCTCCTCGTTGGGGGAGAGCGAGACCGGTGGCGCTTCGTTCTCAGTGACTCTCTCACCTCCCCGGTGGTGGCGGTGTGCTGCACCCTCTCCTCTGTGGTCGACGACGACCACACGGACTGGGTGCTCCTCCTCCTCAGTCCGGACTGGTGGGTGCTCCTGTCTGTTCAGAAAGGCCTGCACTTCGGGATCCACTTCATGCTCTGGCTTCGTCCCAAATTCAATGGGTGCCCCCTGGTGGCTGGTCGAGGCAAATCCCATAGAGGTAGATGACGACGATGAAGAAGAAGAGGAGGATGTTGTTGAGGAGTTTGCTGGTTCAGACGAGGCCGTCTGGTTCAGAACTGTTGGAGGAAGGAATGGGAAAATGTTAAAGGGGAATTATCGGGAATTATTATTATTGCTGCTGATGATGATGACATGACCGGGAAAGCATCTGTCATTTGAATCAACTGAATCCCTGATTCATCTCTCTCTCGAAGACCCCTGGGTTAAGATAAAAGACAGAGACTCGTGGGCAGGATGCCATGTGACCTACCTCTGCTTTGTGGAGCAAAGAAGGAGGAGATGGAGCTCTGCTTGGTGTTGGGCATTGGGCTTTTGGTCTGGGTGAAGTTCAGAGCCACGGCCACTCTGTAGCCTCCACCTCCAATGGAGGGGTTCAGGAGCTTAGAGATGGGACGCCGGACACGTTGATTCTGCTAAATGATATAAATAACAATAATGATCATTAAATTCATCATATATGACACAATATGGTGGTGGTTAGAAGTTAGAAGTTAGAACTGGGCAAAATAACACTTGTACAAACATAAACACACTTGCAGACAACACTAAGGAACAACACCTAACTCATTTTCACTGAAATTAACCTTTTTTCCCACCACTACTGCAGTGGCAATCCTGTTGATTGGGAAGGTGCCAAGTGCTGCAGAGAAGGAGGGGTGTTTGATTCAAGAGCAGCAAAAAGAGGCTAGTTCGTGTATGAATGGGCGCCTGGAAATTCATGTGAAGTCGATGGTAAAAGCCTTCAGTAATTGTGCGTTAACTCATAAGCCTGGTGTTTGCTTGTTGTGAGTTCATTGAATTGCCAACTGCTGTGTCATGTGTTTTGGTACGTCTCACTCCCTATAAAAAGGGAGCCTGCAGATGATGAGAGTCAGTTGAATCTTGGTTGATGCACCAGCAACAGTCTGGCTGAGAGCTGCCAGCTGGAAAGTAAGAGTATATGGCCTGTTAACAGCTTCTCATCTGTTTAGGTGTTGTTCCTTATAGTGTTGTCTGCAACAGCGTTGATTTTGTCGACTAAAACTATGATGAAAAATGTTTGTTGACTGCCTTTTTTCACTGACAAAAACTAAATAAAAACTAAGCTATGACGAGTCTTGACGACTGAAACTAAGACTTAATATACTCACAATTTCGTCAACAAATAAAAACTAGACTATAATGTTATAATGGGAGGGACTAGTGGAGAAGAGATCCAGTAGAACTAAAAGATGAAGAAGATATTTAGTCGACTAAAACTAGACTAACATTATAATATTTCAGATGGTGACTAAAATATGAATAAAACTAAACAGAATTTGATTAAAAAGACTGACTAAAACTAAAAAAGAATTTGCTGTCAAAATCAACACTGGTCTGCAAGTCTGTTTATGTTTGTACAACTGTTATTTTTGGGCCAGTCTTATTTTTCGTCTTTGCAGAGGCAGCACTGTACTATAGTCTGCACTACAAACTTAACCTAGTTATAGCTTAAATGGCTTTTAAAAAGCCATTTAACCCATTTAGCCGGGAAAGTATCTGTGTCATTTTAGATTTCTTTGGCTATTCAAAAATATTAGATATACAAGCTTATAGCGCGGCACTTTTTAAATGTGAAAATTTGTGCAAATCTTTAAATATATATATATATATATTTTAAATATATATATTCAAAGATTTGCACATTTTCACGATTTAAAAAAAAATGGCACGTCTACAAGCTCATAGTGCTGCGCTATGAGCTTGTATATCTGCTATTTTTGAATAGCCAAATAAATCTAAAATGACAGAGATGCGTCCCCGGATTGAATGGGTTTTAAGCTATAACTAGGCTAAGTTTGAACATAGTGTGAGGTGGTGCATGAACTGGCTCCAGGTGTTGGAAAGGTCAATAAAAAAAATCCAAAGGTGTATTCTTGTACTCTCTGGTTGTCTTTTTGGAGCATTAACCCATTGGGCCAACCCTCACAGAGTGTCAAAGACATGGCTGGTCACCTGTTTGACTTTTCCTTTCAGCTGCACAGGGTCCAGCCAGACGCCACACTCCTCCTGGGCAGACCGGCAGGGTTTTCCTGAGGATTTGGAGGCCTTCTTCATGGTGATGATGGATTGAAACTGGACAGAAGATCAGATAAAACTTACACACATGCCCTCTGCTATAATCTATAATTAAATAAATACAGAGAAAGGCTATGGCCCGCAATTGTGAATGATGTACAAAAACGAATTTCACCCACTTTTTTACCTTGTAAACCTGTGATGTGACAATAAACCTGATTCTGATTCTTGTGAATGCAATTCACAGAAGCGAACAATCAACATCACTATACTGTACGTATGAACAACTTTGGTAATTTTTTTTGTGAATAACGTGTTGTCTGAATGTATATTACGTTTAAAATGTGTGTCTGTGTCCATCCACAGGAACACAAGCTGATGACATGGCAGGGAATGGGAATCCCAAATAAACAATGGCCAATAACCTTTGAATAATATTCAAAGGTTATAACATAAGGTTAACAACATATATTTGTTCCACGGCCAAATACATGGGGGGTCCTTGACATGAAACAGTTTCTACAAATTCTACGATTCTACAAATGTCTTATAAAACTGTTACTATAATGTATATTTTGTTTTACTTATGTTGCTGTAGATACGTTGCTGTAGAGTTTTTCACGGTTTTTCAAAAATAGCAGATTTACAAGCCGTTTACATATATCTGCTATTTTCGAATAGCCCAAATAAATACAATTTAAAAATGACAGATCCTGTGTATTAATGTTAGATCTCGCTGTGTTTCGGTGCAGTCTGCCGCTCGAGCGGCTCTACATGTATTATATGTCAGTTATTAATAACTAATGATGAACGATAACAATACTCGTTCAAACTAAAGTTTATTATTGTCTGACAGCATTTTATTTTAAACATATTTACCTCTGTTTTCAAAGATGTCTTTACATAAAAATGTTCAAGTCTCGCGCCACCAGGTCCGTTGTTGTTGTTAGGTCCGTGTTACACCGAGGTAAGGTGACCTATCGAATTCTGTGACTCCCCAGCAGGGCTGCACTGCGCGATTGCCTGCATGGACATTATTATTGTATTGTTATTTCTCACTCGGGAATTTAATTAGACGTATTGTTCAAATACTTAATGAAACGTTGCTATGTCTGCAGCGTTAGCAAGAGACCATGGAACAACGAATAACGAGTAAAGTAGCGTTACTTTTGTTTTGCGCCTTGATTTTCATGCTGGCGGTCCGTAGGAAACGCTATGAGACAGGACGTGTGTTCTCCTCATTGAATGGGTGCGTGATGCGTTGGCATTGCCAACACTTCAGTAGAAATAAAGAATTTACTTTCGCTATCTTACCAAAACAGAAGTGGGTTTAAGGTATTGAGAGCCTATTCTCTGCGGTGGTTAGACTCTCAAACGCTACCTTTATCGTAAAATCCACTTTTTGGCCCTAAATGTATCCACTAGACGGAGATACTCTTGTCAAACTACGCCGCCTACAGGTCTGGTCACTTTATGTTCTCCATCTCTCTCATGAAGTGAGTGGTGATACTGTTGAGGCCAGTGGTTCTCAACATGTGGGTCGGTAACCCCAGGGGACCGAGTGCCGCGCTATGAGCTTGTAGATCTGCTATTTTTGAAAAATCTTGAAAATGTGTGCATATCTTTGAATAATATTTACAGTACATTACATACATTTTTTACACAAATCTCTGCTTCTGGCGGTCCCTGGCACAAAATATTTTCAGATGGGGGTCCGCGGTCAAATGTATATGAATTTAGGGGTCCTTGGCATGAAAAAGGTTGAAAACCACTGCCTTAACCCATTAAGACCGGGAACGCGTCTGTGTGTCATTTTATGATGTCTTTGGTTATTTAAAAATAGCAGATATAGATCTGCTATTTTCTGAAAAATCGTGGAAAATTTGTGCAAATCTTTGAATATATATATTTTTTAAAGCGAACATTTTTCTTTGCTTAGCCAAAGAAATCTTAAAATGACACAGATGCCTTCCTGGATTGAATGGCTTAAACCTCCTATACCCACATCCTCCCCTTTCATCATAGCTCTCATTGTCGCAGTTCAATTTAACCTTTTAACCTTTCTAACTGTCAAGATGAACAGTGGGGAAATATTACACTTGCTTTTGGAAACAGAATGTTTTGTATGTGCAACGTGCGTAGGGGTCAGAAGATATTCACTTCAGATTTCCTTTCATTAGGCAGACAGCTGATGTTATGTGTGTGTTTACACTGGATTAAAACCAAGTAATAAACATCTTGACTTAGTCGGGGTCTTTCAGTTACTCTGTCAGTCCACACCAATGCAACTCCTTGCACCATGGTAAATGGTGCATTTATATAGCGCTTTTATCCAAAGCGCTTTACATAGATTGTGCATTATATTCACCCATTCACACACCGATAGCGGTGGAAACCATGCAAGGCAGCAACCTGCTCATCGGGAGAAATTAGGGGTTCAGCGTCTTGCTCAAGGACACTTGACACTAACTCTGGGGGAGCCCCCCAGCCCGGGATCGAACTGGGACCCTTGCGGTTTACAGTTCACTCTATCTGGCCACTCTACCCCTGAGCCACTACCGCCCCAACAGGGCAACATGCAACTCCTTGCAACATGCAACTCCTTGCAGCATGCAACTCCTTGCAGCATGCAACTCCTTGCAACATGCAACTCCTTGCAACATGCAACTCCTTGTCCATTTGGTTCCATTTGTACACTCTCAGAGTTAAATTAACATTGATTTTACGATATAAATTGGGGAAATGCCATTAGATGGGGGTCCGTAGCCCTAATGCATGTCAAACTGGGGGTCCAAGAAATTAAAATGCTTGAAAATCACTGGTATAGAGCCGTAAAAATCTTCTCTTATGGGGGTCCCTGGCTTATCTTTTCAAATGGGGGTCCGCGGGCTAATAAGTGTCAATTTGAGGGGTCCTTGACATGAAAAAGTTTGAGAACCACTGCTGTATGGTACTGTTTATGTTCAATAAGATGTGACCTCAGTCTTTTATTGCATTACAATGTGTGCCTTTATTTGAAGCAAAACCTTTTGGAAAATAAAAAGCTATTGTCACTAAAAAAGACAATCCTTTCACCATTTTCTTTAAAAGCCACCAAGTAAACCTAGTAAATATAATGTCATATTTAATGTTTTCCACTCACACAGCTACTGTACCTTTGGTGTAATATCATTTATTCAATTCAAAAGCGATTCCTTTTTGATATAGTAGGGTATTTGTCACTGTAATAGTTGTAAAGCTGCTCATTTGAAATGACTTAAAATGTCTTAAAAAGGGGAAGTTGTAAATAATGACAACATAAGCTTGGCATGTTGCAAATAGCAGTGAGTACCGCGCTATGATCTTGTAGATCTGCTATTTTTGAGAAAAGAAATCGTGAAAATCGGCTATTTTCAAACGGCTGAAAGGTATAATGAATAATAAAGTGGTTAATGCATGTTTTGTTATAATGATCAAAATCTACAAAGTAAATAGTAACTAAAGTTGTCAAATAATTGTAGTGGAGTAAAAGTATGATATTCGCCTCTGAGATGTAGTAGTGGAGTATAAGTAAAAGTACTGAAAATTGGAAATACTCCAGTAAAATAAAAATACCTGAAACATGTACTTTAGTATGGTACTTGAGTAAATGTACTTAGTTACTTTACACCACTGTGTGTGACCGTCCGTGTATCGTGGGTATTGCAGAGGATCAGAGAGGGCGACGTGCCGAGTGGGAAGTGGGTGGGATCGGTGGTTCATAGTACTGACGTCAGACTGGCCTGGACTCTATATTTGGGCATGGCTGACACAGAACTCCATATATGGACATAAAAGGGACACAGACAGGCAGATACAGAGATCTCCATATATGGGCTTTTGCCCATATAGAACTTTGAGAACTGCCCGAGTGTCCGGTGTGAGTGATGTCATATTGACAGTGGTGGAGAAAGTACTCAAATGAGTCCAGAATTACAAAAGTATTGGTATCAAAATGTATACAAAATTGTACTTAAGTAAAGTACATTACATTACATTACAGTCCTTTAGCAGACACTTTTATCCAAAGCGACTTACTAATCACCAGAAGTCTTAAGTGCATTTCCTGTAAAAACAAGCACTTGAGTACTCAAAGTACTTGAGTAAATTACACCACTGCATATTGATAGCATCAGAGTACTGCAGCGGCCAAATATGGACGTGTTACATCACGGCGACATCACGCCTACGTCAGGGAAACATCACAGCGAAAACCATATAAACTCTGAACTCCCAAAAGCGTTCTTCAACAACACGTCCGTAGCTCCACCGCTGAAGATAAGTTGCTTGTAAATCAATAAGGATACAGTTCGCAAAGAACTATTTGTACCGGACTGGCTGAGAGAGATGACTGACGAAACCGATGAAGTGCCTGCAGGGGCCAGGCTCGCTACAGCCGGCCTCCTGGGGAAGCGTTTGAGTTATGTGAAGAGCCAAAAGGGACTTGTTCTCTGTGCCGAGATAGTCCTGGGCATCATCACTCTCATCTCCTTCGCGTCCTCGTCCGCCTGGATGTCGGGATGCATCTACGTGCCCATCGTCTGGTCCGTCCTCTCCATCCTCTCCCTGGGAGCCTTCGCCGTGGACCTGGACAAGAGGACGTTCAGCGCGCTCCGCTGGGCGTGGTTCGACCTGGGCCGCACCGCCTCCGGAGCCGTGCTGTACCTGGTCTCCTCCGTCGCCGTGGTGGCCCGCGGCCACGGCAGCACCACGGGTGCGGCGTTCGGTCTGTTCGCCGCTCTCGCGTTCGCCTACGATGCCTACACCGCCTTCCTGCAGCTGAGGAACGCCAGGAAGCAGCAGTACAGTTTCCACTACAACAATGTCTTACCCACTTAAAGACTTAAACTCTTATCCAGAGTGATCAGAGTTAAAGACATGAACCCTGGTCCACTGGTTCTCAAACCTTGTCATGTCAAGGACACCCAAATTGACACATAATAGCCCGCGGACCCCCATTTGAAAAGCTATGCCATACCATGGCTGATATGCATCAGGCCATGGACCCCCATTTGATACCATGTTGGCCTCTGCAGGGACCCCCAATCTACTCTGTAGTATCTTCAGTGTTAATGTAACTCTTGAGAGTGTACAGATGGAACCAAATGGACCAGTTAGGGTCCATTTGGTTCCATCTGTACACTCTCACAGTTACAGACCCATAAGGGTCAAATTGGTTCCTACTTCCTATAGCTGTCAACCATTTGGTTGGGGACCCCCTGGAAGACCCTCAAGGGCCCCTGGGGGTCCCCGGACCCCACTTTGAGAACCCCTGCCCAAGCCAACAAAAGGACAGGGTAAAAAATGGTAGAGTAAAGTACAAAGAAACTTGGATACCAGGTAAAAACATCAAACCTTAGCATAGCATCTGTCTAAATAACATGCTATGTAAATAACATCCTTAGCATTTGTGGTCAGGCAAAATAAATTAAAAAAATTAAAATAAAATAAAAACATACCATTTTTGAATAAGAAGGGATACAAAAGGAGAAAGAAGAGGGGGTGGGTTTTCAGATGCAGCAGAAGGGGCTGACTGGAAGAGGGGAAGAGTTGAACCCAAATCAAGAATATAAAGAATCAATCCAGAATTAATTCCACAGCGTGGCAGCCATAGAGAGAGGAGTCTAGGGCGTTTTTTTTAGGGAAGGGACAGATTTCCTGTTGGTACGCAAACCGAGGGGAGATGTGAGAGTCTTAAGGAGGTTGAACACCAGCAATTCTGGATCATTACTTTCTTTGAAGGGGTTTCAGTGAGCCGTGCCTGCTGGGAGACCATGCAGCACGGAGCAAGGAGGGAGTTGCAATAATAGTCAAGTTTGGAGATTACCGAGGCTTGGATCAGGAGAGCCGAACGCCTTTGGTGAGGAAATGGTCTGATGGATGTTGTAAAGTGTAACCCCTGGACCAGGACCAACTAGCCAAAGACACCCAGAACTGCCAGCCAGCAAATTGGTGCTGTGTGAACCAAACCAACGCACGGGCATCGGTCACGAGGACGTCCCACACTAACATACATGGATGTACTCAAGAATGATGCAGGAGCACAAAGTACCAACAAAGTGGCCAGATGTATGGAGAACCGGGATGACAGGAAGCAACGATGGAGGGCTCGCCTGAGGACAACCTAGAGAGAGAGATGACAGATGCCACCGGGAGATTCTTTCGTAGACGAGACGGAGTCTAATAATGGCATGGTGGTTCCCATGTGGACATCGGACTTCCTGTGGCCAGTCTGTGACATCAGTCATCTACGTATGACATGATGTATAATCTGAGTTCCCAGAAGTTTTCGCCAGCTCTGGCGAGGAACTTCTGGGCCACAGCCCTGGTATTTGTGGGCGGGATGTACGTCACGCTCTGAATCTGAGCGGACACGCCTCTTACCGGTCTGAGAGCTGTGCAACTCGTCTAAAAAGTCCGACGAGAGGCAAACAGCAGTACACAACAATGGCGGCCGAAATTTCTCAAGGGGAAATTGCTTCCCGTCGATCCTATTTAGATGCATCACCCACTGCATGTGGATCCCGCCCCCTTTTCTTCATTGGCTGTTGATTTGAATCACAACGCAGTGGCCGCGCCCCTGCTGTCCAAGCTCCGACGCTAACCCTCCCAGACTACATGATGTATGACTCCATGTTTGGGAAAGGTTTCAGCCCCGATCTGACCACCGTTGACCGCCCATTATTATTTATTCTAATTAAATAAAAAATAAATAAAATACTTCAAAATGAATAAATAAATAGATATGTGAAATAAAATGCATGAAGGTACTTCCTGGTGGACTTAACTGCCAGCAACAAGTGTGTTGCTGATTGGTCCAGCGGTTTGCCCCAGGACAAACAGGAAAAAAGAGACACAAAACAACGCCTTGAGTCAAGTCGTTAAAAAAAAGGAGAGGTTCACATACAGACCCCCTGGGGAACCCTGGTCAGGAGGACGGTACGGGATTCACCATGAATTGACTACGTGAGGAAACAAGCCATTGCGGCTTTCATGGACGATCCAATGTAGTTGACCTTGTATTGTAAACTGTACTTCCATGTGCTTTTTCTCTGCAACCTTCTAAATAAAGTATTCAATCAATCAATCAAAATTAAGGCAAACCTTTCCAAACCTGGTAGATCTGACCTATGGTCTCGCATGGCCAGACGATCGGATATCTCCTCCTATCTCCACCTGGATACCTGCACGGCCGGCGAAGGAAACCGGTGACAAAGCTCTGCCCATTTTTTTTGCCGCTTTAACTAACACTAATTAAATAATAGAAAAAACTAGAATTGGGAGGGGAAAAAACATTGTAGTTAACTGAAATAAAATAAAAATGACGTGCAGAGGGATCACTTGTAGATCTGCTATTTTCAAAGGATTTGTATACATTTGAAAACTTGTGAAATGGGACATTCTGCATAACGCATACTTTTACTTTCGGTACTTACTGGCTCATTAGAGCCAGGACGCAATCAAAACAGCAGACATCCCTTGTTAGCAAATTTGCACACCAAGAGTCATGCGGTCATGTTCACCTCTATGCCTTCTATGCACTTTCCAAATATGGGCATCCTCCACTGCTGTGCCCAAATATGGAGATGACTGACGTCACATTGATCATGACATCAGAGTACTGCAGCACCAAATATGGACGTTTACATCACGACAACATCGCGTCTACATCACGGCAGAATCAAATAAAAGGATGGAAAAAACAGTCATATATCCTTTAACAACACATCCTGCTGAAGATACGGCTCCTATTCGGAATTCGGAATTGGAACTAATTTGCAACGGAATGGCTGATATAATTGCGGACAGCCCTGATGCCAGCTACAAGGAGAGGCTGTTAGGCTACGTGCAGACCCAAAAGGGATTCTTACTCGCTGCAGAGATGGTCCCCAGCCTCGTTCTCGCCTGCACTTCCTTGGCGCACGCAGTCTATGCGGCCGTCGTTCTGATGATCTTTACCATTTCTACTGCCTTTTTTGGACTCTTCGTGACAGGGCTGGACAAACGCTTCACCTTGGTCCACTGGCCGACCGGTGACCTGCTCCGCGCCGTTTTTAGCAGCGGCATGATAGCGGTCATATCCGTCATCATGCTGTTTCAAGAAGATGGCGCCGCTCGCGGGGCATTCGGTCTGATCACCGGTGTCTTGTTCGCCTACGATGCTGCTACCGCCTACATGCTGCTAAAAAGCCCCGGGCAGCAGAATTACAATTACAATTTAGGCGTTTAGATAAGTGTGCGATCAGAGTAAATTGGGATGAACCCTAGGTATTACCTATATTTAAGTGCTTCAAAGAAGCCAGGATACCAGGTAAACACCAACTACGCCTCGGGATCCCCCAGGAGGAAGTGGCTAATGTTACTCTGGAAAAGGAAGTCAGGCTGGAACTGTTACCCTCGCGACCCGGTTCCGGATAAGCGGTCAAGATGGATGGATGGATTGACCAGCGTTTTGTACAGGGTTGTTGACCGCGTCCGGATGCCAAAGTGAAGGGAACGCAAAAGAGAATTTGGGGAGTTTTTGAAGACCAAGATGTGCCACGCCATTCTGTACAATTTAAAAAGGGTTTGAGTGATGAGCATTATACCAGGAGGACCAGCAAGGAGGAGGGGGAGTATTTGGAATAGTCAAGGCTGAGCGATGACTACTGAGGCACCTGGATGAGACGCTAGACGGACTCCTTGGTGATGGGGTGACCAAAGACGTCCTGAGAAATTCGGGACAGTCTCATGTCACGAGCAGTTGCCTTTGTCCAGAAAATAATAGCTTTTTCTTTTTACAGCGTTCTGTAGGAGGCTCGCCATCTATAAGAGGGTCTGTCTAGCCTGCAGATGACTGAAGCTATAGGCAGACTCCTTGGTGACAGGGTGACCAGACGTACTGAAACATTCAGGACAGTTTTTTTTTTTTCCAACATTGCTTCAGGCCGGCCCTGAATTGACTTCAAAGACTTATGTGGCCGGGACTGACAGCCCTGGGTAGGCCACCCGGCCTGGCGAAGACCTACGCACCGAAGAGCACTTTTTTTCTAGTTGCTTATTGTCGACTGTTGGCAGTTGGTGTAAATTGTATATCGTTGCTGTCGGGAAGAAACCTTGCATCTCCATATTTCAACTTTATGTTGTTTTTGAGCGGTGTAGCCGCTCCTATATTAAAGTGGGGTTGGGACACCTCATTAGTACACCCTTTGCTGTACTGTGATTGGCTCATAATAGCCCACCCCTCTACATTAGTACACCCCAAGCTGTACTGTGATTGGCTGACTCTATTCAGCACTGTGATTGGCTAGCGAGACACATGATTAAATTAATAACCTATAAAATAGGACTATGTACTTAAAAAAAAAAAACTTTTTTTTAAAAGTGAGCTTCCATCACTGTGATGACCACACCGCTCACTTCACACTGCACGGGTGTGATTTTTTTGTAAATGAATGCCCTATTTCATCATGCCAGAGTGTCACTCTAAAGTAGTGAAAATAGCAGATCTACAAGAGCTTGTAGATCGGCTATTTCTAAATAGATCTGTATGGTAGAGTATGTTAATACAATATAGCTTATATAATCTGTATAGTAGAGTATGTTAATACAATATCCCTGGAGGGTCCCTGGACCCCACTTTGTATAGCAGTGGAGCTATATAGCAATAGTTCTCAAACTGCTTTTGGGGGGGTCCCCAGATGATTAGCTTAATGTGCAACATTTCTCACTCACCAGTAAACAAACCAACATATAGGGTTTCTGCACATTTCTAAAGTTACAATTTAGGACTTTTAAGACCTAATTAATAACTCTAAAATAAAAAATTAAATAAGACCATTACTGTGTCAAAAGTCATCAACAAACTATACTATAAAAATGTTCAAACATTGGCCAAATTGTCAAATATTACCTAAGAAAGATTTCACAATATCTATCTGTGGAACCAAGTTAAACAAAATGTAATAAACTCCAGTGCTTGTCAGGGTGGGGGGTCCCCAGTTCAAATATGATTATTTTGGGGGGTCCCCAGTTCAAATATGATTATTTTGGGGGGGTCCCCAGTTCAAATATGATTATTTGGGGGGGGTGTCCCCAGTTCAAATATGATTATTTTGGGGGGTCGCGGCATGAAGGTTGAGAACCACTGCTTTAATAAACTTTCATTTTTTGGGGCTCCTCCGTAATGTGCTTTTTTCAAAGCGAAGAAACAGCTACCTCTACTGTCACATAATTCAATAGGTCATAGATGTCGGTGTGACGTCGTCCTGGTCGTGTGGCTCCTTCTCTCCGCCTAGATTTAATCACATTTATATTGTGAAGGAAAATAAATCTCTGATGTGTAAATTAATATAAATTACACACAGACAGTATTTCACTTCGAGGGAGTGTTTCATTTGTCAGAAAATCATTAAATCATTAGTTTTAGTTTTAATCGGGCACGTTGTGGACAACTACACTGCTGACGTCAGCCAGGTCGCTTTTTGGCAGTGTTGCCATGTCCGCTTATTATAAGGGCTTTTTTTGCTTGTAAATATTGGTAGTTGCGGTTTTTGGGCTTTTTTGGGCTAATTATTATTTAAACCAGTGGTTCTGAAATATGTTCATGTCACGATGGACCCCCAAATTAATATGTACAGTATTTGTCCCCTAACGGCCCTATAACCCCCATCTGAACATGTTTTGTGCCAGATTTGTGTTGTTCGAATGTTTATTTGTTTTTTTTATGTTTACATTTTATTTTTAATGTATTTTGAGAAGACCTATAAGCTCACAAGAGCTTGAAGCTCTGCTATTTTCAAATAGCCGATTTACAGTTTAAAGTGCTCATGTGGCCTATCAATGATAGTCGTTTCTTTTGGGCTTGTTTTCATAGACCCTGGTTGCTCATTTGTCTCTCAGAACCTGGCAACAGTGGTGTGGGGTGTGTTTACATTGTTCACTTGTTGGTCCAAACAGAACAGAAGCTTCAGGGTTCAGGTCAGTTCAGTGAAATAATGATATAATAATGATATAATAACTCACATAAACCCTAACGTCCTGTTAATGTGTTGCATGTAACGTAGCGTTCATGTGTGTCATGACACAGTGTGTTTGTTACACTCATAATATAAAGAATTACATAGGAGATGCTAGCGAGCTAGCATTATGCTAAAGTAGCTGCTAGCTGGACTTAGCACAACAACATCCAATGAGTAATAATACATAATAATACATATACATCAACATCCAATTGTTGATAATACTCTGTCTGTCTGTCTGTCTGTCTGTCTGTCTGTCTGTATCTGTCTGTCTGTCTGTCTGTCTGTCTGTCTGTCTGTCTGTCTGTCTGTCTGTCTGTATCTGTGTCTGTCTGTCTGTCTGTCTGTATCTGTGTCTGTGTCTGTGTGTCTCTGTCTGTGTCTGTATCTGTATCGCTGTCTGTCTGTCTGTCTGTCTGTCTGTCTGTGTCTGTATCTGTGTCTGTCTGTCTGTCTCTATCTGTATCTCTGTCTGTCTGTCTGTCTGTCTGTCTGTCTGTCTGTATCTGTGTCTGTGTCTGTGTGTCTCTGTCTGTGTCTGTATCTGTATCGCTGTCTGTCTGTCTGTCTGTCTGTCTGTCTGTGTCTGTATCTGTGTCTGTCTGTCTGTCTCTATCTGTATCTCTGTCTGTCTGTCTGTCTGTCTGTCTGTCTGTCTGTATCTGTGTCTGTGTCTGTGTCTGTCTGTCTGTCTGTCTGTCTGTCTGTATCTGTGTCTGTGTCTGTGTCTGTCTGTCTGTGTCTGACTGTCTGTATCTGTGTGTGTCTGTCTGTCTGTCTGTCTGTCTGTCTGTCTGTCTGTCTGTCTGTCTGTCTGTCTGTATCTGTGTCTGTCTGTCTGTCTGTCTGTCTGTCTGTCTGACAAACATACACAGCATAAAGTTTAGAAAGTTTAAAGAGAACATGACACCAAGACTAGATTGAATATGACTGTTTTGTCCAGTGGTGGAAAGTAACATTTACATTTACTCAAGTACTGTACTTTAGTACAAGACAAGTGCAAGACATACATATGACAATATCTGTAACTTGAAAAAAGGCAAATATCAGGACTTATGCGTTTTTTAATACCAAAATCTTACAAGATTTCCTTCACAAAATCATTAAAAACATTAATAATTGCCTCTTTTCGATACTTTATAAGTTAACTATTGTCTCTCTCTCTCTCTCTCTCTCTCTGTAACATGACTATTAGTTAAACCTGAATATTCCTCACATCAACTAGTGATACAGCGTCGGCCGCCATGTTCCATGGAATACCAGTGACCGGAGGCATAGGAGGAGGTACAGTAGATACTTAGATATCACTGCATTCTATATGATTTAAATACTTAAATATCACTGCATGTCATATGATTTAAATACTTAAATATCACTGCATGTCATATGATTTAAATACTTAAATATCACTGCATTCTATATGATTTGAATACTTAAATATCACTGCATATCACATGATTTAAATACTTAAATATCACTGCATTCTATATGATTTAGATACTTAAATATCACTGCATGTCATATGAATTAAATACTTAAATATCACTGCATATCATATGAATTAAATACTTAAACATCACTGCATGTCATATGATTTAAATACTTAAATATCACTGCATGTCATATGATTTAAATACTTAAATATCACTGCATGTCATATGATTTATAAACATGTTGAGGTAAATTAATTTCCCTCATTTTATGTCCCTGCTTTTTCCACAGCCCCGGCCAACAAGCCAGAGTTGTATGAGGTAAAAAAAAAAAAAGACTCACCCTCACCTATCTCCCATACTCCCTCTCCAGTCAGAGTTCAGAGTTTTAGATCTTATCTTAAATAAAAATCCTCTCCAGTGTTGCCAGATGTACGATAATTATTGTATTTGTACTATAATCTTACCCTCTGTACGATCAGTAATTCCATAAATGTCCAAATGTACGATCATTTCACCATATCACAAAAAAAGTGTGTGAATTTACTAAATTCCCTGGCTGCTACTTCAGGATCCGGTTTAGAGTTTCAAAATAAGTCAGTAAATTAGTAAATCTGACCCTAGATAAACCCCTGTTTATTACAATAAATACGCTACTTATTTATTACATATTTACACCTGTGACTTATTTATTTTTTGGCTGTGTGCGATGGTTTCCTTTCAAATACGATAATTTTAAGGCTTCGGTACGATAGTTGAACATTTCCCATCTGGTAACACTGATCCTCTCTCATACTTATGCCAGTGTGCCAGTGATCACCCTCCCCTGTGCCAATGTTGGCACACGTGCCCAAGGTTGGCTACCCCTGGTTTAGATGCTAGGTCCTTGGTTTAACTTTACCTGTGTTCCTAGTGTACTGAGGCACTACACTGTCTCTCTCTGTGTTTGATGCATGTGTTTAGCTTGCTTGTTTTCAGTGGCTCTAGTCTGGATAAAGACTGTCTGCTAAATTGTAAATGAAACAACGTTAATTATTTCAATCGGTGCCTGATGATACGTACACGTATTTGTTTTATGAATCCTAATTCTGTTATCCATGAAACAAAAGTGACAGAACTGAGCCTGACTAAAAAATATGTATGTATCTTTCATATGAACAGCTTTCTCTGCTTCTTGATGAATCAATTATCAATCCAATTAAATGCTTTGCTTCACGGACCAGTCATAAGTGTGGGTGCAAGTTGATGCCAGTAACAGCCCGCTAGAAAAAGTCTTCATTGTTCAATAATATCTGTGGGGCAAATGTATTTCATAACCAGTTCACCCAGTAAGTAGGCTGAGGCCATGGAATACTTGATATTCTGTCATATTAACCAATTAAGACCGGGAACGCATCTTGTGTGTCATTTTAAGATTTCTTCGGCTATTATTACAAGCTCATAGCTTGTAGATCTGCTATTTTTTTTTATTTAATGTGTGAAAATCTTTGAATATATATGTTTTAAATTGAGCATTTGTAACTCAAATCTTTGCTTCTGGGGGATTCTACAAATGTCTTCTGAATCCTAACAGGTTCTTTTTAGGGAAAAACATATGTTGCTATAATATCAGTGGTTCTCAAATCTTTTTCATGTCAAGGACCACCCAAAATGATATGTATTTGGCCACTGACCCCCATCTCAAAATATTTTTTCCCAGGGACCCCCCAGAAGCAAAGATTTTAAAAAGGTTCGCTTAAAAATATATATATACAAATATTTGCATGAATTTTCACGATAAAAAGATGCTTGTGTATCTGCTATTTTTGAATAGCCAAAGAAATCTTAAAATAAAACGGATGCTTTCCCAGTCTTGATGGGTTAAATCAGTGGTTCTCAACCAGTGGTCCGGGGACCACCAGTGGTCCTTGAGGGGGTTCCAGGGGGTCCCCAGCCAAATGAATAGTTATAGGAACCAAATTGATCCTTATTTGTCTGTAACTCTGAGAGTGTACACATGGAACCAAATGGACCCTAACGGGTCCATTTGGTTCCATTTGTACACTCTCAGAGTTACATGAACACTAAATGCTGATGATACAGTGTAGATTGGGACCCCCAAGAAATCAAAATGGTTGAGTCCCTAGCATATCTTTTCAAATGGGGGTCCCTGGGCTAATATGTGTCAATTTGGGGGTCCTTGACGCAAAAAAGGTTGAAAACCACTGGGTTAAATGCTTTACTTCATGGACCAGTCATAAGTGTGGCTGCAAGAATGTAATAATTCATAACCAGTTCAACCAGTAAGTAGGCTGAGACCAGGGAATACTTGATATTCTGTCATGTTAACCTGCTACTTGTTGTCACTTCAGGAGGTGAAATTGTACAAAAACGCCAGAGAACGAGAAAAGTAAGTGTCTAGTGTGTTACCTAATAATGACCAGGCTAAATGTGAATATTATGATGTAATATGAATACTTTTGTGACTCAGTGACTCATTGTGTGTGTCTTTGTTTAAGGTATGACAACATGGCTGAGCTGTTTGCTGTGGTCAAAACCCTCCAAGCCCTGGAGAAGGCTTACATTAAGGACTGTGTCACGCCCACTGAGTGAGTTCTCTCTCTCTGTGTGTGTGTGTGTGTGTGTGTGTGTGTGTGTGTGTGTGTGTGTGTGTGTGTGTCAGAGTTGTAAAGTAACTAAGTACATTTACTTAAGCACAATTTTGAGGTATTTTTACTTTACTTCAGTATTTCCAATTTTCAATACTTTTACTTCTACTCCACTACATCCCAGAGGCAAATATTGTACTTTTACTCCACTACAACTATTTGAAAACTTTAGTTACTTTGCGGATATCAATTATTATTGTTATTAAACGTAACCACTTCAGCCCTATTTTATACATAGGCTATTTCAATATAGCCGATCTACAAGCTCACAACGTGTCGCAATCGCTCTGGATTAAGAGCGTCTGCTAAATGCCTAAATTAAATCTGTGTGTGTGTGTGTGTGTGTGTGTGTGTGTGTGTGTGTGTGTGTGTGTGTGTGTGTGTGTGTGTGTGTGTGTGTGTGTGTGTGTGTGTGTGTGTGTGTGTGTGTGTGTGTGTGTGTGTGTGTGTGTGTGCGTGTGTGTGTGTTGCAGGTACACAGCAGCGTGCTCCAGACTCCTGGTTCAGTACAAGGCAGCGTTCAAACAGGTCCAGGGCTCTGACGTGGGATCCATCGACGACTTCTGCAGGAAGTACAGAGTGAGTTCCTGACTCTGAAAAGAGTTTGATTACAAATGTATTTCCGATGAAAAAAGCATCACTGGGTTAACCCATTAACACATCGTGTGCTAGAGGTTTATTAAAATAGGGTACGTTCAGTGCCAGCATATCTTCCATCCACTTACGTTTCCTATTGTAGAAGCCCCGACGTGGAAGTGCATGTAAACAAAGTGTGCGTGCGAGACGGCGGAGGGCCCCGACTAACGCCTGGAACAATAATATTTCTAACGCGATCCTCCATTGCAGAGTGATCACCGATCGAAAACGGCTCGCTTCCACCACGTTAAAAAGAAATGGAGATATTAAGCTTTTAGTCAAGGAGATAACATTGGAGCGACCGACCGGAAGCATTTTTGACATGGATCCACATCCGGCCTCTCCTTCTTAGAGACTCCTTGGATGATCCCAAAGTTTCGTTAGAGCGCCCCACGTGGGAAAAATATATATAAAAAAAAGATGTGCCAAAAACGTTCCGGACCGTTTATGGCACATAACGCACAGCTTCTCAAAAACGGTCCGGACCGTAATTGGCACTCAATGTGCTGAAGCCGATTCTACAAATGTCTTTTAAATCCCAACAGTTTTCTGAAAAATGCATTAGAGCACAATAGTGGTGTGCGGCTTAACCACCACTAGGCCATCGGCGCCCCCTTAAGAAAGTCATCCAATGTAAACGTCAGTACATAATGATGCTCAATAACATCACTCTCTCTCTCTCTCTCCTCTCACTGTGTCTCCTATAGCTCGACTGCCCACTGGCCATGGAGAGGATCAAGGAGGATAGACCAATCACCATCAAGGACGACAAGGGCAACCTGAACCGCTGCATCGCAGACATCGTGTCGGTACGTCTGTCTGTCTGTCTGTCTGGCTGTCTGTCTGTCTCATCATGTCAATGTAAAGACAGCATGTTTGTCTGTCTGTCTCATCATGTCAATGTAAAGACAGGAGGTTTGTCTGGGCCGCACGCCAACATGGAAACTATTTATGTTCCCTTTCATTCATGGAGAGCAGAGTGCTTTGGTACATTTCGTGCCAAGCAGTAAATCGCCGTTTCTCAACGGATTGGCCTGAGGACCAGCCTGCAACTCTAGAGAGAGAGAGAAGTACATCACTCTTGTTTTTTTGGTGAATATTTCTTGTGAAGGGTCTCAGATCCACGTCCTCTTTTCCCTCCTTATTTTATTTCGTGGTCTGTTGATCTTTTTGCCAGACCCAGGTGGTCGGCCTACAGGAGGCTTTGTCGGTCGGTGGGTCGGTCTGTCCCTCTTTTCCTCTGCACACACGTCATGCGAAGTCCGGCCATTCAGATTTCAACCACTAGGGGTCTGGCAGTAGCCTGGCTCCACCCCCTGAATCCTTTGCTTCGCATTCAGGGTCTGGTGACGCTTTTCGAAGGCGGGTGTTTCTCGGTTGAAAATCTGTACGACGAATCGGGATCGGGATAATCCAGTATGAACCAATCGCGTTGGTTCATAGGGGAGTCCCTCTTTGGCCACGCCCCCATCCCAGAAATGGGCTGCATTGAGAGGGCTTTCAGACTGAATAATGGAGTGAAACGAAATGAAAATTCAGGCTGAGTGTCAGGCTAGTCTGGCAGTGCTCCGAGGAGCACTTTTTCTAGTTCTATTTTCACTTGTTGATTTGTTGTTGTTTATTTATTTTGCTCTTGGTAGTTCATGGCTGCCAGTTCCCACCTGATGTCATGTGGGAGCTCCCACAGCTCCAAACCGTACTGAATAACTGCTAGCTTGCATAGCGTCTTCAGACTAGGACTCAAGTCTAATATGTACAGGCCTTTAGATTCTCCATATCCTCCATAGAGGACGATACGATCTCCCACCATGACACAGCACATCCAAAACGTCCATGAATACACGCCTCTCCCCCTGGGCTCAACCTTCTTCCAGGAGAAGGTCTGTGGATTTAATTTCCACATGTCAGTGATCGCGTAGGTGTTACATCCACCAAATACGTACAGCTCTCCATTGTAGGCAAAGGCTGAATGATCGTAACGTCCTTCTGGGAGAAGCTGTGCAGCGGGCGTGCTCAGCCAGCAGTCTGTCTCTGTGTCAAACACACTGATGTTGTTGTCGACGACAGCCCTTCCGCCCCCAATGCCCCCGAATACAAACATCCTTGTCCCGATGATGGTGGCAGAGTGATCTGATGAAGCAGGCGGGGGAGTTCCTCTGGTGTTGACTAAAGACCAGACCATTGTGGCGGTGTCCAACTTGTAGAGGTCATTGGTGCGTCCACTGGTAAATCCTCCAAAGATAAACATGACCTTCCCCAAGACACAGGCTGAGTGGTTTGTCCTCTCCTCTGGAACATCCCCAGAAACCCTCGGCTTGAACCATCTGCGGGTGTCCACCTCAAATGCATGTAGCACATTGTGGTTCTCAAATCCACCCCAGAGGTAGATGATACCTTCTATAAGCACAGCTGTGCGGCCGGAGTCCACGTAGGGAACGCCTTGGAGACGACCTCCTCTTTCATTTGTCACCGGAGGTAACTTCCTCCAGCATAAAGCCACTGTGTTGAAGACGTACACATCAATCTGAGGCTTATCAATCTGGATCGGATCAGATTGTCTCCCGCCAAAGGAGTACAGCTTGTTTCCCACGGCAACGGCTGCATGATGACAGTCCTTATTTGGTGCTTCATCGAGGCCAACGGTCCACCGCATCATTTTCACACTCCAGCAACGCACAGGGGATTCATTCAGTCTTCTGTTAAAAGAATGGAGTTCTACTGCGTGTGAGACCACTTATATATATATATATACAGGTACAGCAGCACAAGCATCATGGGACGTTTGTCCAATCCATGAAGCCGATGCCCATCCATCTCCCATATATGGTAAAGTGATCACCATAGCAACCATAGAACTGCTGATCTGACTATCATCAAGTCATATATATATATATATATATATATATATATATATAGTACTGTAATTTAAAACCTGTACTGCAAAAACAATCTGTTGATTTTCACGTTGAATTGCAATATTTTGCAAACTCAAAATGTATCAAATGAATGTATCATTCAATCAAATAATCAATCAGGGAATAAATGTTACATTTACAAATGAACTGTTTAGTGTAGGTTCCATTTGTAACACTCTCTGAGTTAACCCAGATATATAAAGCAGATATACAAGCTCATAGCGCGGCACCGAGTGCCGCGCTATGAGCTTGTAGATCTGCAATTTTTTGACAAATTTGGGAAAAAAATATTTTTAGTTTTCTTTTTTTGAACTTTAACTAAACCAAACTAAACCTGTATCAAACGGGGGGTCTGTGGCCTAATGCATATAATTAAACACTGAACTACACCATACTGGAACCTAAATCTACCCTGTGAAATCCTCAGTGTTTATTTAACTCTGAGAGTGTACAGCAAAATGGAACCAAATGGACCCGTGTCCATTTGTACACGCTCTCTCTCTCTCTCTCTCTGTGGAGAAACACACCCGTTTTGGACCCCTGTTGGTCCCCAAACCCACCGTTGAGAACCAGTGGACGGCATGGTGTCCTGTGGTCACTCAGTGGTACACAATACAAAGAGGACAGTGGATCCTACAGTACAACCACTGCCAAATGGACTATTATTATTTGTTTTTGTTTTTCTAACCCATTTAGACCGGGAACGCATCTGTGTCATTTTTAGATTTCCTTGGCTATTCAAAAATAGCAGATATACAAGCTCATAGCGCGGCACCGAGTGCCGCGCTATGAGCTTGTAGATCTGCTATTTTTGAAAAATCTTGAAAAAATATTTTTCAGATTTTTTTCAAAAAAATGTTAAGATTTAGAAAACATTTTTAAGAATCAATCGCCTCAGGTTTTAATGGGTTAATAAAAGAAACAAACAGAGGTCTTGCTGTTTTTACACAACATGAAACAAAACAAAACAAAGACGTGGTCATGTACAGGAGAGCACCAAGGAGCCAAACTGAGCCTTTCTTTTGATCGTAAATATATTTCTAAACGTTCTCTTAGCTCATCTATCTATCTGCCCTTCTTGAATTTCCCTGGCGTGGCTCCAGTCTTTTGCTTCTTCTTTGCGGATCCTTTTGTCTCAGGCTCCTTGCGTTTGGAGGACAGCGATCCGGTGACGCCGAAGAAGGAGTCCAGACGACCCTGTGTGCCCCCCCGCCTGCTCTTCAAAATCTTCTTACAGCCGTTGCGAATCCTGTCCTCGCCGAATTGTTTCTCGTCGCACATGAACCGCACCAGGCCGTCCTCGTCAGGCTCGCTCCACTGAAGCTCCTCCAGCGCGCCGCAGTCCACCACGTCAGGCTTCAGGAACAGCTCCCTGGCCTCCCTGTACAGCCAGTCCTCTGGAGCAGGGTGCTTCTCGGGGTCGATATTGTCCAGGATCTCCTCGATGGAGCCGTGCTGTTTGATCAGGTCTACGGCTCTTTTTGGACCGATCCCCTTGATGGTCCCACAGTAGTCACAGCCCAGCAGAATACACAGGTCTATGAACTGTTCGTTGGTCAGACCGATCTCTTGCAGAAGTCGACCGAAGTGGAACTCCTGGACGGGTAGCTTCTTTGCCTCGCTGGCGGTGAGGTGTCTCAGCAGGATGTTTGTACCGAACGTCAGCCCGTCCATATCTTCCGTCGCCGTGGCGAAGACCCTCCCCGATTTGACCAGGGCGGCACAACTGGCCTCGGCCTCACAGGGAGCCTCGACGTAGGGAACGCCCATCAGGGTCAGGAGCTTCTTGCACTCTTCGTTGTGTTGCTTGGTGACTCTGACCAGTCGCTTGCTGAACTTGTCGACGTTCTCCCGCTCCCCGGCTTCTTGCGCCTGAGCGAGCAGCTTCTCAGCCTCGGCCCTCCTCTCCACTCTCTTCTCCAACTCGCCTGACTTGAGCCGCGGAGGCTTGCCGTCGAACACGTACACAGGTTTGATTCCGTACTCCAGCATGCGGATCGTCCGGTAGAACATTCCCATCAGGTGGTTTGTCGTCTCTCCGTCCTCGCTTTGCAGTACGTTGCCGTCCTGTCGGACGGCGATCAGGAACTGATAGATGCACATGGAGGCATCGATTGCGATCTTCCTCCCAAAGTAGCTCTTCATCTCTTGCTCCCTGATGGCGCCGGGCGCCTGGTCAGCGATCAGCTTGGCGAGGCCGTGAATTCCCATGATGAAGTGTTCAGTGTTATGAAGAGCGTAGCGCCGGCGCGGGGAAAGGGGAGGGGAAAAAACATCAGTATATATATATTTTTTAAAGTGAACATTTGTAAAATATGTTGAGCTTGTAGATCTGCTATTTTTGAATAGCCAAAGAAATCTAAAATGACAGAGATGCCTCCCCGGATTGAATGGGTTAAAGTTTTGGAAAATGCTACAACATTTTTGTATATTGTGTATATTGGGCATGTATATTGACAAAATGATGACATGCCTAATATAGGGACGTCAGGATATGACGACACGCCTAGGTTGAAACGCCTGCTTTCGTCATAATACTCTGACAGCAAAAATGAAACTCTTAGCCGTATTTGTCAATGACAAATGTGGCAAACTGTGCGAATGGGGAAAGTCATTGAATGAAGCACATCTCATTGAATCTCTCTCTCTCTCTCTCTCTCTCTCTCTCTCTCTCTCTCTCTCTCTCTCTCTCTCTCTCTCTCTCTCTCTCTCTCTCTCTCTCTCTCTTTCTCTCTCTCTCTCTCCCCCCCTTCTCTCTCTCTCTCTCTCTCTCTCTCTCCCCCCCTTCTCTCTCTCTCTCTCTCTCTCTCTCTCTCTCTCTCTTCTCTCTCTCTCCCTCTCTCTCTCTCTCTCCCTCCCTCCAGCTCTTCATCACTGTGATGGACAAGCTGAGACTGGAGATCCGTGCCATGGATGAGGTATGTAAACAGCCAGGACAGGAGGTTAAAGGCCTGAACATGTCTCTTCAGATCTTCATATTAATAATAATAACTAGAAAATGTGCTCCTCGGAGCACAGGTCTCCGCCAGTACTGTTCCTGATTAATCCTGTCTTACCTATTTATATTACATATTGTCACGTGTCACTTGACCAATGTTAGCATGATCCCTTTAGCTTGACCAATGTTACCTCACTTCCAAAAACATAAATAGTTTTTGGAAGTGACACACCTATTTATAGGATTTTATTTCGTCATGCGTCTCGCTAGCCAATCAAAAGCATTGGTGACAACATATTGTCACGTGTCACGTGAAGCTTGACCAATGTTAGCTTGGCTAGGGGGACACACACACACAGCGTGACGGGAACGAAAACATACTCTCCACCTCTGGCTGAGACAATAATAACTGGAGGTTCACATCTAGGCCCGATCATATCACAGTCCATCACAGTCCATATTTGGCAGTGGTAGCTGCATTGGAAAGTCCTTATGGTTATGACTGATCATGGTAATCGACTAATCGAATAATATAGATACTGCGGCCAGAAAGAAGGAAAGCTGCTGTGGCTAAAATGTTAAAGATGTAGTAGGAAATTTAGTTTTTTATATTAATTGTACAATATGTAAGTACATTGAAGGCGGGGAAAGAAGCCTAAATATTAGCCAGAGCTCTGATCAACAGTCTGTGGCAAATCTCACATTTATATAGCGCTTTTCTCGAAGACATGGAGGGGAGGTTGAGAGTTAGCCTGGTTCCAGACGAATCTGCCATTGCAAAAAATAAATGCCCCTTGGCAGATTAGGTCCGGTTTATTTCTCTCCCTCCGAAGTTGTGAGGGACCAATCAGAGCCCAGTATGCAAATATGGGTCGGGTTTATCACCAGAGGCCGTTTTTTTAATTTGCCCCTCGGAAATGCAGGTTCCACACAGAGATTCCAGACTAATAATCTACGCAGTGATATTAGTCTGGCCATGCCAGGCTAGTTGAGAGTAGTTTTGTAGGTTTGGAGGGTGGGTGGGGAGCGCATTCCACTGGGTTGGGGCAGCAAAAGCATAAATGGTTCATTCACAAACTCATTGATTTCTTTGTGTGATTTCTTTGTGTGTCTTATCCATCCATCCATCCATCCATCCATGCAGATCCAGCCAGACCTGAGAGAGCTGATGGAGACCATGAACAGAATGAGCAACATGCCTCCAGACTCTGAGGCCAAGGACAAAGTCAGCCTCTGGTGAGTCATACTGTTTACACACTGTATGTCCTTCCATGTACAGTATGAGTCATACTGTTTACACACTGTATGTCCTTCCATGTACAGTATGAGTCATACTGTTTACACACTGTAATGTCCTTCCATGTATGAGTCATACTGTTTACACACTGTATGTCCTTCCATGTATGAGTCATACTGTTTACACACTGTATGTCCTTCCATGTACAGTATGAGTCATACTGTTTACACACTGTATGTCCTTCCATGTACAGTATGAGTCATACTGTTTACACACTGTATGTCCTTCCATGTACAGTATGAGTCATACTGTTTACACACTGTAATGTCCTTCCATGTACAGTATGAGTCATACTGTTTACACACTGTAATGTCCTTCCATGTACAGTATGAGTCATACTGTTTACACACTGTATGTCCTTCCATGTACAGTATGAGTCATACTGTTTACACACTGTATGTCCTTCCATGTACAGTATGAGTCATACTGTTTACACACTGTATGTCCTTCCATGTACAGTATGAGTCATACTGTTTACACACTGTAATGTCCTTCCATGTATGAGTCATACTGTTTACACACTGTATGTCCTTCCATGTACAGTATGAGTCATACTGTTTACACACTGTATGTCCTTCCATGTACAGTATGAGTCATACTGTTTACACACTGTATGTCCTTCCATGTACAGTATGAGTCATACTGTTTACACACTGTATGTCCTTCCATGTACAGTATGAGTCATACTGTTTACACACTGTAATGTCCTTCCATGTACAGTATGAGTCATACTGTTTACACACTGTAATGTCCTTCCATGTATGAGTCATACTGTTTACACACTGTAATGTCCTTCCATGTATGAGTCATACTGTTTACACACTGTAATGTCCTTCCATGTACAGTATGAGTCATACTGTTTACACACTGTATGTCCTTCCATGTACAGTATGAGTCATACTGTTTACACACTGTATGTCCTTCCATGTACAGTATGAGTCATACTGTTTACACACTGTATGTCCTTCCATGTACAGTATGAGTCATACTGTTTACACACTGTAATGTCCTTCCATGTACAGTATGAGTCATACTGTTTACACACTGTATGTCCTTCCATGTACAGTATGAGTCATACTGTTTACACACTGTATGTCCTTCCATGTACAGTATGAGTCATACTGTTTACACACTGTAATGTCCTTCCATGTATGAGTCATACTGTTTACACACTGTATGTCCTTCCATGTACAGTATGAGTCATACTGTTTACACACTGTATGTCCTTCCATGTACAGTATGAGTCATACTGTTTACACACTGTATGTCCTTCCATGTACAGTATGAGTCATACTGTTTACACACTGTATGTCCTTCCATGTACAGTATGAGTCATACTGTTTACACACTGTAATGTCCTTCCATGTACAGTATGAGTCATACTGTTTACACACTGTAATGTCCTTCCATGTATGAGTCATACTGTTTACACACTGTAATGTCCTTCCATGTATGAGTCATACTGTTTACACACTGTAATGTCCTTCCATGTACAGTATGAGTCATACTGTTTACACACTGTATGTCCTTCCATGTACAGTATGAGTCATACTGTTTACACACTGTATGTCCTTCCATGTACAGTATGAGTCATACTGTTTACACACTGTATGTCCTTCCATGTACAGTATGAGTCATACTGTTTACACACTGTATGTCCTTCCATGTACAGTATGAGTCATACTGTTTACACACTGTATGTCCTTCCATGTACAGTATGAGTCATACTGTTTACACACTGTATGTCCTTCCATGTATGAGTCATACTGTTTACACACTGTAATGTCCTTCCATGTACAGTATGAGTCATACTGTTTACACACTGTATGTCCTTCCATGTACAGTATGAGTCATACTGTTTACACACTGTATGTCCTTCCATGTATGAGTCATACTGTTTACACACTGTATGTCCTTCCATGTACAGTATGAGTCATACTGTTTACACACTGTATGTCCTTCCATGTACAGTATGAGTCATACTGTTTACACACTGTATGTCCTTCCATGTACAGTATGAGTCATACTGTTTACACACTGTATGTCCTTCCATGTACAGTATGAGTCATACTGTTTACACACTGTATGTCCTTCCATGTACAGTATGAGTCATACTGTTTACACACTGTATGTCCTTCCATGTACAGTATGAGTCATACTGTTTACACACTGTAATGTCCTTCCATGTACAGTATGAGTCATACTGTTTACACACTGTAATGTCCTTCCATGTACAGTATGAGTCATACTGTTTACACACTGTAATGTCCTTCCATGTACAGTATGAGTCATACTGTTTACACACTGTATGTCCTTCCATGTACAGTATGAGTCATACTGTTTACACACTGTAATGTCCTTCCATGTACAGTATGAGTCATACTGTTTACACACTGTATGTCCTTCCATGTATGAGTCATACTGTTTACACACTGTATGTCCTTCCATGTACAGTATGAGTCATACTGTTTACACACTGTATGTCCTTCCATGTACAGTATGAGTCATACTGTTTACACACTGTATGTCCTTCCATGTACAGTATGAGTCATACTGTTTACACACTGTAATGTCCTTCCATGTATGAGTCATACTGTTTACACACTGTATGTCCTTCCATGTACAGTATGAGTCATACTGTTTACACACTGTATGTCCTTCCATGTACAGTATGAGTCATACTGTTTACACACTGTAATGTCCTTCCATGTACAGTATGAGTCATACTGTTTACACACTGTAATGTCCTTCCATGTACAGTATGAGTCATACTGTTTACACACTGTATGTCCTTCCATGTACAGTATGAGTCATACTGTTTACACACTGTAATGTCCTTCCATGTATGAGTCATACTGTTTACACACTGTAATGTCCTTCCATGTATGAGTCATACTGTTTACACACTGTAATGTCCTTCCATGTATGAGTCATACTGTTTACACACTGTAATGTCCTTCCATGTACAGTATGAGTCATACTGTTTACACACTGTATGTCCTTCCATGTACAGTATGAGTCATACTGTTTACACACTGTATGTCCTTCCATGTATGAGTCATACTGTTTACACACTGTATGTCCTTCCATGTATGAGTCATACTGTTTACACACTGTATGTCCTTCCATGTACAGTATGAGTCATACTGTTTACACACTGTAATGTCCTTCCATGTACAGTATGAGTCTTACTGTTTACACACTGTATGTCCTTCCATGTATGAGTCATACTGTTTACACACTGTAATGTCCTTCCATGGATGTCCTGATTCTGCTGTCTTGGTGTAGGGCCAGGGCTGATGCAACTTTGATGATGGAGAGGGCCACTATATTTCCACACTCACTCCAGAGGGCCACATTGCATACATACTGTCAGGCCATTCTATGTCACACAAAAGTAGCAAAAATAGCAGATCTACAAGCTCAAAACGCGTCGCACTGCGACGCGTTTTGAGCTTGTAGATCTGCTATTTTTTAATTGGAATCCTGATTATGATTATTTTTTTGCTATTGTTTAATTGGAATCCTGAAAAGTAACTTTTTATTTAATTTCAAATGCATTTAGTTATACTTATGTTAACTTTATGAACTTAAATACAAATACATTGGACATAAAAAAAAGACAAATTTGGAACTGGACAGATTGGACCTTCCGTTCCAGAGATAATGGCCGAAAAAACTGCCACTTTCGCAGATTTTCGATTGAGTTTTGGCCATTGTCGCCCGTTTTTCTTTAATAACACGGGCTATGGAAGGTCGGACGGCGACAAAACTAGATATCTGAGTAAAGTTCACTTTGAGCTGCATCCATCCTGCAATAGATTTTTTTTTCTTTTCTTTTTTTTTTTCTTCACGGAACCCGACGCTCGGCCCCGGCCCGACTAATTAGGATAGATTTTGGGCCCGGCGTCGGGTAGGGTCGGGTTCGGGCAGAATTTGAAAACTCTAGGACAGAGTGAAGAGTTTTAGTGGTAACCCCCCCCCCCCCCCTTGTGTCCTCTGTACAGGTTGACCACACTCAACAGCATGTCGGCCTCCGAGGAGCTGGACGACTCCCAAGTGAGACAGATGCTGTTCGACCTGGAGTCTGCCTACAACGCCTTCAACCGCTTCCTCCACTCCTCCTAAACCTGGTCCTACCCCCCCCCCACCCTCCTCTCCCCTTCTTCCTTCCATGTATCTGTCCATCTGACTCTTTGCCTTTCTGACGTCTGACAAAGGCCTTGTGCAGACCTCAGTGTTCGTTTCAAACGCAGACAGTGTACAAATGGAAAAACCCAAATGGTCCCCGTTAAGGATCCATTTGGTTTCCCATTTGTACGCCGTCTGCATTTAAATGAACACTCAGGGACTTTACAGCGTGTTTCAAGAAATGGGAACACCTTCCTTTTCTTTATTTTATTTCTTTGTGTGTGGTGGTGTCAGTCCCTCCTTCAGTCTCTATGGGCCATACAGGTGTTCTACACCATCTTAAATGAAAAGCAAAGAGCACCATTCTGAGCCACAGTTTCCGTTTCTTCTCGTCGATCACTCCGCTCCAGACCAGCTCCAGTCCTCTCCTTCACGCGGCCTCCTTGTCGAACCAGCTCCTTCCTCCCTCTCGCACCTTTTGCGTCGCCGCGCTCTTTGATCAACTTGTTTACTGTTGGGGCGTGTTGTTAAGTAATCAGAGGGGAGAGGTCTGTTTTGTAATAGACCATTAGTATCAGAATACCACCTGAAGAACTTGGTTTACGTGAGTGTTTTATACGAATCGAAGTAGCACTCAGAAAAGGAATTAATAGTGGAGTTTCTTTTGTTTGTTTTTTCCAAAATCTTTACCCACAGCTAAAGAATCATATAAGTATGCTGGGGTAGAATTTCTAAAGTCAGACCAACATATTATTTTCATGTTAGTAATCGTCAGTGTATTATATTAACAGAGGCTTAGAAAGGATCAATCTTTTGACGGGTGGTTTTAAAGATAGCCAGCGTGCACTTTTTTTTGAACGAATGCTCGCACTGAGGCGTCGGTGAGGTTAATGGTTTAACGTTTCTACTTTTGTTTCTACTTTTGTTTCGTGTACATTTTCTGTCTCTAGCACTGTTTCGGTAACATTCTTTATCTCAGATTCTACTTTAGATGAGGAAGTGAGGACAAAGAGAGGTGGAAGCAATCTGCCGGCCCACTCCAGTATGTTTTCAGTCCTCACCAGTTAGTTCAGCCTGGTTTCTGGTTTCTATTCCGTCGTACGACGGTATATCGCTCGCCTAAAACAAGCCGATCTACGAGCTTGCAACACGTGTACGACGTAGCATAGGCATAATTTATACTCTGTAGTGCCACTGTGCTGCTGCTTACCAACACACTGATCTTCACGCTGCGTCACGTGTACGTACCGTAGCGGTGCGCACGTTAATGTCTTTAAATAAAACCATAGGCTGGTTAATTGCTTGGCATTTTGTATGCAGTGACATAACGAGGTCACCACAGTGGTTGAGAGCTTTGGCTGGAGAATGAGATTCTAGGAAACCTTGGGGCGTCTTCATTGTTCTCAAATGTCTTTTAACAACTCAATGCACATAGGGCCACTGTTATTGTTATTGTTATGAAAGATTGAAGATCTGTGCTTGTTGGCAAGGGGAAGCGGTCGCACGATGGAGCATAGATTAAGGTTTAGGAGAACGTATTTATTAAGACGTATCACTGTAAATAATTCAACTTTTAATTAAAAAGAAAGCATGTAACACCTTTTTAGAAATATATAAATAAAAATGTCAACAAAAGATGTTTTGCCTCTAATGTAATTTGTATTATGATTAATAAAAAGTTTGTCCACAAAAGATTTTTTTAATATCATGCAATAATCTTTGATCCATGAGTCTGAACTGGAATTGTAGCATAATATCTTTTACAGATCTGGTGTTGTCGTGAGATATGTCTAGAGATGGCAGTAGCACTGTCGGTGACTTGATTTCCAGACGGCCTCTCACGGTACCCAGTTCAAATATTGATATGATTATTTTGGGCGACCTGAAAGGTTTGGGAACCCTTGCATGCTATGCCATGGCCTTATTTTAACATTTTGATAGCTCAACATGTTTTTAAATGCTTGTTATGACAGTCTACATAACGCTATTCTTGAGTGTAAGGAATCTGATTGCTTGTGGTTGTCCATTGTGTCCGATGATGACCATCTTCTCCTATTTGTGAGTCTTCTGGTGGCTGAGTAGTCCGATCCTGGATCCACAGTTGCGGTTGCAGACCGGGCATATAAAAGCAATACTGATGGGAGCAGGGGTGGCTTTGCAGGCAGAGGTTGCGACAGGAAGCAAGTTCCTCCAGTGAAGAGGGGTTGATCCAGCCTCTCTTCAGCGTGGTCTTCAGTTGGTCTTTGAACCGCTTCTTCTGCCCACCAGCCCTGCGTTGACCAAGGTGTAACTGGTTGCACACACACAGCAGTACAAGAGACTGTGCTAAAGGTACAATATTAAGTAGAAAGTGTCTGCTTAGGGTGCAAAGAATCCAATTGTTTAGAAATATTTACAGGAATTCACAAGTAATGGTATTTCACTCAACATTTAAAGTGAAAACTCAGTTTCTTTACAAGTAAATGTAATTACATTAGAAAATATATTTCAAGGACATCTGTAACCTCTGCTGAAACATTTCATAGCAATAAGGTAGTCTATATAGGCCAGAATTCCTTTAGTGCCTACTGTAGGTAGATATAACACTGATCAAAATACTTGTTCTTGTACGTTCTCTAGTTGTATGTACTTTTAAATGTATTCTTTATTTACTTTTTTCTTTACACGTTTTAAAGTCAAATTCATCACCACAGACTTAATACATCATAACAAATGATTTTCCCCACAAAGCACAATTTTCAATATATAAGCAAAATATAGGCTCTTGCTGCCGCCTTGTGGTGATAACGGGACATTGCACAATACATAAACATACTTCATGTTGTTAGCAGTACAGCTTGTACAGCAATATTATGTAACTAGACAATATTGTTCCTGAAGAAACAATGTGGGCTCGCTTCAAGCCAAAAATGTATTGTATAAAAAGTACAAATTGTCCATGTCCCGGCCAGTGCTCTGTTTTTTGGTCTCTTAGTTGTATGTGTATGTACCACAACACCACAAAGGCCTTAAAACAAGGCTCCAGAGATCCCAAAAGTAAAGCTACTTCTTGGCCTTACACCCACAACTCTTCTAACCCCTGCTCACTTTGCTAGGGTCGGATGGCTCAGAGTAGAGGACAGAGTACAGCAACTTGCAATGGGCCTGGTCTACAAAAAGATTCACCACGTTAAGATACCCATGTACCTGTCAAACTACTTAAAAAATGTAAATGAAGTCCACAATCACAACACCAGAGTTGGCTCCACTGCTCACGTCCAACCCAGATTTGGCACAAACAAGGGGATAGCGGCAGTGATGTCAGACTTCGGTGCTCTATGGCAGTGGTTCTCAAACATTTTCATGTCAAGGACCCCCAAATTGACACTTATTAGCCCGCGGACCCCCATTTCAAAAGATATGCCAGGGACCCCCATAAGAGAAGATTTTTTTACAGCTCTAGCAGTGATTCTCAAACATTTTAATTTCAAGGACCCCCAGTTTGACATGCATTAGGCTACGGACCCCCATTTAATGGCATTTATATCTCTGGGACCCCAATTCATATTGCAAAAATCTATGTTAATCTAACTCTGAGAGTGTACAAATGGAACCAAATGGACCCGTTAGGGTAGATTTGGTTCCATTTGTACACTGTCAGAGTTACACACCCATAAGGTGTCCATTTGGTGCCTAATCTATCATTTAGCTGGGGACCCCCTGGAACTCCCTCAAGGACCCCTGGGGGTCCCCGGACCCCACTTTGAGAACCAATGCTCTATGGACCATGGCTATAGGCCTGGATCATTAACCTCCCTGCACAGCGGCGCTACAACGCCCCTATCCTTGGATCAAGAATATCATAGATGTATTTTATCGAGTCTGACTTTTGCTTTCGTATCCATCTGATAGTCTTGGTGTCTATCCCCATAATAGTGACAAAGCCCGTACTTCTCCATAGTACAAAGAAAACTAAAAAGTGCTGACCCTGTAGCCAAGGGTGTTAACTCGACTTTAGGAACCTGTATAAACTGTATTAGTCTGTATTTTTCAATACATTACATTACATTACAGTCATTTAGCAGACGCTTTATCCAAAGCGACTTACAATAAGTGCATTCAACAAAGGTAGGGAACAAAACTACTAATCACCAGAAGTTTTAAGTGCATTCTCTTCTAAAACAAGCAACTAAGAGTATACCTAGCGCTAAGGTAAAAGTGCAATATATCAGCTATCTACTTTCTTAAACAGATGAGACAAATAGGAAAATCAAATGAGCACGAGCTGAAACAAATAAGTGTATCGAATAAACAATGTCCAATGAGACAAGAGCTCCTACAACTAATTGACAACAAGTAGGCAAGGCAAAGAAAAAGGGTAGTGTTTTAATCCTGTCTGTGTCTGAACACCATTTCATTACCTTGTTTACATCCTGTTTACATCAAGTGAAATGCCGGCTTTCACCTTATGCGTCCCGCCACTACCACGCATTGAGGAATCCCATAGTATAGTAGCATTACATTCATGTTGAATATAGTCTTAGAGTAAAAATACATCAAATTGATTGATTGATTAAATCCTTTATTAACAAGATTATTATATTACGGTGGTACAGTTAAAGGTTATGCTAAAAGAATAACACAAAAAGCCCCAGGGGGCTTGTTTCCGTTGTGTTTTTTAGGCGAACTACTCCTTTAAGCTATATGTCCACTTTTATGTTGAATACAATTGGACAAGTTGAATACAAGTGCACACCCGCTGTTAGTGAGCTTGTACATCGGCTAATTTCACTATTTTAAAATGTTTTTAAAATAATAAAAAAGGAACGATTTTGGACATACAAGGTTTCCACCCGACAGCAACGACTTACTTCATACACACACACACACGCGCGCACACGCGCGCACACACACACACACACACACACGTACACACGTACACACACACACACACACACACACACACACACACACACACACACACACACACACACACACACACACACACACACACACACACACACACACACACACACACACACACACAAAAAGTAAAAAAGTTATCTTTTAAAGGTAAAAAAAAACATCAAAAAGAAATAAAATCATATAAAATAAAACATATTGTGATATCACATTTAGGCCATACTAACAGGAGAGATGATCAGAGGAGCAGAGTTTGTACCATCATAATTAAAAGAAGGACTGAAGTATGGATAGAGTCTCTCAGTGAAGGTGAAGCCAGTGAAAGAGTACAGATGAACTCTGGCCTCCACATCATAAAAGGAGACCAGACCCTCCTCATAATCCACAAACACTCCCACTTTCTGAACCTTCTCTCTTACAAGGAGGAGGACAGGAGGGCCAGCAAGAGCCTCATTTCCATCCCTCAACCATATAGTCAAGCAACCTTCATCAGGCCCCAGATAGATGTCCCCCTTCCTGTTGATGGACTCTCTGGCCACTCCTAAACTCCAGCCAGTCTTCCCTTTAACCTGAACCTCATAGTAAAACCTTCCTGAGGAGAAGCTTTGTTTTCCTAAGACATTGAGACGTCGTGAGAATCTCTCTGTGTTGTCTGGGAGATTCTTCCTTATGTCTCCATTACTCACTTGTTTTCCATCCTTAGACAGGATGAGCCAGGGATTTGCTGTATCAGGATCCAGACTCACATCCACTGCATATTGCTGGATCCTCCTCAGCTCAGCATCACACAGCTTCTTCATCTCTTCACTGAGTGTCTTCTCCAGCTGAGCCACAGCTGTCCTCACAGTCCCCACATGTGAAGACTGATGGACATTGACCTTTGTCCAGTCCTTGGTGGGTGGAAGGGTGTTGATGGATGGGTCGCTCTGGAGGAAGAAGAGTAGGTCGACGCGGTCTTCAATGTGTGAGAGCTGCTTCAGCTCAGAGCTTTTCTTCTCTAACTGTGTGATTTCCTTTTTGAGATATTTGATGAAGCCTTCAGCCTGTTTCTCTGTTGTTTTCAGCTTCTCTTCAATCACATTAATGAGCTCAGCCTGGCTCTTCTCAATACTGCTGATCAGAACAGTGAAGACCTGCATACTGCCTGCTATGACTGTGTCTGCATCTTTCTTGCTGAGCTCTACTGAGTGTTGGACCTTCTGAATCTTCAGTTGTCTCTCCTGGATCATCTGCTGGATTGTAGCCTCTGTCTTTACCAGCTCAGCCATCTTTCCTTCATATTCCTTCATCAGAGGTCCAAACTGATGTCCTAACTTGTGATCTGACTCAGTGCTGAATGGATAAAGGGATGAGGCTAGGATGGCTACGGCTAGTATAGTTAGGGTTAGGGTTAGGGCAGGTTTAGCTTGTTCTCTGGCAGTTTTTTCTTCATCTGTTTTAGCAGGTTCTTGGTTTTTGTTGGACGTTTTTTCTTCATCTGTTTTAGTAGGTTCTTGGTTTGAGTTGTAAGGTGTTTTCTGCTGATTTGATTCTTTAACCTTGATACAGGTGTTGCAGTATCCACATGGAGTGGTGGACATACCCAGACCACACGGACACAGGGAGGTGAGACTGCTGGGGGGAGAGGCCATTTGTACACCCTGAGAATAAAGTAAGTAAAACAAATAGATGTAGTTGTTGAATGGTACTTCACTTACACCAAAAACCTTCATTGCAACCCTTCTCACTCCTAACATGTCAAGTTATTATCAGATATTGCAGCTCTGTCATTTCCCCTCCCCAATTCGTCACTATAGGACAGTGAGTTTTGTTTTCTCCAGAATCCTACACATGCATTCTATTCTACCTGCTTGTCGTCCATGTCTGTCTGAACGGCGGTGGCTCCACCAGCCTCCTCCTGCTCCCTGTAGAGGTCATCTCTCTGCTTCTCCTTGACCTCCATCTCTTCCTCCAGTTCTTTAATACGAGCCTTTCAAATCAATGATATTATTGGTTAACGTGTGATAATCATCATTTACTATTATTTATTACTTCAAATATTATTCAAGGACCCCCTGTTGGATATATATTAGGCCATGGAACCCCGTTTGATACAATTTATTTAAATCTCTTGGACCCCAATGTACACTGTAATGTCCTCAGTGTTAATATTGTACAAATAGAACCATATGGACCCGTAACGTCCATTTGGTTCCATTTGTACACTGTCACGCCATTTGTACTGTCTGTGAGCAGCTAATCTCCGGCACCGTTGGACCGGTAGACATGAAACGTTGCACGCACACTCTAGTCTTTGGAGGCCAGGTAAAACCCTCTGCCACAAAAAATGATACTACTCCTACACATCATCACGCAAATCGGTACACATGACCTCTATAGTCATGTGATCAAGACGGATCCGTCTGATTTTTCATATTCCATTCTGATTGGCTAAGATGCTTCTAAAGTTTGCTGGAGTAGCCCGTTTTGAACAAAATGCCTCAAATCATGAACACAGCATCCGATTGCTTTGAAACTTTGCTGCCCCCCATTAACCTACCTGTCCTGGTGGAGATTTGTGCTCCAAGGAGCACATTTTTCTTGTTATTAATGATTTTAAGGAGAGAAAAAAATACCTGCTGCTCTTTGATCTTCTTTTGTAAAAAGGAAGAAGACTTCTCATCTTCAATCTTATTCAGAAGCTGGATTATTTCAATGTCCTTCCTGTGGAATACAGTATATCATGTTCATGTTAGTGTCATTCTGAATACAGCACATCATGTTAGTGTCATTCTGAATACAGTACATCATATGTTAGAGTCATTCTGAATACAGTACATCATGTTCATGTTAGTGTCATTCTGAATACAGCACATCATATGTTAGAGTCATTCTGAATACAGTACATCATATGTTAGAGTCATTCTGAATACAATACATCATATGTTAGAGTCATTCTGAATACAGTACATCATATGTTAGAGTCATTCTGAATACAGTACATTATGTTAGTGTCATTCTGAATACAGTACATCATATGTTAGAGTCATTCTGAATACAGTACACATATTAGCGTCATTCTGCAGTACATCATATGTTAGAGTCATTCTGAATACAGTACATTATGTTAGTGTCATTCTGAATACAGTACATCATATGTTAGTGTCATTCTGAATACAGTACATCATATGTTAGAGTCACTACAGGTAGGTATTTCATACTATGGTCCACATTACTTCTTGATCTCATTCTCCAGATCCGTGATGGTTTTCTGGGCCCGTTTCAGATCCTCCTCCAGCTTTGTGTTGACTCTCTCAGTTCTCTCCATGTCCATACGGAGCTTCTTCTCTGGCTCCAGAGAACCCTCCAAATGCACAATAATACATTCGTACATCATTATTCAGTACAACAATAAACATGGGCGTTCATTTTTTTATTTCATTTGTACTGTATCTGACTCACCAGATCTGTTTCATGCTTTTGATCATCCTGATCATTGAGATCCTTCTTCTGGTGGTCTCTGTAGAGGAACACACACACGCACGCACGCACGCACGCACACACACACACACACACACACACACACACACACACGACAAGACACCATAAATATACACCACAATTAAAACACCCAGCAAAGTACTTAAATTCTATAAAAGGTATGCCTATTATTCAATTAGGTATTAGTCTGATTAACCACTTAAAGCTAGGGTAAGTGTATTTTTTTAAATAAGAGTTAATAGCTCAATATTCATGTCTCTCCAGCTCTTTAGTAAATAGAAAATGCATTTTCTGGTCAGGATACCAATTTTATCCAATCAGGAGAGAGAACTCGCACAGGATTCAGATTACTAAAAAAGTGAAATTGGAAGTGATGAAACAAAGAAATGAAGAGACAAATTGGAACCGAAACACTACAACAATGAAGCTGATAATTGGATACTCTCTCCTGATTGTATGTTCTGTTTATTACAGAGCTGGAAAGACATGGAGACCCCTGTTACTGAACAAACACTCTATAGCAATGATTACTATCACAATATAGTGCTTTAACAAAAACTGTTTGATTTAACGAAAATATATCACTACCTTACGCCCTGTATTATACTTTATTCTACAGTGGTGGCGTGTGAAAATAGTGAAAATAGCTGATCTACAAGCTCACAACTGTTTTCTTTTCTTATTTCTCTTTCTTTTAATAATGGTTCATTGATGGTAATGGAGACAACAGTTATAAATAATCATGATGTTAATGTGAAGTCCTCTTGCCCAGTCCTACTCTGATCAGTAGAGTTGAACAACTAAATAATGTGTTGTTTTCATTCTGACCTGATCAGTAGAGTGTTGTCCAGCGTTGAAGTTAGGAGGATGATCTACAGATCTGTCAAAGGTCAAGAGAAGTTGTGTTCCTACATTATTATTATTGACTGATTTGATCCTCAAATTAATTGAGTGACTGACCACAGGAAGTGATGGCCATAATTGACACACCCCCTTTTCTCTAGTAAGCTCCTTGGAAAACTAATTTGTGGATTTACTCAAGTAAATGTACTTAGTTACTGTCCACTATATGTTTATCTTACCTCTCATGTTGTTCAGACAGGCTGCTTTTAGAGGCCACGCCCCCCTCCTCTCTCTTCACAGACTCACTCATGGTAGAGCAGAGACCTTTACACACACACACACACACACACACACACACACACACACACACACACACACACACACACACACACACACACACACACACACACACACACACACACACACACACACACACACACTTCAATCACTGAACATGCTAATGGTTTATCTTCCACCACTGGGTGAGCTATCAAAACAAAATGCAATACATCCAATGCGATAAACACACCTTGAACTGCAGCTAAACTAAGAAAATACACCTGATCAAAGCTTCTCCCAGACAGTCTGGTGTTAAACAGAAGCTCATGGTACAATCAAAATAAAAAAGTAGAAAACCTTAGATTGGCTAATACATGCAGGAAGCTGAATTAGACAACCACCCTATACTTGTTCTGGAAAAAAAGGAACATTTACAATATAAATAACCATGCTTAACTAAAGCAAAATATTGTCCAATGTTGTACAAATCTCAATAATATACACAATGCATAGTTGCATACTGACATTACCAGTTAGCCAGACTCCTGTCCGCCCGTCTGTGTGTCCGTCTGTGATTCAACTCTATAGACACAGATACAGATACTGTAACAGAACAGTAAGAAACTGCTTCTTTAAACGACCTTTGACTGGTTTATATGACCTAAATGACTTGATTACTTTATTCGTCAGCTGATAACCTCATGCATTCTTAGTTTTTTTGTGCTCCGTTGGTTAGACTGTAAGTTGTATAGTTTGAGGAAATCAGCAACAAGTTACATATTAAACACTAGAATCATCTTTATTGTCACATCACAGGTTTACGTTGTAAAGAAGTGGGTTAAATTATTAGTATCTTTTGTTCAAGCTCCATCGTTTTTGGGAAAGAGAGGAAGGGTAGAGATAGAGAAAGGATACAGATAGAGGAAGATCAAGGAGATAAGTACAGGATACAAACATGTTAACTATCAAAAGATAAAACAGTTTAACATGATTTAAAATACAATGAAATCACATGATTTACATTTAAATGTCAACAAAAGATGCTTTGCCTCTAATGTAATTTGTATTATATCTGAGTAATAAAAAGTTTGTCCACAAAAGTTTGTCCACACAGTAGCACTGTCGGTGACCTGATTTCCAGACGGCCCCTCTACACACTATGCCAGTGGTTCCCAAACTAGGAATTATTTTGTTGGGGTCCCCAGATGATTAGTTTACACTTTACAGGGATAGTTCACCCCCCAAACATTTTTTTCCTATGGATTAGTCACCCCATGGGGACTTGAATTCATGGATATTTTTTAGTATTTGTCTATTCCTAAGACAATAATTTGATGACCGGCAGCGGTTCCGGCAGGAGACACAAAGAGTCCTACCGGAAACGCTGCCTACTGGTCCGCCGGTCATCAAATTATTGGCTTAGGAATGCAAAAACGAACTTTTGGGTGAACTATCCCTTAATGTGCAACATTGTTTTATCAATTAACAGTAAACAAACCAATATACAGTAAATGCGTATACAGGCAGGGTATCTGCACATTTATTTATCAGTAAGAAACAGGCAAATATTGATTGTGAGCTTGTAGATCAGCTATTTTCACAATATTTATCTGTGGAACAGAGTCAAACTGAATGTAATGCCACAACTCCTACAATTCCAAGTGCTTGTCAGGGTGGGGGGTCCCCAGTTCAAATATATGATTATTTTGGGGGGGTCGCGACCTGAAAAGTTTGGGAACCCCTGCACTATGCTATGTCCACCCCCTTATTTTAACATTTTGATAGCTCAACATGTTTTGAAATGCTTTGTTATGACAGTCTACATAACACTATACTTGGGTATAAGGAATCTGATTAGCTGGTTGCAGACACAGCAGTACAAGAGACTGTGCTAAAGGTACAATATGTACAGTAGAAAGTGAGAAAGGAAGAGTGCTTAGGGTGCAATGAATCCAATTGCTTAGAAACATTTACAGAAATTCACAAGTAATGGTGTTTCACGCAAAACAAAGTGAAAACTCAGTTTCTTTACAAGTGAAAATAATGACATTACATAAATATATTTCAAGGACATCTGTAACCTCTAAAGACATTAAGTGCTAAAACATTTCATAGCAATAAGGTAGTCTATTTAGGCCAGCATTCCTTTACTGCCTACTGTAGGAGATATAACACTGATCAAAATACTTGTTCTTGTACGTTAACTAGTTCTATGTACTTTTAAACGTATTATTTATTAGAAGAAAATGTTTTACAAGTTTTAAAGTCGAATTCATTACCACTTCTATCCACCTGTTTCCTAGGCTTTTCACTGTGTTCCACTTCCTGTCTTTTGATCCAATGAAATCCAATGAAACCGGTCAGATGACTAATGATATCCAATGAATTCCGACAGGAAGTGGAAGACACACTGCCAAGAAACAGGTGAATACATCATAACAAATGATTTTCCCCACAAAGCACAATTTTCAATATATAAGCAAAATATGGGCTTTTGCTGCCGCCTTGTGGTGATAACGGGACATTGCACAATACATAAACATACTTCATGTTGTTAGTACATCTTCTACAGCAATATTATGTAACTAGAAAATATTGTTCCTGAAGAAAATGTGGGCTCGCTTCAAGGCAAAAATGTATTGTATAAAAAGTACAAATTGTCAATGTACCGGGCAGTGCTCTGTTTTTTGGTATTTTTTGGAGTTGTATGTGTATGTACCACAACACCACAAAGGCCTTAAAAACAAGGCCCCAGACATGCCAAAACAAACTGGTAAGGCTACTTCTTGGCCTTACACCCACAACTCATCTAACCCCTGCTCACTTTGCTGATAGTCTTGGTCTCTATCCCCCTAATAGTGACAAAGCCCGTACTTCTCCATACAAAGAAAAACAAAAAAGTGCTGACCCTGTAGCCAAGGGTGTTAACTCGACATTAGGAACCTGTATGCACTGTATTAGTATGTATGTTTCAATACATATGTGTTTTAATCCTGTCTGAACTCTGAACACCATTTTATTACCTTGTTTACATTCTGTTTACATCGAGTGAAATGCCGGCTTTCACCTCATGCGTCCTGCCACTACCACACTGAGGAATCCGACACAATCTGACAGAATCTGATAGTATAGTAGCATTACATTCATGTTGAATATGGTCTTAGAGTAAAGATAAATCAAACTCATTGATTGATTGAGTCCTTTATTAACAAGATTATTAGATCAAGGTAGTACAGTTACAGGTTATGCTAAAAAGGAAAACACAAAAAGGTTTTTATGTGAACTACTCCTTTAAGCTATGTCCACTTTTATGTTGAATACAATTGGACAAGTGGAATACAAGTGCACACCCGCTATGTGTAGTGAGCTTGTAGATCTGCTAATTTCACTATCTTAAAATGTTTTTAAAATAATAATAAAAAAGGAACGATTTTGGACATACAATGTTTTCCACTCGACAGCAACGACTTACTTCAACACACACACACACACACACACACACACACACACACACACACACACACACACACACACACACACACACACACACACACAGCTATGTACAGAATTGGGAAACACATTTTATACAGTACAGGAATATAAGACTATTTATCAACTTTAAAAAGAGTCATAAGAGTCATTGGACAGGCGTCTCATGTTCTACTCTTCTCCCTGTGTGATGTTTGTCTGTTTGTTGTGTTTTTAATGCTGTAATAGTTTTTTACGTTTTTTCCCTTTTTGTGTGTGGCGTTTATTTTCTGTGCGCGTGCATGTTGGGAAGCCAGTGCATGTATATACAATATGTGTATGCTGTTCCTGATATGATCTGTGGTGTCATAAAAAGTAAAACATATATTAAGGTAAAAAAAAACATTAAAAAAAAGATAAAATAAAATCATATAAAATATCAACATTAGTCAATAAAATTAAAATAAAACATATTGTGATATCACATTTAGGCCATACTGACAGGAGAGATGATCAGAGGAGCAGAGTTTGTACCATCATCACTGATGTCCTAACTTGTGATCTGACTCAGTGCTGAATGGATAAAGGGTTAAGGCTAGGATTATGGCTAGGATGGCTACGGCTAGTATAGTTAGGATTTGGGTTATGGTTAGGGAAGGTTTAGCTCGTTCTTGGTTTTTGTTGGCCGTTTTTTCTTCACCCTGAGAATAAAAGTTAAACAAATGTAGATGTAGTTATTGAATGGTACTTCACTTACACCAAAAATCTTCATTGCAACTCTTCTCACTCCCAACATGTCACGTTTTGCAGCTTTATTTATTTATTTATTTTTTTGTCTTTCTATGCCTTTATTGGTGGTGAAGTAGATAGACAGGACACGGGGAGAGAGAGATGGGGAGTGACACGCAGCAAAGGGATCGGGACGCGAACTTGAGACGCGCTGACATGCTACATTGTAGCCTAGGTGCCCAGACCGATACGCCAGTAGTCCGTGCCACGTGTAGCAGCTCTAACAGTAGCCCTAAAATGTCAACATTCCACATGACGGGTTGCCAGCGTGACATCACATGTTGACAAAACTGTGCCTATCCCTAACCCTAACCCAAACACTAACCATAACCTCACAAAAAATATGCCTAAACCTGACCTCACAGTAATCAAAAACAGGCATTTGTAATGACGTGCTTTGGATTGGGGAACAAAAGGCACCCCCTCTCTTAGGTAGGGGAACATAGAACCCGGGGAACATTATAGTTTAGCTCCCGTTCCAGCCATTGTTTCGGGTGTTATTTTAATCGATTTTTTTTCTAAATTCATCAGATATTGCAGCTCTGTCATTTCCCCTCCCCAATTTGTCACTATAGGACTGTGAGTTTTGTTTTCTGATTGGTTAATGGAACAAGTGTTTTCTGCAGAATCCTACACATGCATTCTATTCTACCTGCTTATTGTCCATCTGAACGGTGGCTCCACCAGCCTCCTCCTGCTCCCTGTAGAGGCCATCTCTCTGCTTCTCCTTGACCTCCATCTCTTCCTCCAGTTCTTTAATACGAGCCTTTCAAATCAATGGTATTATAGGTTAACGTGTGATAATCATCATTTACTATATTATTACTTCAAATATTATTCAAGGAACCCCAGTTGGACATACATTAGACCATGGACCCCCATTTGATACGATGTATTTCAATATCTGGGACCCCAATCTACACTGTAAAGTCCTCAGTGTTAATTAAACCCACTGGCCCAGCGGCCCGCAGGGCATATGCCTGGTATGCAAAATGGCCAGTCCGCCCCTGCTCTATAGTCATGCGATCAAGACGGATCTGTCTGATTTTTCATATTCCATTCTGATTGGCTAAGATTGGCTTCTAAAGTTTGCTGGAGTAGCCCGTTTTGAACAAAATGCCTAAAATCATGAACACAGCATCCGATTGCCATGAAACTTTGCTGGCCCCCAATAACCTACCTGTCCTGGCGGAGATCTGTGCACCAAGGAGCACATTTTTCATGTTATTAATGATTTTAAGGAAAAAAAATACCTGCTGCTCTTTGATCTTCTTTTGTAAAAAGGAAGAAGCATCTTCAATCTTATTCAGAAGCTGGATTATTTCAAAGTCCTTCCTGTGGAATACAGTATATCATATGTTAGAGTCATTCTGAATACAGTACATCATATGTTAGAGTCATTCTGAATACAGTACATCATATGTTAGAGTCATTCTGAATACAGTACATCATATGTTAGAGTCATTCTGAATACAGTACATCATATGTTAGAGTCATTCTGAATACAGTACATCATATGTTAGAGTCATTCTGAATACAGTATATCATATGTTAGTGTCATTCTGAATACAGTACATCATATGTTAGTGTCATTCTACAGGTATGTATTTCTGCATGTCATTTCATACTGTGGTCCACATTACTTCTTGATCTCATTCTCCAGATCCATGATGGTTTTCTGGGCCCGTTTCAGATCCTCCTCCAGCTTTCTGTTGACTCTCTCAGTTCTCTCCAGGTCCATACGGAGCTTCTTCTCTGGCTCCAGAGAACCCTCCAAATGCACAATAATACATTCATACATCATTATTCAGTACAACAATAAACATGGGCGTTCAAAACATCAGGGTTTTTTCAACCAATAATTTTTCCATTTCATTTGTATTAAGAAAAGATGTTGTAAACTGACTCACCAGATCTGTTTGATGCTCCTGATCAGACTGATCATCCTTCTTATGGTGGTCCCTGTAGAGGAACACACACACACACACACACACACACACACACACACACACACACACACACACACACACACACACACACACACACTTTACTTGCTTAAGCTTAAGGTTGTCCATCGTGTCCGATGATGACATTCCATCTCTACTTCTTGTGAGTCCTCATGTGGCTGTGTAGTCCAATCCGTGATCCACACTGTCTGCCACAAGCAGAGCAGGTAAAGGCACTGACTGGGGGTGTAGGTCTGGTACTGGCTTCATGTCTCCTTTGACGTTTCCTGGTCCGTCGATCACCTCGGTCCTCCTCGAGCTTGTGCACACCTTGTTGGAGGAGCTGCCGCCAGGTGGTGCGTTGAGCTGCAGTGTCCTCCAGCTGGGTCGGGTTCAGGCCGCATTTCCTCATGGCAGTCTTTAGCTGGTCTTTGTAGCGCTTTTTCGGGCCTCCTGCCAAGCGACGGCCAAGATGAAGCTGGCCATAGAGCACTTTACGTGGTAAGCGGTCTTCTGGCATCCTAATAACGTGGCCTAGCCAGCGAAGTTGGTGCTGAGTGACTGTAGCCTCCACACTGCTGCAGTTGGTCTTGCAGAGTATTTCGGTGTGTAGCTAGGCAGATAACGGGAATAATCGTTCACTTCCGGATAAAAGCGCCAAAATTGGTACACATACTCCTTGGGTAGTACTGTTTTGATAAAACCCGTTAGCCACCTGAAAATTCAAGATGGCGGCCATTTTTCAAGATGGCCGCCATTGAATATACAGTAATATGACATTTCCCAACAAAATCACATAGATACAAGCGCCAAAATTGGCAAACATACTCCTTGGGTATTGCTCTTTTGATAGAAAACAAAGATTTTAAGATGGTGGCCATTTTTCAAGATGGCCACCATTGAATATACAGTAATTCGCAGTAATTTCACAATAACATGTCATAGATATGCACCAAAATTGGCACACACACTCTTTGGGTATTGCTCTTTTGATGAAACCTGTTACCCATGTAAAAATTCAAGATGGCAGCCATTTTTCAAGATGGCTACCATTGTACAGTAGGCTATATACAGTCAAATCACATTTAGAAGTAAAATAGCTTAGAAGCAAGCACCAAAATTGGCTCATATACCAATCTTTTAATAACATATTAGCAGCCACCTAAAAATTCAAGATGGTGGCCCTTTTTCAAGATGGCTGCCATTTAATATACAGTATTGCTACATTTTGCAAAATCACATAGATTAGCGCTGAGAGACTAGCGGAAGGTGTGAAGAGTGAAACTTTGCTTGGGGTTCAGTATTAGCTGAATAATTACCTAAATAATTACTTAAGTGTCCCAAATGCTGTCTGATAAGCTCCACATTAGGTAGCAAGTGTAGATTACAAGTAGTAATAGCACCCTGGGATCACCCTTCGTCTAGTCTCTACCCTTCGACCTGTTTGGCTTGGGTAACCCTGCCAGGAGTACAAGACTCCTGCCAACATAGTTCTAGGGGTCATGGAGACATGCAAACTTCCCCACCACGATAAGGTGATGATCCCGTTGAGGCAGTTTTTTTTTTGTCTTTTCTTTCTTTATTATTATTATTATTATTTTTTTTCTATTTTTTAGAGACAGTAGGCGTATACTTATTTGCTTGACCAAATTGTCTGTTTGTTCGCTTATTGTCTTGCTGCCTGGATGAGGAAGACACTTCTAAACCTCGCATCTGCAGCTGCACTGTGCCGTGCAGGTCAGACCAAATCTGTAGCATTTGCATCGACCGCAGCACTCCGACTTGCATCCACACTTGGTCAGCTGCTTGCAACTCTCTGCATTGGGTGTGTGACAAGGGTGAAATGAGGGGTTCTTAAAACTTTTGTAATTTGTTTTTATTGGTGCTTAATGTGTATAATTGCCTCATTTAACCCCACCATCTTATTATTTTTGTACCAATTATTATTACGCACTGTATTGTTTATAATTGCTTTCCCCATGATCCCCTGGTCACATGTATTGAGAGACATTGAGTGGCAGAGCGGCAGTCACGCGGTCACGCCCAAGGCCACGGTCGTGGCCAATGTCCCCAGACAGACTGTCACCACGGACAAATGAAAGAAGAGGGAGGTGTGGTTTGGCAGGTACAAAAGCGGAGGCGGGACCGTTTGAAAGAGAGAACAGAGCACCCAAGTGACAGAGGCGTCAGTGAGGAGAAGGACAGCAGAGGGGAAGGTTGTGCCGAGACACGGAGTAGAGGAGTGCATAGATGAAGTAGACATACCAGCCACCTAGGAGTTTGGAAGCCGAGGTGTGCCTACATTCAAAGGAGAAACCAAGAGGAGAAAGCGATCGAACCGAAGGGGAGGAAGAGGCGAGTGAGACCAGACCATATGAGAGACGAGTGAGACCAGACCATATAAGGAGCGCTGAGACTGGAAAGTGGCGATAACGTTGCATACGCAACCAACTCAGCGCCAGGTGTAAAAACCTGGCTGGCGAGTGAGTATTCGAACAAGCAACGTTGAATCCCTGTATAACCACTGCCTGAGACAACGCAAATGTATCGTGTAAATGCACAGTGAACTGGTCTAGATCTCTATAATTGCAGGCGGAGAGAAAGAAGAGAGAAGACGAAGACGACTGGCCTCAAACCCTTTCCCATCTTACCCCCATATATGGACATGCAGCATTACCCCTGAACAAACCGTGTTGAGTATCTTGAAGCACTTTATTGGCACAGCACTTTACTTGAAAAGTATTTGTTGCACAGAAACCCCCCATGCTAAGGAACCCTTGTGATTAAGCCCCGCGTAATTTGCACAACTTTATAATTTATTTTATAGTTGTTGTGTAGATTAATTGTGTTTTGTATGTTTATATAGGTTTTATTAGTATAGTGTTTATTTGATTGTTTTTAAGGCACAGAAGCCAATGTATTAGGGACCCAATAAATATGACTTACCTTTTTTGATACACTGTATTCGTGTCCAGTTTCTTAAAGGGATATTCTCATGCCAGTGTTGTATTCTCAAAACCAAAAGTATTGAAACTTACCAGTTAACCTCGAACCTGGGAAAGCCTGAAGAAGAAGTTAAAGTGTATTCAAAGGGGACTTCCCCCTATAACAAAAGTGGCGTAGTCGACAAACAATTAGTTCAGATAGGACTCACAGTAATTACGCACCCAGCACTTTATTGTGCATTTATATTTTATTGTTGTGAGTTTTATTCTGGATTATTTATTAAAGGAGAAGAGTGCAATAGTACAAACAAATTGCAAGTCAAATGTGATACAATTTCGGCCCTGTTCACAGGTGGGAGCTCTGTCCAAAATATCTGCCACAGATCTCCATTCTTCTTCCAGGCCCAGTTGGCAGGATCCTCTGTTTCTGGTTGACTTGACTCCAGATACAGCCCGCCTGGTAGGCAGCACGCTTTACATGCTCCTTCAGCGCTGATCGGGTTGGAGGAATGGTTTCATATGGTCTCTGCTTCCGAGCAAACATGTCCAACCTTGCATCATCAACACCTTCAGCTGTGCTTGATCTGTCATACATCATTATCACAAACTTCTCTAAAGTCTTCAGGCCTTCATCATCCACTATGGGTGGGTACTGGCTGAGTTTGCTGAAGACACCGGAAGCCTGACCACAAACATCCCAAGTTTGCCAAGCAGATTTCTTCCCTTTGCCACGGAATGCTGAGACGACATCCCAGCCAGTGAAGGCATGGAAGAAGAGCATCCCTGCGCTCTTACACCTAGCCCAATCGTTCATCCAGTATCATTTAAGTCCCGTGCGATCTGTACACCATCCGGGTAAGTCCATGAACAAGTCATGTATGGCCCCCTTACCCTTGGTTCGGCTCTCCCGCGCTGGCACACCCTGTCGATTCAGGCGCGACTGTCTAACTAAACATCTATTAAACTACATGTAATCTACAATAGCTAACTGATGTGGGGCGTATTAGACAGCATTTGGGACACTAAAGTAATTTTGTTATAACAAAATAATTATTTAGCTGATACTGAACCCCATGCTGAGTTTCACAGCAGCGGTGCCACCAGTGTGCCCTGGCTGTGCGTTGACATCCGCTCTATTGAGCTACTACCTCTCTACCTTCCGATGAAAGTCTCTCAACCGCCCCTCCACCCGCTCCCGATGCGCACACACACACATACCGCATAGTGGTGTCATGTCAACTTTGGAAGTCTTGTACAGGAAAATGCTACACATAATAGACTTATAACATAGCATGATCCCCTAATTTAGCAGAAGATTAGGATTCCGGGGCTGATATATGGTACAAGGAAGCCAGTGAGTCAGTCCATAGGTCCAGATTCAGATTCTACATAGTGAAAGATGTATGATTTGACACCAAGATTACTCAAATAGGACATATTTTGGTGATTTTATTCAGAAATGCATTATTAGTGTATATTCAATGGCGGCCATCTTGCAAAATGGCCGCCATCTTGATTTTTTAGGTGGCTGCTAAAATGTTATCAAAAGAATGGTATATGAGCCAATTTTGGTGCTTGCTTCTAAGCTATTTTACTTCTAAATGTGATTTGACTGTATATAGCCTACTGTACAATGGTGGCCATCTTGAAAAATGGCTGCCATCTTGAATTTTTACATGGGTAACAAGTTTCATCAAAAGAGCAATACCCAAAGTGTGTGTGTGCCAATTTTGGTGCATATCTATGACATTTTATTGTGAAATTACTGCGAATTACTGTATATTCAATGGTGGCCATCTTGAAAAATGGCCACCATCTTAAAATCTTTGGTTTTTATCAAAAGAGCAATACCCAAGGAGTATGTTTGCCAATTTTGGCGCTTGTATCTATGTGATTTTGTTGGGAAATGTAATATTACTGTATATTCAATGGCAACCATCTTGAAAAATGGCCGCCATCTTGAATTTTCAGGTGGCTAACGGGTTTTATCAAAACAGTACTACCCAAGGAGTATGTGTACCAATTTTGGCGCTTTTATCCGGAAGTGAACGATTCGCCTGTTTTTCGCCCGTTATCTGCCTAGCTAGTGGGGGACTCGGTCCTTCCAGGATATCCCCAGGATGCATTGTAGACACAATAAAAGTTAAATAGCTCAACATTCTGTCTACTCTATCTACTCATTGATATAGAGTGTTTGTTCAGTAACAGCTGTCTCCATGTCTCTCCAGCTCTTTAGTAAATAGAAAATGCATTTTCAGGTCAGGATACCAACTGTATCCAATCAGGAGAGAGAACTCGCACAGGATTTAGATGACTAAACAAGTGAAATTGGAAGTGATGACACACAGAAATGAAGAGACAAAATTGGAACCGGAATACTATAACAATGAAGCTGATAATTGGGTACTCTCTCCTGATTGTATTTTCTGTTTATTAAAGAGCTGGAGAGACAGGGAGACCCCTGTTACTGATGGTAATAGAGACAAAAGTTATAAATAATCATCATGTTAATGTGAAGTCCTCTTGCCCAGTCCTACTCTGATCAGTAGAGTTGAACAACTAAATAATGTGTTGTTTTCATTCTCAATTCAATTCAATTCAATTTTATTAAAGTGTCAAATCACAACAAGTTGTCTCAAGACACTTTACATGTAGAGAAGAGACCCGACAATCCCACCCTGAACAAGCAATTTTTGCGACAGTGGCAACAAAAAACTCCCTCTTAACTGGAAGAAACGTCAGGCAGACCCTAGGCTCTAGGGTGACGGCCTTCTGCCTCGACCGTGTCGGGGGAAGAGGGAGAGAGAGAGAGAGAGAGAGAGGAGAGACAGAAAGAGAGACAGGGACAGAGGAGGGACAGAAAGAGATACAGTGCAGGTAGTACAGTAACAATAGTAGCACATATGATAGTGTAAGATATATTTGATAGTATAATATAGTACAGCAATAATGTGTATGTAGTATATAATGCTATAATATAAGAATGTTATATATATATATATATATATAACTTATATATATTCTGACCTATGATCAGTATAGTCTTGTCCAGCGTTGAAGTCAGGAGGATGACCTAGAGACCTGTCAAAGGTCAAGAAAAGTTGTGTTACCAAACTTCCCACATTATTATTGTTGACCGATTTGATCCCTCAAATTAATTGAATGACTGACCGCCTTCTGCCCAGGCTGCTTTTAGAGGCCACGCCCCCCTCCTTTCTCTCCACAGACTCACTCATGGTAGAGCAGAGACCTACACACACACACACACACACACACACACACACACACACACACACACACACACACACACACACACACACACACACACACATTTCAATCACTGAACATGCTAAAAGGGTTGATCTTCCACCACTGGGTGGGCTATCAAAACAAAATGCATTGGATGCATCAAATCCAATGCAATAAAAACACTTTGAACTGTTACAGCTAATACACCTGATCAAAGCTTCTCCCAGACAGTCTGCCGCTAAGCAGAAGCTCATGGTACAACCAAAATGTCACATGGATTCTCAATGGCTGCAAGGTATACTGTACCCCCATTGTAGAAAACCTTAGATTGGCTAATACATGCACTGCAGGAAGCTGAATTAGACAACCACCCTATACTAGTTCTGGAAAAAGATTTACAATATACATTTACAATATAAATAACCATGCTTAACTAAAGCAAAACATTGTCCAATGTTGTACAAATCTCAATAATATACACAATGCACATTGACATTACCAGTTAGCCAGAAGTTATATTTCACTCCTGTCACTCCTGTGTTCGTCTGTGTTTCAACTCCATAGACACATGAAAGAACAGTAAGAAACGACCTTTGACTTCCTTCAGACTGGTTTATATGATCTCAATGACTTAATTACTAACTATTAATTACTAACTAATTAATCAGCTTTTTTGTTTGTGTTCCGTTGGTCAGACTGTAAGATATAGTTAGAGGAAATCAGCAACGAAAAAATCGCCCCGGTGTGTAACAACCTTTACACACCGGGGCGATTTTTTCGTGCGAATAATGCGTTTTTTTTTAAAACCTTATAAAGTCAATGGCTCCGTACATGGAGCGAAAAAGCGAAGCGAAAAAGCGTCTTTTAATTATTCGGAACGAGTCCGAATTTTGCGTATATTCGCCGGTGTGTAAGGACCTTAAAGGTCCTTACACACCGGGCGACACCGGCGAAAATAGCGAATATACGCAAAATTCGGACTCGTTCCGAATAATTAAAAGACGCTTTTTTGCTTCGCTTTTTCGCTTTTTCGCTCCATGTACGGAGCCATTGACTTTATAAGGTTTTTAAAAAAAACGCATTATTCGCACGAAAAAATCGACCCGGTGTGTAACAACCTTTACTCTGTTCAGAATCATCTTTATTGTCACATCACAGGTTTACGTTGTAAAGAAGTGGGTTAAAATATTAGTATCTTTTGTTCAAGCTCCACCGTTTTTGGGAAAGAGAGGAAGGGTAGAGATAGAGGAAGAGGAGGAGAGAGAGAGGAAGGATAGAGATAGAGGAAGAGGAGGAGAGAGAGAGGAAGGATAGAGATAGAGGAAGAGGAGGAGAGAGAGGAAGGATAGAGATAGAGGAAGAGGAGGAGAGAGAGGAAGAGGAGGAGAGAGAGAGGAAGGTAGAGATAGAGGAAGAGGAGGAGAGAGAGAGGAAGGTAGAGATAGAGGAAGAGGAGGAGAGAGAGGAAGGATACAGATAGAGGAAGATCAAGGAGATAAGTACAGGATAGAAACATGTCAAATATCAAAAGATAAAACAGTTTAACATGATTTAAAATAAAATGACATCACATGATTCATCCACACTAATTAAAACAGGTTCCATTTAGATTGACCAAAGATATCCAGTATCTGACTGAAAGTGACCTATAGGCCCTAAACCACTGTTAACCAAACAATGGGATTTTTATGGGTTGTGTGAGTAAATGCCCCTTTACTTTTTTATTTGCTACATTTTGTTTTTAATTATTGTTATTTCAAAAGATTTTACCCAAAAATCCTTTCACAGTTAAAAACAAATTCAAACGTTTTTCAAAAGAATCCCATTAATTAGGGGGGGAAAATACTTTTAAGAAGTAGTGAAAATACCTGATCTAAAAGCTCACAACACCTCGCGATGTGACGTGTTGTGAGCTTGTAGATCGGGTAGTTTCACTAGTTTGGGTCGCGGGGAGAGATCACATTTCTCTTTGGGTCTCGAGCTAAAAAGTGTGGGAACCAACCACTGATCTAAAAAACTATGTGAAGAATCTGTTAAACGACCAGTTAAAATTAAAATCTGCACCAATCAGAAGCTCTGAATTGGCAAAAGAAGAGAGCTGTTCAGCCAGCAGATTTAGTGAATCTGCAGCAGCAGAGAGAGATCTATAGATCACCACTATTACTATTACAGAACATGTTTGACCCAGATCCAGCTTCAATGAGGTTCAGGTTCTAAATGTGTTGGGAAACCGAAACAGACTAAAACACAGTAACAGTGAACCTGGCTTTTACATAGATGGCTATACACCACCTCCCCTACACCGGCTCTGTCATTTCTATATATAAGCTACTGTACCCATTTAAAATGATATCCAATAACAGGTACACATTACAGTGCCTCTATAGTCATGTGATCAAGACGGATCTGTTTGGTTTTTCATATCCCATCCTGATTGGCTAAGGTTGACATCTAAAGTTTGCAGGAGAATTCATGAACGCAGCGACCGATTGCGGTGAAACTTTTCACTTATATTCGCACTACGTTGACGAATAAATGCCCTACAACATTGCCCTATTATAGCACCACCAAATCGGTACATATTATCTCTTTAGTCAAGTCATCAAGACCGATCCGTCCGATGTTTCACATTCCAGCCTGATTGGCGAATTACGAACGTTGCTGTCCCACACTAATCTACCTGACCTGGCGTAGACCTGTGCTCCGAGGAGCACTTTTTCTAGTTTCTAATGAGAGCCAATAACATTTGTTTAATGTTGATGGGTTTTTATATGTTCTTAAACAACTCAATTCAAAGGAACTTTATTGCCATGAGAAAACATACATTTTACATTGCCAAAGCAAGTGGCAAAATATAATAAAAACAGTTGAAAATGGGGAAGGTATATACAGTTGGAGGGGGTACAGCATTGTGTTAAACAGAACTATGTCACATTGCGTCGTTATCTACATGATATGCAGGGTGTGAAGCTTTTTGAAACAAATAGTAGCAATCTTTTGCAGTCACTTTGGGACAATTAGAAGCATTTTCTCTCAAAACTATTTAAATAGTAAACAAAAAAGCCTAATATTTACAATGCATTTAAAGGTAGCAGCTCTGTTGTATGTGCAGTAGGTCTAGATGAGGTCTACTCTGTACCAGTCTTTAAAGGAGGAGTTCACCCAAATATTTACTTATTTTCTATCAATTACACACTCCATGAAGCCTTGATTTCATGGATTTATTTTTGTTGTTGTGGCATTCCATTCAAGACAATAATTTGATGACCGTGTGTATTTCCGGTAGGAGACACAAATAATCTACTTTGTGTCTCCTACCGGATACATTAGCCGGTAGGAGACGGGAATCAAATTATTAGCTTAGGAATGCGACAAAAACAAAAAAGAATCCATGGATTCAAGGCTTCATAGGGTGTGCAATTGATCAAAAATAAGTCATTTTTTGGGTGAACTCCTCCTTTAAGAGCTGGTGTCCAGACACACTGTCTCTTTAAGAGCTGGTGTGATACTGTCTCTTTAAGAGCTGCCCCCCCCCCCCCATTCTCCCCCCATAGACACTAACCTCGGTCCCAGCCTCACTTATCTGCGAAAAGAAGAGCCTGGTCACGACCTAAAGCAGCGAGTGTCTAGGAAGTCCTGAGTGGACAGATTTCCGTTTCCCCCGGAAACGATATTTTTTGATCAATCACAACACTCGTTTCATTCACGGAGAATGTTAACAGATTTGTAAAGCATCAACGTCATTTCCTTGGGCGGTACTTCCGCCAAATTCAACCATTTCCGGTTGTCAACTTCCTAGACAACCAACATCCCAGGTCTTGCCCAGGGTGCATAGACACACAGTAGCAGCACCTTCGTCTCCAGGACGACCAGCAGTGACAGAACGCTGTTAGTTTGGTTACTTAGTATCCAGCAGTTTAACAGCAGTCTGGATGTTTACATTACATTATAGTCACCGAGCTTTGGACTTTATCCTTTTATATAGAAACCACTGAAACAACTGGATATTAATGTAATTCATTCACGGACCTTTGATCTGATCTGATCTGATCTGATCTCTCACAACTTGAAGCAGGAGGATCGCCAGATGAAACTATGAAGGAAGAATATTAGCCTACCGTCTATATTTGTGAGCTGATATTTAATCTTATAAACAGATATCATGTTGAATGCATCATTCTGCCAGTGTTGTTTCCTAACACGCTGAGAACACCTGCAGTCCTGACCTGAGGAAGAGGACAGCCTTCTGTTTAAACTGATTTATTTCTCTGCATGATGATGAGGATGTGTGAATGACCTCCTTCCTCCCCGAGAGAGAGACAGAGAGAAAGAAAAGAAAGAAAGAAAGACAAGATGAGCATCAAATCATTCTGTGTCTCTGAGGTGGAGGAACACATTTCTCTGAAATATGAGATCAAGAGGAGGCTGGGGAAAGGGGTGAGTCAGTGTACAATGTAATATAATGTTTAGTAATGTGTGTGTGTGTGTGTGTGTGTGTGTGTGTGTGTGTGTGTGTGTGTGTGTGTGTGTGTGTGTGTGTGTGTGTGTGTGTGTGTGTGTGTGTGTGTGTGTGTGTTTGTGTGTGTGTGTGTGTGTGTGTGTGTGTGTGTGTGTGTGTGTGAGAGTGTGAGTGCGTGCCCAGCCTGGGTAAACATGCACTTTAGCTGCTGTTAGTTACCATGTGTCTGGAGGACTGGAGAGACACAACAAGCAAACACTCTCACTAGTCACTTCACCTCCATTTAGTCAGGGGTGTAAAGTAACTAAGTACATTTACTCAAGTACTGTACATAAGTACAATTTTGAGGTATTACAAAAAAAGTACAAAAGTATTGGCATCAAAATATACTTAAAGTTCCAAATGTAAAAGTACTAACATATTTGAAAATAGCCGATCTACAAGGTCACAACGCGTCGCATCGCGACGCGTTGTGAGCTTGTAGATCGGCTATTTTCAAATAGCCTAGGTATAAAATATGGCTAAAGTGGTTAATTTATGTTTTATAATGTGTGTAAAACACTTACGTACAATTTTGAGGTATTTTTTTAACTTAAGTGAAGTATTTCCAATTTTAAATACTTGTACTTCTACTGTGGGGTCCAGGGACTCTCGGGGTTCATTGAGGGGGTTCTAATTTAAATGGACCCTTACACGTCTGTAAGTGGGGCCCTTGACATTTAAAAGTTTGAGGACCACTGTATTTAGTGTTCAAAAGCACTCTCGTCCATGTTCACCTTTTCCCCTCGTTCTTAAGATAAATTCCTCCAGTAAATACCAGAAGTTATACACAAAGAGGTTTATGTAATATAATACTTTTATCTGAGGACTACAGGAGCTTATAGCTGGAATGCTGGGGCCATAATCCAAGGGTTATTAATGTTTTATTGCATGTATTGATAGTTGTCCTGCTTGCACAGGAGTCCTGATAACAGGCTTATAGTCTTTCAAAAGCAAATTCCACTTTTATTGTTAGAGCACATTTATTTCCAAATGGTGGTTTAATGGCAGAAATAACCACCAACAAAACAAAAGTTACTTACTAGCCTATTATATACGCATAACAATACAAAAGGTGTATAGATTTATTGTTGAATGTGGTCAGCACTTTAATATGATTGTGTTATTTATGCCATGCCTTTCGGCCTGGTGGAGACAATAACTCAATGCAAGTGGGTGGGTTTTTGCCGAACTTTAGACTTGATTTTATTACCTTTAATAAACATTGTCATAAATACTATATGCTGCCAGTCGCTAGTTTAAAGTATTCTTTCAATCATGTGTTTTGGTAAATTATGGTCCCATTTATTTTTAAATTGATGATAAAGTATAGGTATGCTGTAGGAGGGGCGTGGCTACCTTGTGATGCTTTGAGTGACAAGCTACACAACCAATAGCATTCATTCCCCACACCCCCGCTCTGGCCCCAGCCAATAGCATTCATTCCCGGTTGCATAGAATATGACGCGATAATATAGAAAGATGGCGGATTTGGAATTGCTGAAAAATAGGCTTCCTTTACGGTCTGTAGAGTGTATGGGCGTAACTTTGTCCATCCTTTTTACTGTCTATGGTCTAGGTGAGACATTTGACACAATCTAAATGTCTCAATAGAAGAGCAGAGAGACAAAATACAACCACCCCAATTGCATAAGTTATATTGTATTAACATTCTCTACCATACAGATTGGACGAAATTAAAACGTATTCATTGAAAATAAAAGTTACATAGTGAGGCTTTCAGCTTTCTCTTGAGGCCATAGCAGTGTTCCCGTCATCAGCTGGCAGGTTGTTGTCACACAGGCATGGGGCATAACAATAAATAGTAGTGATGTGTCGTTCATGATCGATTCGTTCAAAAGAACTAGTTCATTTTTGTCGCGAACGAGCTCGTTCACTTTCTGAAACTGTTACGTTCACGCGCAACGTAAAATAAAAACGCTCCCTCGATGGTGTTTTACACACATTATAAAACATACATTAACCACTTTACCCCTATTTTATACCTAGGCTATTTGAAAATAGCAGATCTACAAGCTCACGTGAGCTTGTAGATCGGCTATATCGTTCACTGAAATTAACGTTTTTTCCCACCACTAGTGGATTATTAATTGCTGCCATTCTGATGATCATGTTCCCCCAGGGGCCAAATTACAAAGTGTGTTTAAATGTCAGATTAGCTGTGGAGATAGATAGCACTGTAACCAGGTGGCCAGCTGGAACTGCTGTCACATGTGTTATCTCACCTTACCCACTGAGCCATGGGCCCAGGAGAGCGTTCCCCTTCCACAGCTGTCTGTCAGGTGGTGGTGGGAAAAAAGGTTCATTTCAGTGAACAAACGATTTCGTTCACGTTCACGGCAATGATTCGCTCAAATGATTCGTTCACGTTCTCGTTCGGTAACGCTATTTTCTAGTGTTCAACATTTACTCGAGTAAAAGTACAAAAGTATTGGCATCAAAATATACTTAAAGTACCAAAAGTAAAAGTACTAACGTATTTGAAAATAGCAGATCTACAAGCTCACAACGCGTCGCGATGCGACGCGTTGTGAGCTTGTAGATCTGCTATTTTCAAATAGCCTGGGTATAAAATAGGGCTAAAGTGGTTAATGTATGTTTTATAATGTGTGTAAAAACTTTTTTTTTTACGTAGTGCGTGAACGTAGCAGTTTCAGAAAGTGAACGAGCTCGTTCACGTTCGCGGCAAATGAACTAGTTATTTTGAACGAATCGATCACGAACGACACATCACTACTGTCAGGCCTGCTTTCTGCTGGATGGAGCTCATAGCTATCAGCTAAGCCTGCCTCATGGCTAGTATGAAGTACACAGTGCTGTTGAACGCTCACCGCACTCACTGCCTGTCAGCTCTCTGCTCTTAAAGCTGCATAAGAGCAGTGTTGCCTCGTTTTATGTAGAACAACATGAGGGTAAAGAAATAAAGCATGTTATCCACATTAACACTGGCATCCCCTATTTCCCCCCGAAATAGCAGATCTACAAGCTCACAATTGGTTGAGCTTGTAGATCAACTTACAAATCAAACCTTGATCTTTAGGTTACTGCTCATGACTTTTATCATACAGATCCCATCTCTCCTGTCTCTCTGCCCTGCACCGTCTGATAAAACTAACAGAAGCTGCTTTAAAACCACTTAATCCCTCTATACTTAGTAAACTAATACTAAGGTGACCGGGGTTGGCTCTTTACTTGGTTCGCTATACTGTACATCAAATCTCTTCGCCGAGAAGAAGGTCAGTCAGTTGGCTCTCATGCATTGAAGGAGGCATGAGCTCGGCCCTGGGCTCCCTAGTCTGGTGGGGGGAGTGTAGTGCCCAGGCTCACTTAGAAAATTGGCAAAAGGTGAAAGAAACGGTTACAAAATCGAGGGATAAAAACTTTTTTTTTCTTTAAATCTCCGTAAATATCCTTGATCTTGTAGATATTTTGTCCAATGTTCCTCCCCAGGATAGGGAGGGATGATAAGGGTCAAGTTCAAGGTTCCCTTTATTTTGTCTCCCATGTGAGGAGTTCTTGTCGGAGCCAGGGGACTAAAAACTGCATTAGAAAAAGCACAGAGAACAACGTTAGAAAAAAAGACAAAAGGACAGACAGTGCATAAAGTGACACATACAGCAGAACACTGCTGGAACCCCCAGAGAGACCAGAGGTCAGTCAAGCTGACCCAGTGCTCTCCAACACTGAGGCCTGCTTCTCTTCAGCTCAACTCAGCAGTGTTCAGCACAGTGTTCAGCACAGTGTTCAGGGTGTCCTGGGAGCCGGCTGTTTATTTCACCCTTCACCTCCCCACTCTGCCCTACATTGTTCACACTGCTGTTATTGTGTTGAAATCCTGTCATTACAGACATGTCCTCTCATATTGACCATGTCTAACAAAAACCTTTCTGTATTACCCGTATTGCTTCTAAGACTTCTAGCCATTCCCACACCCGCACTTTTTTTTTAACCTTAACTATTTGAACCCTAGCATCCCTTTTCTTAGAAGAACTTTAGCCAAAAATAGCAGATCTACAAGCTCACAACGCCTCGCGCTGCGAGGCGTTGTGAGCTTGTAGATCTGCTATTTTCGGCAGAGAGATGTTTGGTGTAGAGGGAAAATGAGAGCAGACTAAGTAAACAAAAAAACAGTTGAATCTGAAACACAACGTCAACTGGTAGTGACGTTGTGTTTGTGTCACTCACAGGCCTATGGCATCGTGTGGAAGGCGGTGGACAGACAGACTGGAGAGATCGTGGCCGTAAAGAAGATCTTCGACGCCTTCAGAAACAGGACAGACGCCCAGGTGAGGTGTAAACAGGAGAATGAAAACCTTGTTTTGTCACAACGACAACAGTGTCTCTCACAGTGTCAACCACGGATTTACAAGAAAAAAGACCAGAGGCATTTTTTACCTTGAAAATTATCTTTTATTGACTCTTTACTGACAATAATATGATATGTGTGAGGAGTGTCCAGTGCTCATTTTGATAATATCCAGACTCTTTTAACCCATTAAGACCTGGAACTGTGTCATTTTTAGATTTGAGCTAAAAAGCATTATTTTAGTACACTTTGGGCTATTCAAAAATAGCAGATCTACAAGCTCGTGAAAATGTGTGCAAATCTTTGAATATCTTATATATATACAATTTGAATCCTGCGCCATGTCGGTTGTCTGTAACGTTGTATGTAGCCAGTGTGACGTCATATGACATCACGGTCGTGACATCACGATGAGACACGCCAGTGTGACGTAATCTCACGACAGCATGACATCACATCCTACCTATAAATAGGTAGGATGCACCAGTTCGACGGCTTCCATCCTCAACACAACCCACGCCGACGACCCTTTACACAAATAAACTGCTAACTTCATCTCCTGCGATTTCAACTATCTTTTCACATTGTACACCACTGCACACTCCCCACAGGTCTGCCATACCAGGTCTGAGTAATCACAAAGTGGGTTTTGGTCATTGGAGAGGTGATGCACGTCACCTCTTTCTGAAGTGGGTACTTTCAAAGCCTGCCGTGGATTTAGGAGAGCACAAAACTCTCTCTCACACTGTGAGGTGCCTGTAAGGTGGCACTGCAAAGTGAACGACGCGTCACGCTAGACGTACGCGGCCCGAACTTCTAGTATATATACATTTTTAAAGCGAACATTTTTAACTCAAATCTTTGCTTCTGGGGGGTCCCTGGAACAAAATATTTTGATGGGGGTCCGCGGCCAAATACATATCATTTTGGGGGTCCTTGACATGAAAAAGATTGAGCACCACTGATATAGAAACATATGTTTTTGAGAATACTGTTGAGATTTAGGAGACATGTAGAATCGGCTTCAGGTCTCAATGGGTTAAAGGGCAAGACCACTTTGGTAGAGGTTTGGGTTGTGTGGTTACCTTGCCATGATGTAACTCCAAAGGCGGACAAGAGAACCACTGCAGTAAAGTATAGCTGTTAGTGTGTGGTGGTACCTAACGCTCTGTTGTATTCTCTTTGCAGAGGACATTCAGAGAAATCATGTTCCTTCAGGTAAGAATAACGTGGCTTTGTGTTGAGTGTTTGTTTTGTGTGTTGTCACAGTTGAGGCAGGTATGCTGTTTACCCAAAGATCCCCTTTGTGATGACCTACCAGTGCCTTACACAGTAAAATCCTTAGCGTTAATGTACAGTCAGTAACGCTTGAGATTGTACAAATACGGGTCCATTTGGTTCCATTTGTACAATCTCAGAGTTACAAATTGTTCAAATTAACACAGGATTTTACTGTGGCAAACTGGCCTTAAAGGAGTAGTTCACCCAAAAAGGACTTATTTTCTATCAATTACACACGCCATGAAGCCTTAAATTCATGGCGATTTTTTAGTTTTTGTCACATTCCAGCCAATAATTTGATGACTCTTTGAGTCTCCTATTCTTTGAGACACTGCCGGTCATCAAATGATTGGCTTTCTATGGATTAGCCACCCCATGGAGACCTGAATTCATGCATATTTCTTTGTTTTTGTCGCATTCCTATGCCAATAATTTGATGACCGGTAGGCAGCGGTTCCGATAGGAGACACAAAGGAGACTCTTTGTGTCTCCTACCGGAACCGCTGCTGGTCATCAAATGATTGTCTTAGGAATGCGACAAAAACAAAAGGATATCCATGAATTCAGGTCTCCATGGGATGACTAATCCATAAAGAAAATATAATTTTGGAGGTGAACTGTCCCTTTTAGTTGCTAAGTTGCAGAGTTCAGTGCTGTAAGAAGTAATGTTGACATTATAGTTAAACTACTTAGTGATTAGCCTTGTGTTGCTGTGTGGTAGCCAAATGTCCAAAGGGGAAATATTCCTAACACAGCGGCTTCCTTGTTGTGACCAAATTAACCACATGAACCCTAGAGTTGCTAGTTCTGGGGGGGCGAACATTTGACAAAAAATAAAGCTGATCTACAAGCTCAAAACGTGGCGTAACACGATGCGTTGTGAGCTTATACACTTTTTCAACAAAGAGATTTGGTATGGAGGGGAAAAAAGGACAGGGCCTAGTATAGATACCTTGGGGACTCCAGTCTCCAGCCAATGAAAACTATAGGGTTTAAGTCAGGCAGGGGTGGGCAACTTTGATGATGGAGAGGGCCACTATATTTCCACACTCACTCAAGAGTGCCACATTGCATATACTGTCGGGCCATTCTATGTCAAACAAAAGTAGCAAAAATAGCCGATCTACAAGCTCAAAACGTGCCGCAGAGCTACGCGTTTTGAGCTTGTAGATCTGCTATTTTTGCTACTTTTGAATTGGAATCCTGATTTTTTTTTTTTTTTTTTTAATTGGAATCCTGAAAAGTATTTTTTCTATTTAATTTCAAATGCATTTGGATACTTATGTTAACTTTATGACCTTAAATACAAATACATTGGACATAAAAATGACAATAACATTTTAATACTAGTCATTAAGCTACTAGTATAATAGTATAGTTAGTAGTAACAGCTGAAATCAATAATATATCAGTATTCCGATATTAACCTGCGGGCCGCATTAAGTTGAATACTTTATTAACAAGAGTGTTAACACTACAGATGCATTCAAAAGCTATGCTAAAAGGAGAACCTTTCTGCCTTTATTGGATAGTACAGTGGAAGAGTGACGGGAAACGGGGAGAGAGAGACGGGGAGTGACACGCAGCAAAGGTTGCCGGGCTCGGGAATCGAACCCGCAACTCGCTGTCAGACTGCATTAGAGCCTACATGACTATAACCACTATGACTAGGCCATCGGTTCACCCACTGGCCCAATTGTATTTTGAGGTCAGCCATTCTTTTAAGTTATTCTGGGGCGGGAGTCAGGCTTTTGGTAAAGGCATTCCACGTTTTGACGGCAGCATATAGTCACACAGTAGCCCATTGTCAGCTGTCTTTCTCTGCTAATCAGACCCAGTGCCTCTGTTAGGAGGTTTACATCACACACACACGCACACGCACACGCGCACACACACACGCACGCACGCACGCACGCGCACACACACACACACACACACACACACACACACACACACACACACACACACACACACACACACACACACACACACACACACACACACACACACACACACACACACACACACACACACACACTCTCTGACCATTATGTCACTAATCCAAAACCATGACCACTGTGTGTGTACAGTATATACACAACTCTGATAATCACATATTATGAGTCAAAGTCAAAGGCCCAGAGCGCTGGCGTAGCGGTCTGGGCCGTAGCGGCCATAGCGGCTCCAAAGTAGCCTGACAGTGTACCATACTGTGCGGCTGCAGTATGTATGTACACAGGGACGTGCACAGATAGACTCTAGGTGGTGCTAGAGCACCTGCCCTTTGCCCTCTTGACCAGAAGTGCCCTTTTGAAAAAAAGGAAAAAAAACGTTTTTTTCTCCTTCAGTTTACAGCAGGGGTCTTCAACAGGGGGTCCGGGACCCCTAGGGGGTCCTCAGAGTTACTACAGGGGGTCCACCAAATCTTTATGTGAGATTTTTCTTTTTACTGTAACCACTCGAAACCTAGCATCCCTTTTCTGAGGAGAACTTTAGCCAAAAATAGCCGATCTACAATGTGGGCTTGTAGATCGGCTATTTTTGGCAAAGAGGTATAGGTGTAGAGGGGAAAAAAAGAGCAGACCAAGTAAACAAAAAAAAGTATAATTTACTTGAGCACCTGCCCCTCAAAATGTCTGTGCACGCCACTGTGTATGTACACTACAATGACATAGGTTTCTCCTCTGCTGTCTCCAGATCCTCCAGAAGATCGGTCGGGAGACCATGGTGACTCACGAGGTGTCGGCAGAGACCCCCGGCAACGTGGTGGGGCCGCGCGACTTTGTGAGCGTCCGCTGTGCCAAGCGCCGGGGCTCCACCTGCTTCCTGGCGGGCATGTCCACCCAGCACCCTGAGATGCCCCAGCAGAGGGGCGTGGTCAGGTAGGTGTCACCACCACCGGAGTACCTCAGGGCTCTGCGCTAGTCTAGTGTTCTTTTCTGTTCTCTGTCATCGTGGGGAAGGCCGTCACGGAAAATAGCCGATCGACAGCCTGAGGCCCTCAGGCCTATAGCATTGGTTCTCAAAGTGGGGTCCTTGGTGTGGGGGGGGTACCAGGGGTCCCCAGCTAAATTAGTTCCAATTAGTTATCAAATTAGCGTCACAATCATTTTAACCACTTTAACCATATGTTATACTTTGGCTATTCAAAAATAGGAGATCTACAAGCTCATAGTGTGGCACCGAGCTATTTGAAAGATCGTGAAAATTGGTGCATTTGATAGCAGATCGACATGTCGATCTGCTATTTTCTGCTTAGGTTTTCCCCACAACACTGATGCTGGGGTTTTAGCTGTCTGTCTGTCTGTCTGTCTGGTCCAATAGAAACTGATGAACACTGACCATTGTATTTTGCAGGGCGGAGAATGGTCCTACCTGTATAGTTCTGAAGCCCTCTGCTGAAGACCCCAATAAGACTCAATTCACCTGGTTACTGAGCCTGGATCTAAAGGTATGTACTTAACAGCTTTACTTTTTACTCCTGTCATGGGAATTTAAATCTATGGGCTATTTTCATTCTTTTTAAATCATTTGGAAAGAAAATCGATTGTATATATATTGTTTGTTTTATTTTATTGACTATTTTTCATAATAGGTTAAATAGATTCTTTTCGATGAACTGTTGTCAAACATCCAAGTTGATCAGTCTTTGTGTTGTGTGTCTCTCCTCCAGGGCTGGATCCCCAAGGCCATCATAAACAAGGTGCTGTCTCAGACCCAGGTGGACTTTGCCAACCACCTCAGACAGAGGATGATGGACAGTAATGTTTCTAGTCTGAACATGGCTCAGATAGCCTGCTGACACTCTACTACTACAGTGGTTCTCAACCTTGACCGTGACCCCCACAATAATCATATTTGAACTGGGGACCCCCCAAAAATAATCATATTTGAAGTGGGGACCCCCCAAAATAATCATATTTTAACTGGGGGCCCCCCACCCTGGCAAGCACTTGGAATTATAGGAGTTGAGGCATTACATTTAGTTTGACTCGGTTCCATAGATAAATATTGTGAAAATTGTAGATTTTCACAATATTTTCTCTCTTGGATATTTAGACAATTTGGCCAGTGTGTATAGTATAGTTTGTTGATTACTTTTGATGCAGTAATGGTGATTTTATTTGATAATTTTAGAGATATCAAAAAGGTCTTAAAAGTCTCTAAATTGTAAATTTGTGCAGATACCATGTACTGTATACACTTACACAGTATGTTGGTTTGTTTACTGCTGAGTGAGTTGCGCAAGTAGGGAGGAAGTCATTGGCATAAATGGGGGAGAAAAATGGGTATAAATGTGTAAAGCAAAAACATAAAAAAATAAATAACTGTTTCCCACACTCTGACTCTGACGTTGTCCCTGTAACGTCATTGTTCATTTGAATGTATTTATTGCAAGATCATGTCGTTATTATTGTTATTAATATTATTATTATTATTGTTATTATTATTATACTGCGTGGAAACCAAATGAATAAAAGATTGACACATTATTGACTTTGTGGTAATTTATGTTGCTCCCCCCCAAAAATCAAAAAGCAGCAGATCTACAAGCTCAAAACGAGCTTGTAGATCTGCTAATTTTGATACTTTTGTATGACGCTGTAGTGTGATCAAGTTGGCCTTAATTTGCGAAAAAAACACAAAAAGTTAAACTATGGAGATAAGAGGTTTCTGCCTGACAGCAACGATTATGCAAGCCTCTTCACGTCAAGAAGTACTCACATGTTTTACGGGGATCGGTCGTACCGTAGTGCTTTCCGTCCTGCGAAGCCATTGGCCGAGCCCTGTCACGTGATCAAATCGGGGAGGGTCCCTCCTTTGCATGTCTCATGCATATTTGCATGTGATTTGCATGTCTAGTAGCCATGTGTTTCTGTTATGCCACGGGTCGCGGGTTCGATCCCGGGCTCCGCTAACCAACAATGAACAACTCTCAGACAACTGCAGCTGATCTGAAAACACAGCCTCATTGCACACAGTTGTCATCCGTTCTTGTTAATTTGTTAACTGGACTCTGTTATGCCACGGGTCGCAGGTTCGATCCCGGGCTCCGTCAACCAACAATGAACAACTCTCAGACAACTGTAGCTGATCTGAAAACACAGCCTCTTTGCACACAGTTGTCAACCATCCTTGTTAATTTGTTAACTGGACAGCATAACAATGAATTGAGTGATAACATTTCATGTAAACATACATAACAGGACAAAGGTGAGACAGTCAGCAGGGCACAGCAGCGCTGCAGGGAGTTGCACCCTGGATCCAGCATAAGCTAGAAGTACTTACTACCAGTGCTTGTTTGCTTTGTGACGCCACCATGTCCCTACTTGCATGTGAATACAGAAAATATTTTAAAAAGCCTGAATAACGTGTGTTGCAGTGGCTTGATAAAGAACAAATACAGCTCTCCTTCATACTGATATGATTGACCTGTAATCACAGTAGAAAATACCACAGTGATTCTCAGATTGGGGTCAGGTGTCCTTAAGGGGGTCCCCAGAAACATGTGTTAATATAGCCTAATATAAACCCTATACATCAATTATTTGAAATAGCCGATCTACAAGCTTGCAGATCGGCTATCTAAAAAGCAATGGAGAGTGCAGAAAAGACGTGAAGAAAAGAGTGCAAGCAGGGTGGAGAAAAGTGTCAGCAAGAATGAAATGGAAGGTGTACAAGACAGTGGTGAGACCAGCTATGTTGTATGGTTTAGAGACAGACAGCTATGTTGTATGATTTAGAGACAGACAGCTATGTTGCGAATGTGCGTGCAAAGTTGTTGTTCAAAACGGGCTACTCAAACTTTAAATGTCATTCTTAGCCAATCAGGATGGAATATGAAAAATCTGAAAGACAGGTTTTGTTTAATGACTATAGAGATACTGTGTACCGATTTACGTGACGTTTGGACAGAATCTGTAGAAGTACTGTCAAAAACAATGTTTAGCAAAAAGCGGCCTCCTGGTGGCGCTATAACAGGCCCATGTGAAAACATCGGGGCAGAGGTTCTGAATTGGCATCCAGGGAGTGTGTGTGCACAGTTTCGCTGTGATCATGCCAACGGTCCTGGAGATTAGCTGGTCACAAGACAAGCTTGTAGATTGGCTATTTGCACACATGATGAACATGTATTGAACAGCTTTCTGTCTGTCTCTGTCAGTCCAAAGCCAATAGGCCTGCACATACTGTGTAATTTCATATCTCAAATAATATGAACACATACCAGGGGAGTGGTTCTCTAAGAGCTGGATTTCAACTGCAGCTTTAGCACCACACTGTCATGTTAAATAACTTTACTGATTAACTATACAGGGTCCCCAGAAAAATGTGTTAATATCTATAGCATCAAAATCAGCAAGCCACATAGACCCTATATACATCAGCCATTTGAAAATAGCCAATCTACAAGCTTGTAGATCGGCTATTTAAAAACATTAATGAAGTGAACGTTTTGGAATATTTGCATACATAACTGTCTCAAATAGGAACACACAGTATCCCCTGTCACAGTGGTTCTCAAACCTTTTAATTTCAAGGACCCCCAGTTTGATATGCATTAGACCACGGACCCCCATTTGATAACATTTTCTATCTCTGGGACCACAATCTATACTATAGAAAAAATGTGTTAACTGGACAGCGTGACAACTAATTGAGTGATAACATTTCATGTAAACATAGATTACAGCAAAGTAAAAGCTCACGACTGAAAATATGTATGGCCAAACCCTATTATTATGAGACTGTGATACAGTGTTAAAATGAGTCAATACATACAATTATGATGTTTAGTAATATTGTTCCTGCCGTTTTAAATACTGCCAACCAGGCAAAGAAATCAGACTTCTACAAGACACATTGAGAGCTTGTAGATAGGCTATTTTCGCTGCCCAACATGCTTCCATAGAAGACATGCTGGCTGCTATGGAATCCAAATTACTGACTCACCGCTGGAAGAGGGCCTCTGGGCAACGGAACCTCTCGTTGCCGATGGTGATGACCTGTCCGTCCAAGTCCAGTGCAACGTAGCACAGTTTCTCCTTGATGTCACGCACGATCTCACGCTCGGCTGTTAGGCAGAAGAGGAGAATGAGATTAGTTAACAGAAGGCAATATATAATTCATATTCTTTAACAACTTGGAATCCCAGCATGCATATTGTGGGGGAACTTAAGCCAAAAATAGCAGATCTATAGCTATTTTTGCCCAAGAGATTTTGTGTAGATAGTACAGAGCCAGCTCATGTCCTGTTTACCAAGTCTAAAGGGATTAAGTGGTTTAAGTTTGCTTGTGGTGTAAACCGCTGACAGGATGTTGAGGGGTTTTACACCTCTAGCAACAATATAACACTAAAAGCCTTCTCTAGCTGGTTTCAATGTGTGGCTGAGGAGTTTGGCTGGTTTCAAGGTGTTTTTGCCAACCTGTGGTGGTGAAGCTGTAGCCCCTCTCGGTGAGGATCTTCATGAGGTAGTCTGTGAGGTCGCGTACAGCCAGGTCTAACCTGAGGATGGCATGGGGCAGAGCGTAGCCCTTGTAGATGGGCACAGTGTGGGTCACGCCGTCACCGGAGTCCATGACGATACCGGTGGTACGACCAGAGGCGTACAGGGACAGCATGGCCTGGATGGCCACGTACATGGCGGGGGTGTTGAAGGTCTCGAACATGATCTGAATGAAGAGCTCACAATGCATCGTGTTGTGAGCTTGTAGATCTGCCATTTTTGTACGCCACCCGTGTACAACAAAGCATAATACAGGGTGAAATAGTCAGAGTAATTGATTTGATTATTTACAAATAAAATCATGTTAAAATTCAACCCTGCAGCTATTTAATTAAACTACATGAGCCAGACTAAGTCAGTTATTGTTTTTTCTAAATGTCCCCACATCTTCCTGCAAGTCCCCAGTTTTTGTTTTCTTACCTGGGTCATCTTCTCCCTGTGCCACACACAGCTCGTTGTAGAAGGTGTGATGCCAGATCTTCTCCATGTCGTCCCAGTTGGTGACGATGCCGTGCTCGATGGGGTACTTCAGGGTCAGGATGCCTCTCTTGCTCTGGGCCTCGTCGCCCAGGTAGCTGTCCTTCTGGCCCATGCCCACCATCACACCCTGGAGAGGAAGAAGAAACACAAAGGTTAACAAACAGCAGGGGAGGGGGGAGAAACACCTAATCTCCATATTTTCACTTTTGTAAATTAATGCCCTACTTGAGCATGCTACAGCGTCACAAAAGTGGCATATCTGCAAGCTTTTTGCCATTTTTGAATCCTGAAAACCAATGTACTTAACATGCGAGCTTGTAGATTGGCTAATTTAACATACAGGACAAAGGTGAGACAGTCAGCAGGGTACAGCACTGCAGGGACTTGCACCCTGAAACCAGCAAAAGCTAGAAGTACTAATTGCCAGTGCTTGTTTGTGACACCACCATGTCCCTACTTGCATGTGGATACAGAAAATATTAAAAAGGCCTGTGGTCAGGGGACCCCCATGGGTTCTTAAGGGGGTTCCAGGGGGTCTCCAGAAAAATGTGTTATTATAAACATCAAAATCATCAATAAACCCTATAGTCAAATGCATATTAATTTGGGGGTCCTTCACATGAAAACGTTTGAGAACTACTGTAATAGCACACACGTATTGGATGAACATTTTATTCACATAAACAGCTTTGAGTCTCTCTCTGTCCAAAGCCTCAACTCTATGACACTAGTTGAGAGCATAATGAACACACAGCATCCACAATCATGTAGACTATACATAAAGGCCTACACATAATTAAATATCTCAAATAATATGAACGCATATGTAGCCCCCAGTCAAATTAGCCTGAACCGGCGTGCAACAGTCATGGCAATCGGGCACAGCCCAATTGGCATGACTGGTATTACGCCGGACTGGCGAGTGGGAGCCTCGGGTTCAATCCCAGCTCACTGCGTTCCATCCCTATCACAGTGGTTGTCAAACCTTTTAATTTCAAGGACCCCTATTTGAACATTTTCTATCTCTGGCACCGCAATCTATACTATAAAATCCTAACTCTAAGAGTGTATAAATGGAACCAAATGTCCATTTGGTTCCTTATTTAATGAAGTGTTTTGGAATATTTGCATAACTGTCTCAAATATGAACACACAGTATCCCCTGTCACAGTGGTTCCCAAACCTTTTAATTTCAAAGACCCCCATTTGATAACATTTTCTATATCTCTGGGAGTGTATAAATGGAACCAAAAAAGGGTCCATTTGATTCCATTTGTACACCCTCAGTGCCCTATAATGTACAATAAACAAGAGCATAGGGGCCTAGACATACATAAACAGATCAGATACAGTGATTAGAATCAACATCTACAATACATTACATTGTCTGAAACAGTCCATCACTAATTTGATTTCTCCTCATTTAGCAGTATATATCATGCATGTTACGCTGAGCGGTTTACAAAAACCCCCACACACCCCAGATGGAGGTAAACATGTGTTGACCAACAACACACATTGACCCATGACCACAAAACAAACTGTCATGTTAAATAACAGTACAAAAATGGAGCTAGAGCTCTTTCCCTCAAACTGCTATATAATAACCAAGCTAAGAATATTATAAATAATATGAAATATAAAATCGGGGACTAGATATGTGTCTAGCATGGACTGTTTGTTAGCTTTAAGCAGCTTTCAGCCCACTATAAAGCCTGCAGCAGCTATATGAAAACAGCAGTTACAGACAGCCCAATACACACTTATAACATCCCAGATTGATCTAACAATGAATCCACTGTACGTACATTCACCAGCTCACCAGGTTACCTGAGCACACAATCGTTAGCTTTACAGTGTTATAAACGGTCCCATACAGCCTTTAAACCCCTGAATAGACGACGCTAACGCGCTACATTTTGTTAGCACGGATTAACGCATGCCTCCCCACCCATTGACCCATGACCACAAAACATACTGTCATGTTAAATAACAGTACAAAAACGGAGCTAGAGCTCTTTCCCTCAAACGGCTATATAATAACCAAGATAAAAATATTGTAAATAATATGAAATGTAAAATCGAGGCTTTAATGGTGATCAGTGATGTCTATGAGGAGATGTGTCTTGCATGGACTGTCTGTTAGCTTAAGCTTCAGGTTACAGTCAGCCCAATACACACTTATAACATCCCAGATTGATCTAACAATGAATCCACTGTACATTCACCAGCTCACCAGGTTATCTGAGCACACAATCGTTAGCTTTACAGTGTTATAAACTGTCCCATACAGCCTTTAAACCCCTACATAAATGACGCTAACGCGCTAATTTCACTAGCATCTCCTCCTTTCAACAAATAAGAGCCTTAAACTCAGCTAAATATATATTTAAAATCATATTAAATATAGCATCGTCGTCCTTAGGGACTAGGGAGTATATACTGATCAATGATTATGTCCTATTGGCACAATTGGAGCCATTTAAACGTCTGTTTACAACGTTAGCACAGCATCCGCCCTTGGTCATATAAAAAAAAAGAAACATCTGGCAGTTTAAACACACAATGTTACATGTGTTAAGTGCCGTTTTGAGGCGTTCTGTGGAAAATAAAAGGCACCTTTACCTGTCTGCTGCTGCTGTCTGACTATGCTCTCACCAGTGTGGCTTGTGGATATGCTATTTTCATACTGACGATGTAAACAGTAGGTTTAAAAGGCCAGCCGCTCGTTTCACTCCCAAACCTGGCAACGCTGGTCGTAACGGAAGGCTAAGGATAAGGATAAGGATAATTCCTTTTAACAGGTCGTTCATGAAAGTCCTTGCGGTCTTGTTTCCAATGAGAACCTGTGAGCAATTAGGGGTTAAGAGTCTTGCTCAGGGACAAATTTCATTTCATCGACACATATGCTGACCTGGCCTGGAATCGAACCTGTGGCAACCAGGGCCTCTGGCTCCCTAGGCGGGTTCACTAACCATTCAGCTATGGCCGCCCCTATAGCCGTTCAGGCTGCGATGGAGATGTAAAAATCCACGGCTTGATGTCATCTAAAGCACATAAAACATCAAATCTAAACGTTATTGGGTCCCAACCAGCACAAAGAGACCATCCGTTGGGGCTCGCGTGGCCCATATAGTCCACACAGTCGCTTCTTTTGGGCTTTGTTTTCCCAGACCGGGTCGCTCGATTCTCTCCCACAGTCTGGCAACGCTGGCTGCAGCGGGCCCGGGCCCGGGCATGCCCTCTCGCATGTACGCATGTCTGCTTGTCAGACCAATCACAGCCCTTGCTGACTTTGTCCCTCCCCTTAAATCCACGCCTCCTACCGGCCCTGGCCGGCTCGCCTTCACTTCTCAAATTCTCATGCGGATGCTAGGTCTCTCTGTCCGATGAGAGATTACTATTGGAAACTGTTCTACTTGATTTCGGTTCATATATCACTGATCTACTTTCATTTCGTCGTCTTTTGTCTGAGGTGAGTAATATTAACTTTTTTTCCCGCCTTTATTACTTTATATATATATTTTTCCCGCCTTTTTTGGACCCTACATCTACATGAACGTTCAGATTTCAAACACAGTTTTTACCCCATGGCCACGGATGTTATAATTATGTACGGGCCCTCAGAAGTAGCCGTATCTTCCGTATTGTAAAATAAAAACGCATCTTAATCCGATCGGTGGCCATTTGCTCATAGTGGGCACACTCTATCAGAGTGCAGTACACCTACCAACCGATGGGTCGTGCAGTTGAAAGCATATGGCGGACATGCTGAGAAAATGGCCACCGATCGGATTCAAATGCTTTTTATTGAACAATACTGAAGATACGGTTACTTCTGAGGGCTCGAACAGAATTGTCACATCCGTGGCCGTGAGGTAAGAACTTTATATTTGAAATTTGAACGTTTATGTACATGTACGGGCCTTAAATGAATTAAGTGCAATCGCCAGGTTAAGTTTGTTTCAGGTCACTGTTACTGTTACGTGTGTGGTGTGTGTATTGTGTTTGCGGCTGGTCCAGTGTTGCCAAATCTGTAATTATAAGCGACTTTGGGCTTCCTTTTTTTCCCTGTAAAGTAGCTTGTAAATATTGGGGGTCCATGGCATGAAAATGTTTTAAAATCACTGCTCTCAACATTAGACAATAAAGTTTGACTGACATGCCCCCTATTTGCTTATTTTGGGATTCTAAATTTGTACTAAATTTTGCAGCAAGTCTAAATTTGTATAGACTTGCTGCTTCTTTCTTTCACTAGATCTGGCAACACCGACTTACGCTAATGTTTAGCGGCTAGCTGCCGGCTCCGTCGTGTTTCTGTGATCATAGTTATAATATATAGTAGTCTGTGATCCATGCTCTGTGGCTGCTATCGACAGTCCTGGCTGGAACGGTGGATAGATCTGTCTGTTACATAGCTCCAATCGGAACCTCACCCTCCGCTGTATATTTTCTGAAATGCTCACAGATGTTTGACATTTTAACTCACCATAAAATCTATCCAACGAGTTGAAAAAAGCACTTTATTCGCCTCTCTCCTCCGCCTCTCCTTTGTGGCAGCGGTGGCCTAGTGGTTAGAGGGGCGGCCTTGATACCAGAAGGTTCCTAGTTCGATTCCCCAATTTATCACATCAATCATGAATCACCGCTGAATAGCCCTTGAGCAAGGCTTCCATGCAGGGTCCGGCTGGAAACAAGTTTCGTACTTAGTCCGACACCCTGGGTAAACAATAAACTTTGCTTTGCTTTGCCGGTTACATGTTTTAAGACATTGCGCAAGAGTTGCGCCCATAGAGATAACATTACTGATTGCCCTACTGGTCTGTCAAATGTTGAATTGCATCTGGGGCTATCTGTTACAGTAAGATCCACCTAAAAGTACCACACACTGACTGTGACCGCAAGTTAGAAACTCAAAGTGTGTAAAAGAGGCACAGCTGTTTACAATGCGATGCAAATCTGTGCTGTGGTTACTTACACGCAACACACTCTCGCATCGAAGCAGCATGCATTTATGTTGAAAATATAGCCACTGCATGATTCATTAGATAGGCTCTTATCTAAAATCATCTAAGAAAATAGCAGATCCACAAGCTCACAACGCCTCACAATATTTATCTGTGGAACCAAGTCAAACTAAACGTAATGCCACAACCCCTGAAGTGCTTGTCAGGTGGGGTGGGGGGAGTTCAAATATTTTGGGGGATCCCCAGTTCAAATATGATTATTTTGGCGCCCCCCTCAGTAAAAATATGATTATTTTGGGGGGTCACAGCCTGAAAAGGTTGAGAACCAGTGTATCAGGATATAATGTACTCACACACACTTTCTTTTAACAAATAGTTTAAAATTTGCCACATTTTGTTTAATGTTCAGATAATTTGAATGTAGCTATAAGTATAACACTTGGAGATAAAAGAGAACGAGAGAAAAAAAAAACATTTTATTTTGGACCCATAACATTTTTCTGGGACACATTACATTGAAAACCTAGCAACATCACTGACATATCTACAAGCTCACTGTGAGTTTAATGTTTGGAAAATAGCAGATCTACAAGCTCACTGTAAACTTGTTGCCTTATTTTAAATAGCCGATCGACAAGCTCACTTGTTAGCTTGTAGATAACTTGTGAGCTTGTAGATCTGCTATTGTCACTATATTTTTATGGTGACAAATATATATTTGTGTCTAAAATACAGTATTTTTGCTTGACATTTTCAGCTGTGGCGTGGCTGTACATCGGACCTGATATCTTGGCCAACACAGATGTGGACTGAGGGGACCGTCCCAGACTGCACTACTGCAAGGTTTGTTTAACATAACATGACACATGTGCAAATCAAAACCGTTTAGATCTAACTATCTAATGTTAGCATATGGACATTTTCTTGGGGTCAGTCCATTGTCCGTTTTTAAGGAGGCATTGCCAATATATATACTCTGTAGCTTAACTCTTTGACTGCCATATCAACAGTGTAATAGTGTGCCACTGCTGCCAGCAAAAACAGTGATTTTTACTGTATCAGTTTGCATAGAAAAATACTGTACTTGTACTTCTATCCACTACAGCTCAGAGGCAAATATTGTACCTTTAATCCACTACAATTGTTAGAAAACTTTAGTTACTTTTGATTTTGGTTATTGTTTAAAAAAACATAGGGTACATTAACCACTTCAGCCCCATTTAAACTTTGGCTATTTGAAAATGGCAGATCTACAAGCTCACAATGCAACATGTTGTGAGCTTGTTGGCTTACAAGCTCACTTGTCAGCTTGTAGGTCACTTGTGAGCTTGTAGATCTGCTATTGTCTATTGATATGCATGTACTTTCATAGCTTTATGTCTAAAATATTGTATTTATTTGTTTACAGCTCAGGCTGCGGACCCAGGTGACAGACACACCATCCCAGACCTACTGCAAGGTGTGTAACTATCTAATGTTGGCTTATTGACATTGTCTGGAGGTCAAATACTGCTTTTGAGTGTTTTGAAATATTGGAGATACTGTCCTGGGGCTGCACAGTCAACTGGTTTTGTTCTTTTTTCCATATTTCCGCTTCCTTTAGGAATTCAATAAACACGACGCTTTTGGCTCATACCATTGCGTTCTATCCTATCCTTAGGCCGTATTGTCTACCCCATTATCGTTCAGTTTCGTTCCCATCAAGTGGATCTGAATAATCTCTGCTTCTTAAAAAAGATTTATTGGTAGTAAGTAAGAAAAAAAAGTAACGACATCTGACTCGGCGCAGTATTTATATAATTAGAGTTTAAAAGTCGGTACTATTTTCTTAGCAGCGCAGTAATACTTTCAAAGAGGTGGTGCGGTTTTTGACACGTGATTCCCGTTACAACCAATGGAGGCGCCTCTTCCGCCTCAGCATTTCCCACAACAACTACCATGGCAACGGTTACATCGAGCACGAGCAGCGAGGACTCCGAGGAAAACAAACCAAAACAAAGAAAATATCATTCAAAATCACGTAAAAAGGACTCTAAACGATGCTATATGCATTCTATGTCTGTCCAGAGGGAAGATGTCGTCCGGGATTTTACAATGATACGGTGGGATACCTACAGAAACAGCATCAAGCGTTGGCTTCCTCTGCAGGGTGAGAGTAAAGAAGTTGCAGAAAGTTATAAACATTGTGTGGATGTGCCTTTCGACCAGCATCCCGAGGACGCTGGGTTTCACATAGCGTGCTACAATCGTTTTAATGACAAAAAGCGTTTTGTAGCGGCCGAAAAAAGTGCCACACAGACGTTGGAAGTTCCCGATGCAGACGCGGGTCAGTCAGTCCCTTCGGCCAGCACCAGTGTCGACGGAGCCACATCTGAAACCCCCCGAAAGAAACTTAGGTCCAGGACAGGTTTGCCTGTGGCTTCTGCTGGCCCTGTTCTTCCAGCGTTATGCATCATTTGTAAAAAAGTGGACAAGTACATCACTGTGGCAGGCAAACGCACGAAGGATCAACTCTCAAAAGCAGAAACGTTGTCTGCAGGTAAGAGACACACAGACACACACACACACACACACACACACACACACACACACACACACACGCAGAAAAATCAAATGTTTATAACGTGGATAACAATGATTTCGCGGGACTCTCCGGACCCCTTGGTGGTCCTTGAACCCCCGTGATGTAATCACGGGGGTCCCGTTGCCCCCCCCCCCCCCCCAAACACATGCGCGAGGGGGTGGGGGCACACACACAGACATGAGAGACTGAAATAATTCGCAATATGGGCATGTAAGAGATTTTAAACAAAACATGCATGTCAATTTTGGACTGTCAAATATTGATTTGTCATTTTATGATTATATGGGTACATTATATATTTTAGGACTATATGTAGGCCTATCATTATAATATCTGAGGTCTTCTTTTATTTGATGGGCTGTGTTTGAGTCCAAGGCTGGGGGGAGTAATTCACACCTTTTGTTAAAGACACAATGTGTTGGTTCTTTTGTTCAGATCAAAGATGTTGACATTTATGTGTGAATTCCTGACTGGGCAGGAACTGTTGACTATGTAACATGCAGTGGTATTTTTTGGGAAGGATATGTGCAGATAGAGAGACAAAAGCAGTGGTGGAAAAAGTACTCACATTTGTTACTGTAAGTAAAAGTATCAATACTGCAATGCATGGATATGAGTATTGCTATGAAAATGTACTTAACGTACCAAAAGTAGAAAGTACTCAATAAGCAGAATGTCCCATTTCACAGGTTTAAAAGGTAGATAATGTATACAAATATTTTGAAAATAGCAGATCTACAAGCTCACAACGTTGTGAGCTTGTAGATCAGATATTTTCAAAAGGCCAAAGTTTAAATAGTGCTTACGTGGTTAATGTATGTTTTTGATTTTTAATCAAACTAGCACATTTGTAAGGGGATGAAAATCACTGTTATATTATACTGCTTAGCATTGCTTAGTCTGTGACTCTGTGTTGTTATAGCTTGTGAGAGATAAGAGCAGGACCTACTAAAACAATAGCTGCTGATAAGGCTGGAATGCAAGGGGTTCAGGTCGGCAGGTCACAGCTGCTAGCAGTCAGTGGCCCTTTTGTTTTATGGCTCTTTAGGGGAGAGATTTTAGCAGTAGCACTAACATGTATTTACCTTCCCATGGAAAAAAAATATAATACATACATACATTAACACCACACATAGTCTTTTGTAATGATGGCAATACAAATCTGTAAAAGACACATTTACATTTATTCCATCACTGTGTTATTTACAGCCCCCCCCCCAACACACACACACACACACACACACACACACACACACACAGAGATCATTAACGTGTACTTTTTTTGTTTAAAGGCCGGTTGATGAAGGCTGCTGAGATGAAGGAAGACTTTACCATCCTTCGGCATATTAAGGACAAAGACTGTGTGGCCCTTGAGGTGCGTTACCACAGGATCTGTTACAGAGATACCTGACTGGGTTCACACATCTGGGCAGCAGTTTCAACCTTGACCAGTCTACCTTTAACACACTTAGCAAATATGTGTGCCACCTGTATGGCCAGTCATCGGCCACAAACGTAAACGATGCAAGATACAAATCATTCTGCATGGCATCGTCAGCTTTGCCGGAACTGTCCATTCCCCCAACAAGTGACGCCCTGTATCAACACTGCAGAAGAGCAAACTACCAAGCAGCAGTAATGAGACATTCTCTGACTGGTATAATGTGTGCCCCTTCACCCATTGGCAATGGATGGCACATTGACGATGGGGAGTTAACAGTCACATGGATGACTAGAAATCCTGCCCCTGATAGCGTGTTGCAGGTAGTCCACTGTAGTTGCAAGACAACCAAATGTGACACTGAAAGATGTTCCTGTAAGTCTGCAAGACTATCTTGTACTGATTTGTGTCGGTGCCAGAACTGTGAGAATGTTTCAAAGGAAACAGAAGAAAGAGCTCTATCAGATGATGACTCTGATGACAGTGATAGGGATGATTAAGATATGCACAATGTGCTCCTTATTTTTTTATTTCATTATCAACAACATGTTCAAGACTTGCTACACTGCCATTTTAACCCATTTAAATGCAATGCATACATGTTGAAAAACAACTTTAAAATGTCTGTATTTTATTCTTTTCACAGCACAGCCTTAAATTTACTTGCACTGCCAAAAGAATTACTTGCACTGCCAAAAAAAAATACTTTTTTGCACTGAAGTGAAATTGTTTTATTGTGATGCATTTGTATGCATTTGTTTTGGTATTCTCATATTTTGTGTTTTTGGAGGGGGAGGGGGGAGTTGATATATGACACATGCTAACACACACTGTGCTACTTTAATAAATGTTTTATACCATATGTTGTAATAATTCTGACCTTTAGTGCATTTATTTTAGTCTTGTCCATTTATGGTATTCTTCCAATTTAAGGGGTCATGGTAGCATTTTGATTGATTTTCAGCCATTTTGGGCCAAGGTGTGCTGCTTCTTTTTCTACCTTTCATTACACAGTAGGTTGGGACATGTCTTGTGTGTAAAACACAAGCTTTTAGCTAAATGTACTATGTGTGTGCTCCCTTGTGCTGGGTTCCAATCACTTCAGTAGAAGCGTTTTCTTTAACATTGCTACATTAAGTGATCTATATTCAAATATGAGTATACTAATGCACCAATACTTGTTTCAGGTGTTAGGTACATGTATTTATGACATTTGAGAAAAAAATTGTGTTGCCAAAAACATTATAACACATTTTACAAGCAAAAACAGCAGCACAAGATTTTCGTTTTTTGGTTATTCACTATTATATACATTTCTGGCTGGTAAAAAAATACTGCAGGATTTTGTGCGGAGGTATTTTAACCCAAAGTCCAGAAGGGTATTGTCTATGCAAAAATGCATTGAAAAAGTAGATCCAAGTCGTGGGAACGAAATTCATTTTCTAGGCACTTTTTGGTGGGTCACCACACGGCCTACCTTGTCCTTTATTGCGCACGCACGCACGCACACACGCACACACGCACACTTCAGAGATGGATAAATTCAGTATTTTCTTTATGACCTGTAGGTGGTGCATCCCTTTCCTATGTGAGAAGTGCCGCTGGCTCCAATGTCAACATGGACCTGGATACCTTTGTCAATCTGGACCCGAGTGTGTACAGGTTAGTGGCGTGTGCGTGCGTACGTGCGTCCTTGTGGTTGTGAAAGGCAAGTGGTTAATGTATGTTTTTATAATATAATAATTTATATCTACAATAACTAGTAACTAAAGTTTTCAAATAATTGTAGTGGAGTAACAGTACAATATTTGCCTCTGAGATGTAAGTAAAAGACAATTAGACAATTGGAAATACTCCAGTAAAGTAAAAGTACCTTCTAATTGTACTTAAGTACAGTACTTTAGTAAATGTACTTAGTTACTTTACACCACTGGATATTTCATACCAGTGTATTGAAGGACATTTCTTTCTCTTCCACAGGGAAGTCATGTGGCTCTGCTGGGGAAATCTCCAACGGTCAGTTTGTGTACACTGGATTACAAAGTTTGGAGACTCTGCTACAGGTGTCTGTGATGAAGGGTAAGAACATTATAAATATATATAAGAACTAGGGTTGGGACTCGATTAAAAACATTTATCAAATTAATTAGAGGCTTTGTAATGAATTAATCACAATTAATCACATTTTAATCGCATATCAATATTTTACTTGAGAACAGGGAAAGGCAATTTTTTCATACGTCTTTTAAGTACATGTAAAATAATAAAAGCTTAAAAATACTAAAAAGAAGGAAAAACGTTGCGACGCTGAGGAGCGTGTACAGAAGCAGCCTTCCCCCTCCATTGGCGCTCCCATATAATGGGAATTCAATACCCATATAACAATGAATTCAATACCCATATAACAATGAATTCAATACCCATATAACAATGAATTCAATACCTTTTTATAGAATGTCATATCAGAAGACCGAGCCTCGCAGTGTAAAGAATAGTTCTACCCTTCCAGTCTTGAAGTCTGTCTTGAAGGGATCCGATCGCCGTGGCCGATAGAGCAAGCTCTGAAGCTCAGATAAATGCCTCCTCTGACTGAAAGGAGCCTTGCCTTTAGGGAAGTGTGTCAATAGGATTTATCTGTTGATACGTCCTAACATTAATCGAGTGTTGATTCCAACTCGTTGGAATCTATAAGCGAATAATATAATAAAGCCCCTCCCTACCGGCGTCTATAAGGTTTATGAGTGCATTTATTTAATGTTGCATATGTTGCACTCTGACTGTACTCTTGCCTTGAAGACGGCCGTGTCTGCAGGGATATGGCTCTTGTCTGGAAGGGTATAACTATCTCTATTCTCTACGCTGCAAGGGTCTGTCTTCTGATGTGACAATTCTATAAAAAGCGCAAATGTGAAGCTAGACTTCTGGTCATTAAATTTGTGCAATTATAATGCTCGGAGGAGGTTGGCCCCCAGACGTGCGGCACGCAAGCCTACCGAACTACTGGTGCCCACGAACCAGCCCCCAACTATGGGTTAAATAGTACCACTGCCTAGTCTCGGAGGAGGTTGGCCCCCAGACGTGCGGCACGCAAGCCTACCGAACTACTGGTGCCCACGAACCAGCCCCCAACTATGGGTTAAATAGTACCACTGCCTCGTCTCGGAGGAGGTTGGCCCCCAGACGTGCGGCACGCAAGCCTACCGAACTACTGGTGCCCACGAACCAGCCCCCAACTATGGGTTAAATAGTACCACTGCCTCGTCTCGGAGGAGGTTGGCCCCCAGACGTGCGGCACGCAAGCTCACCGAACTACTGGTGCCCACGAACCAGCCCCCAACTATGGGTTAAATAGTACCACTGCCTCGTCTCGGAGGAGGTTGGCCCCCAGACGTGCGGCACGCAAGCCTACCGAACTACTGGTGCCCACGAACCAGCCCCCAACTATGGGTTAAATAGTACCACTGCCTCGTCTCGGAGGAGGTTGGCCCCCAGACGTGCGGCACGCAAGCTTACCGAACTACTGGTGCCCACGAACCAGCCCCCAACTATGGGTTAAATAGTACCACTGCCTCGTCTCGGAGGAGGTTGGCCCCCAGACGTGCGGCACGCAAGCCTACCGAACTACTGGTGCCCACGAACCAGCCCCCAACTATGGGTTAAATAGTACCACTGCCTCGTCTCGGAGGAGGTTGGCCCCCAGACGTGCGGCACGCAAGCTTACCGAACTACTGGTGCCCACGAACCAGCCCCCAACTATGGGTTAAATAGTACCACTGCCTAGTCTCGGAGGATGTTGGCCCCCAGACGTGCGGCACGCAAGCCTACCGAACTACTGGTGCCCCAGCTCCACTGGTTCCAGACCAGTCTGGAAGCTGTTCCTCTCCAAGGCCTCTGGGGTGTTGGATGCAGCTCTGGATCTTCTTGCCAACACGGTACAAAAACTAGATCTAACCAGACACTGAAATAAACTGAAACTAAACTGCTAAGTGTATTGGCAAAGATAGAATGACCAATCACTGAAACTAATTAAAATGAACAATGATGACTGAGTTAGTACATCTCAGACCTACACATAATTACAGTCTATGTTTATAATTAGTAATTATAAAATGCACCAATGCAAAATAAAAATAAAAAATCAATTATTTCTGGCCAGAAGCTGTTATTTGTCCACATAAAGTCCACCCAGGTTTGGAATGAAAGTTCTCTATTGTAGAGCGAAAAGCCCTGTCCACTATTCTTTACACCAAATGAGCTCACACGTAATGCACATTTAAATGAAATATTGACCCATGTAATCCTTCCCCTAGTCCATGACGATGACTGGTCCATCGGCGTCTGCGGTTCTGGATGTGATTGGAGAGCTGAGAGTGTCGATTCTGACGGATGAACAGTTGAGGGACAGTGATGTCATTGGGAAGTGGTTCTCTGGACGTTTGAGAGGGTTCCTGTCGTCTGCATCAGGAGAGTTTCTATACTGCCTCAGCAGCAGGAACCTCAGCTGTAACACATACCAGCAAGTGTAAGTATTGAGCTGGAGACTTCTTCCATCTGTATACCCTTTGACTGAATTTTCCCACCTGGGGCTATCATCTTTATGTGGATGTATTTCACATTTCATCTCCCATAATGGGGTGTTTGGGTGAAAAGCATAGCTAAGTCACAATGTTTTGAATTTCTTTTCTTTTTTCTCGTGAGTAAAAAGTCATATAATAGTGAAGTTGAATTGAGTCCAAAGTAATGGGTAGTGTGGAAGAGAGCTGAAGAAGCGATAGGTAGGGTGGAACTGATGGAGTCAGGGGTGATTTGTGAGAGAAGGGTTCCAGCTAGAGTGAGAGGGAAGATGTGTACGGCTTGGAAATGGTGGCACTGATGAAAAGACAGGAGGCGGAACTAGAGGTGGCAAAATTGAGGATGCCAATGATTACATTGGAGGATTAGCCCAGGTTAGAAGGTTTTGGGATAATGCAAGAGAGGCGAGGTTTGGATGTTTGTTTGGATATATACGGAGGAGGGATGAGAGGTATATTGGGAGAAGGATGCTGAAGATGGAGCTGCCAGGCAAGAGGAGAAGAGGTAGACCAAAGATGAAGTTTATGAATGCGGAGGGAGACGACATGCAGGTGGCTAGAGTGACCAAGGAAGATGCCGAAAACAGAAGCAGATGGAAACGGATGATGTGGCGCACCCTGATGGGAATTGGCCGAAAAACGAAGAAGTGAAAACAAGTATTTTTCATTGTATTTTGATTTGATCCACTGATTGCAGGAGTTTAGCCATCAGTTCGACAACATGACCTCACATCAGCAGCAAGTGGTCCTGACGGAACTAATAATCCCTTTCCTGTCCCGACCACAGTCAGGTACTGACTAACTGCAATCTATCTATCTATATTGACTGTATTTCCAGACACCTTTCAATGCCTTAATGTTTCATTCTGATCTGTCCCCTTCAGACCGAGGCCGTGTGTCCAACAGCAGTGTTTACTGGTATGGTTGGAGAACAACTTTGGTGCATTCTCAGGTCTTGTGTCTGTCAGTGAATTCCTGAATCTAAACCCAGGCTTCTCCCCTGTAAGACTTTAAAGTTGTTACATTACATAACAATGATGAATTATTAACTCCAAGAGATAATTACTTTTTAAATATAAAATAAAGTCCAGTGGTGGTGATCAAGTTTTTCTTGACTTTCTTTCCATCTAGCTGGAGGCTGTAAGGCTCCTGTCTCCAAAGCAGAGTGCAGAACTTGTGGTGTTGCCTCTTCTTCCTGAGAAAGACGTTGTCATCCACGCAGTGTTTGACTATCTGACCGAATCTCCAAAGGAGAGAGGATTGGCTGAGTTTGTGTCCCACCTTGTTATGTTCTCTGGAAAGGTAAAAACTGTGAAGTAATGATGGTAATATAAACTGTAACTATGCACATTTGGTTTGAAATCACAAACTCTTTTTGTCATTTTTCAGGGTGAAATTTCCTGCTTGTCGTACAAAATAATGTAAGTTATCTATCAGTATATTTAGTTTTTTGAAGACCAAGTAGAAATAATTCAAATCATTATTTTTGGCCTATGTTAACCCCAACTTGTTGGGTCTCAGTTTCACCAGACTGGACCTGGCCATGTTTACTCTTCCACCGAGTGTAGCATCATCCATCACATACAACAAGCTGACTTTGCTTCATCAAATTCCACCAGGTGAGATCTTCGACTGAGTTAAAAGTGATGTATCACTATGCTGTTATGTTCACATGTTATTGGCAGTGGTTATGTTTTTCCCATTGCATTTCTAAAATCAACAAAACTTTTTCTGTCTATACTTAGGCTGCATCATCTACAGTGGAGAGGTAGGTACCTGAAATGATATTCACATTTTAAAGTCTAATTGACTAAATGTCACCAAATTAAAAACATTTCACTCTTTCTTTCTTTCTTTCCCAAGTGCAATGTTACTTCAGCAAATGGTAAGTGTATAGTAGTTTTGATTCATTGTTATGAATTTTATTGTGATTTATTTTCATAATGAATTAATTAATTAATGTTTTCACAGAAACAGACATTTGTGTTGGAATTAACAGGTGAGTGTTCTGAGGCAATGCCTACAATATCTCAAATATATTTAATGAACAAACGTTTCGTTTTGCAACTCAAATGTTTTCCTTTTCGGCTACCAAAGCACTGCACTACAGCTCCTCCTCAACAACGGACAGATGAATGGACGTTTTTGTGACTTTGGCATTGAAGAATACACGTGTGCTTCAGTAAGCCACTTAAGTCTCTCACATTGAACGCAACAGTTATTATTTTTCAATTTTGACTTCATTAAAGGTTTCCTGTTTTTTCTGTTCTGCTTTGTCCATTATCTCCACCCAGGTGTCCATGTTGACAGCACAGGATCTGGCAGCAGTGATGAAGTGTAACCAGCCCCCCAGCTCCACTGGTTCCAGACCAGTCTGGAAGCTGTTCCTCTCTAAGACCTCTGGGGTCGCAGCTCTGGATCTTCTTGCCAACACGGTACAAAAAGTAGCTCTAACCAGACACTGAAAACAACTTTTATGGTGAAGACAGAATGAACAATCTCTAAAAACTAATTAAAAGTAACACATCTGAATTCTGAAATTATTTAAATTTAAAGCTCATGTTTTTAATAATCTTAAAAAGATTTGCTAATGAAAAAAAATGCTAATAAAAATTCCCTATTCACTGTCAGGCAAACAGTCTATCAAGATTTGAAAGAATATCTCTATTATAGAGCCAGAATCTTTATCTACTATTCCATACACTAAATATCATCATGTAATATTAATGCAAATGTAATAATATTAAATATTGATCCATGTAATCCTTCCCCTAGTCCATGACCATGACTGGTCCATCAGCGTCTGTGGTTCTGGATGTGATTGGAGAGATGAGAGTGGCAATTCTGACTGCTGGATTTCCATAGACATTTCTGTGCACCTTCATTCTTCCTGGGGGATGATTTTGATTTTGATGACTCCGTTGCCTTTTCTCTAGCTTCACCAATAAGCTAAGAATTAAGTATTTCTCATTCTGTGTTTGATTCACCAGTTTGAAGGAGTTTAGCCATCAGTTTGACAACATGACCTCACAGCAGCAGCATTTGGGCCTGAAGGAACTAATCCTCCCTTTCCTCTCCCGACCACAGCCAGGTACTGACTAACTGCAATATCTCAATAACAGTTTGGCTCTCATTTTCAATAAATATATTCCCATTCTATTCTCAATTAGAATGGGATATCTTTACTGGAAAATGTTTTGACTGGTATTTGCAGCCATTTTTCTGTTTGAATGCCTTAATACTTTGTTCTGATCTGTCCCATACAACAGCAGTGCTTACTGGCTGCAGAACAACTTTGGGCCATTCTCAGCCCTTGTGTCTGTCAGAGAATTCCTGAATCTCAACCCAGGCTTCTCCCCTGTAAGACTTCATCGCTGCCACATAAAAAAACCTCTAAAGAATGATTAGACCAAATAGTTACCTTATTATTATCAAATAAAATCCAGTGGTGGTGATAATCTTTTCTTGACTGTCTTTCTGTCCAGCTGGAGGCTGTAAGGCTCCTGTCTCCAAAGCAGAGTGCAGAACTTGTGGTGTTGCCTCTTCCTGCTGAGAAAGACGTTGTCATCAACGCAGTGTTTGACTCCGACTGCATCTCCAACTGGATTGGCTGAGTTTGTGTCCCACCTTGTTATGTTCTCTGGAACGGTAAAACACATAAAGTAAAGATAATAGAAAATGTAACCATGCACATTAAGGTTTGAAATGACAACATATTTTTGCCACTTTTCAGGGAAACATTTCCTGCTCATCGTACCAAATAATGTAAGTAGATCCATCAATATATAGTATTATGTTTTTTGAAGACAGGTAGATGTGATTTCATTCGTTATTATTGGCTGATGTTAACCCCTGACTTGTTGGGTCTCAGTTTCACCAGACTGGACCAGGCCATGCCTACTCTTCCTCAGAGTGTAGCATCATCCATCGCATACATGAAGCTAACTTTAGCTCATCACGTTCCACCAGGTGAGATCTTCTATCTACATGACGTAAACATTGCCGTTACATTTACATTTTATTTGTATTGGTTATTTTGCTTTTCCATGGTGTTTTAGAAATGAACAAAATCCTAATATCTGCACTTTTCTTTTCTTAGGCTGCATCATATACAGTGGAGAGGTATTTGCCTTCATTTGTTTTCAAGTTTTAAACGTTAAGTAGAGTATTAGTTAAATGTCATCAAATTCACAACTATTTCCCCCCTTTCTCCCCCAAGTGCAACTTTATTCCAGCAAGTGGTAAGTGTTGTATACCAGCCCCCAACTATGTCTGCCCTGGCAGTTCTGGCAGGTCAGTCTCCGTTTACAATTTCTACTCAAATGTCCCACTTTCGAACATCCAAAGCATAGTCCTTTTTCCCTGAGAAACTGAACTTTGTCTTCATGTGCCTGTGCATTCATTTTCTGACATTCAGGTAAGGGATGCTTGCCGGTACAGAAAATACATGCGAAATCATATGCACCAAAAGGCATGTTGCTTTTGACAGGTGACTTTTCGGCTTTGCTGTCAGACACTGTTGCCACCGTAGTAGCAAAACTACTCCCCTTGCTCTTAAATCTGCCTGAGGTTGATTCAGCTGCAGTCCTTGGTTTTGAAACCTTCACATTGGCAAGAGGATCATGAATATCGCCGAAAAGTGGGTCCTGGAGTATTCTCGCTTGCTTTTCCATAAATAGTACCAAGTGGCTCAATCTTGCTCTCCTTTGCGTTTGCTCTAAAATATCACAAGCTGTCGTTCTCCATTTTTCCTTCAATTTATAAGGCAGTTTGGACACAATGAGTTTCAGGTTAGAAGTCAGATCCAGGTCCTCTATATCCTCCAAATCTCTCATTGCGTTACAACAGCCTCTCAGGAAGAGTGCATAAGCATGCAGTGCATCGCCATCCTCTGCCTTAATACTTTTCCAATTTAAAGCTTTTTCCATATAGGCACTTGAGATTTTTATGTTATCTCCTAAATGCTTTTTTAACAGTGTTTTAGCGTGAATGTAGCCTGTGTTGGCATTCATATGAAGACAGCTCCTAACCAATTCTCTGCAGGGTCCAGAGGTGTACTGTTCCAAGTAATATAGCCTATCTTGGTGGCTTCTAGTCTTTTCCTCAATACCATGCTCAAATGCCCTCATCAATGCCTGGTAATCTAAAGGGTTGCCATCGTAAACTGGGATTTCCTTAGAGGGAAGTGAGGTCAATTTTAGCTGTACAACCAGTAAATCAGCAATCTCATTTTGCCTCTGTATTACAGTCAAGAATTTGTCGTCATTGTCTGACACTGTAATTCCAGTTCCTGTCCCAATTGCTTGCTGTTGGGTATGAGTTGCTGTGATTTCTGGTGGCCTTAGGCCTGGGTTTGATGGTCCTTGTCATTTTATTTTTTGTCTGGCTCCAAGTGAATTCATTGGAAATGAGTCCATATTGATGCTTGGGGTTTTAGTATTTTCCAGATACTCATTCATGGCATCATCCTGTGATTTTGGCTGTAACATTTGTGGTTGTGATTTAAGCAGTGATGGTGCTGGTGGTTATGAAATGGAGTCAAGATCCGCCAGGATTTTTAATCTAGCATCGGATTCAGCCAGGCATATGTCCAGTTCCATTTGTTCCAGTCTGGCTGGCTTGCATTTTAGCCTGCTCCATTTCCAGAGCCTGCTTTGCCTTTAAAGTCGATGCCCTTATAAGGAGCACAGCCTTCTCAGCCTCAGCCTTGAGTCGGGCTGCGGTAACTGATGAAGTGGTTGATTTGGTTGATTTCGCTTTTGAGTGTTTTGAAATATTGGAGATACTGTCCTGGGGCTGCACAGTCAACTGGTTTTGTTCATTTTTCCATATTTCCGCTTCCTTTAGGAATTCAATAAACACGACGCTTTTGGCTCATACCATTGCGTTCTATCCTATCCTTGTCCTTTATTGCGCACGCACGCACGCACACACGCACACACGCACACTTCAGAGATGGATAAATTCAGTATTTTCTTTATGACCTGTAGGTGGTGCATCCCTTTCCTATGTGAGAAGTGCCGCTGGCTCCAATGTCAACATGGACCTGGATACCTTTGTCAATCTGGACCCGAGTGTGTACAGGTTAGTGGCGTGTGCGTGCGTACGTGCGTCCTTGTGGTTGTGAAAGGCAAGTGGTTAATGTATGTTTTTATAATATAATAATTTATATCTACAATAACTAGTAACTAAAGTTTTCAAATAATTGTAGTGGAGTAACAGTACAATATTTGCCTCTGAGATGTAAGTAAAAGACAATTAGACAATTGGAAATACTCCAGTAAAGTAAAAGTACCTTCTAATTGTACTTAAGTACAGTACTTTAGTAAATGTACTTAGTTACTTTACACCACTGGATATTTCATACCAGTGTATTGAAGGACATTTCTTTCTCTTCCACAGGGAAGTCATGTGGCTCTGCTGGGGAAATCTCCAACGGTCAGTTTGTGTACACTGGATTACAAAGTTTGGAGACTCTGCTACAGGTGTCTGTGATGAAGGGTAAGAACATTATAAATATATATAAGAACTAGGGTTGGGACTCGATTAAAAACATTTATCAAATTAATTAGAGGCTTTGTAATGAATTAATCACAATTAATCACATTTTAATCGCATATCAATATTTTACTTGAGAACAGGGAAAGGCAATTTTTTCATACGTCTTTTAAGTACATGTAAAATAATAAAAGCTTAAAAATACTAAAAAGAAGGAAAAACGTTGCGACGCTGAGGAGCGTGTACAGAAGCAGCCTTCCCCCTCCATTGGCGCTCCCATATAATGGGAATTCAATACCCATATAACAATGAATTCAATACCCATATAACAATGAATTCAATACCCATATAACAATGAATTCAATACCTTTTTATAGAATGTCATATCAGAAGACCGAGCCTCGCAGTGTAAAGAATAGTTCTACCCTTCCAGTCTTGAAGTCTGTCTTGAAGGGATCCGATCGCCGTGGCCGATAGAGCAAGCTCTGAAGCTCAGATAAATGCCTCCTCTGACTGAAAGGAGCCTTGCCTTTAGGGAAGTGTGTCAATAGGATTTATCTGTTGATACGTCCTAACATTAATCGAGTGTTGATTCCAACTCGTTGGAATCTATAAGCGAATAATATAATAAAGCCCCTCCCTACCGGCGTCTATAAGGTTTATGAGTGCATTTATTTAATGTTGCATATGTTGCACTCTGACTGTACTCTTGCCTTGAAGACGGCCGTGTCTGCAGGGATATGGCTCTTGTCTGGAAGGGTATAACTATCTCTATTCTCTACGCTGCAAGGGTCTGTCTTCTGATGTGACAATTCTATAAAAAGCGCAAATGTGAAGCTAGACTTCTGGTCATTAAATTTGTGCAATTATAATGCTCGGAGGAGGTTGGCCCCCAGACGTGCGGCACGCAAGCCTACCGAACTACTGGTGCCCACGAACCAGCCCCCAACTATGGGTTAAATAGTACCACTGCCTAGTCTCGGAGGAGGTTGGCCCCCAGACGTGCGGCACGCAAGCCTACCGAACTACTGGTGCCCACGAACCAGCCCCCAACTATGGGTTAAATAGTACCACTGCCTCGTCTCGGAGGAGGTTGGCCCCCAGACGTGCGGCACGCAAGCCTACCGAACTACTGGTGCCCACGAACCAGCCCCCAACTATGGGTTAAATAGTACCACTGCCTCGTCTCGGAGGAGGTTGGCCCCCAGACGTGCGGCACGCAAGCTCACCGAACTACTGGTGCCCACGAACCAGCCCCCAACTATGGGTTAAATAGTACCACTGCCTCGTCTCGGAGGAGGTTGGCCCCCAGACGTGCGGCACGCAAGCCTACCGAACTACTGGTGCCCACGAACCAGCCCCCAACTATGGGTTAAATAGTACCACTGCCTCGTCTCGGAGGAGGTTGGCCCCCAGACGTGCGGCACGCAAGCTTACCGAACTACTGGTGCCCACGAACCAGCCCCCAACTATGGGTTAAATAGTACCACTGCCTCGTCTCGGAGGAGGTTGGCCCCCAGACGTGCGGCACGCAAGCCTACCGAACTACTGGTGCCCACGAACCAGCCCCCAACTATGGGTTAAATAGTACCACTGCCTCGTCTCGGAGGAGGTTGGCCCCCAGACGTGCGGCACGCAAGCTTACCGAACTACTGGTGCCCACGAACCAGCCCCCAACTATGGGTTAAATAGTACCACTGCCTAGTCTCGGAGGATGTTGGCCCCCAGACGTGCGGCACGCAAGCCTACCGAACTACTGGTGCCCCAGCTCCACTGGTTCCAGACCAGTCTGGAAGCTGTTCCTCTCCAAGGCCTCTGGGGTGTTGGATGCAGCTCTGGATCTTCTTGCCAACACGGTACAAAAACTAGATCTAACCAGACACTGAAATAAACTGAAACTAAACTGCTAAGTGTATTGGCAAAGATAGAATGACCAATCACTGAAACTAATTAAAATGAACAATGATGACTGAGTTAGTACATCTCAGACCTACACATAATTACAGTCTATGTTTATAATTAGTAATTATAAAATGCACCAATGCAAAATAAAAATAAAAAATCAATTATTTCTGGCCAGAAGCTGTTATTTGTCCACATAAAGTCCACCCAGGTTTGGAATGAAAGTTCTCTATTGTAGAGCGAAAAGCCCTGTCCACTATTCTTTACACCAAATGAGCTCACACGTAATGCACATTTAAATGAAATATTGACCCATGTAATCCTTCCCCTAGTCCATGACGATGACTGGTCCATCGGCGTCTGCGGTTCTGGATGTGATTGGAGAGCTGAGAGTGTCGATTCTGACGGATGAACAGTTGAGGGACAGTGATGTCATTGGGAAGTGGTTCTCTGGACGTTTGAGAGGGTTCCTGTCGTCTGCATCAGGAGAGTTTCTATACTGCCTCAGCAGCAGGAACCTCAGCTGTAACACATACCAGCAAGTGTAAGTATTGAGCTGGAGACTTCTTCCATCTGTATACCCTTTGACTGAATTTTCCCACCTGGGGCTATCATCTTTATGTGGATGTATTTCACATTTCATCTCCCATAATGGGGTGTTTGGGTGAAAAGCATAGCTAAGTCACAATGTTTTGAATTTCTTTTCTTTTTTCTCGTGAGTAAAAAGTCATATAATAGTGAAGTTGAATTGAGTCCAAAGTAATGGGTAGTGTGGAAGAGAGCTGAAGAAGCGATAGGTAGGGTGGAACTGATGGAGTCAGGGGTGATTTGTGAGAGAAGGGTTCCAGCTAGAGTGAGAGGGAAGATGTGTACGGCTTGGAAATGGTGGCACTGATGAAAAGACAGGAGGCGGAACTAGAGGTGGCAAAATTGAGGATGCCAATGATTACATTGGAGGATTAGCCCAGGTTAGAAGGTTTTGGGATAATGCAAGAGAGGCGAGGTTTGGATGTTTGTTTGGATATATACGGAGGAGGGATGAGAGGTATATTGGGAGAAGGATGCTGAAGATGGAGCTGCCAGGCAAGAGGAGAAGAGGTAGACCAAAGATGAAGTTTATGAATGCGGAGGGAGACGACATGCAGGTGGCTAGAGTGACCAAGGAAGATGCCGAAAACAGAAGCAGATGGAAACGGATGATGTGGCGCACCCTGATGGGAATTGGCCGAAAAACGAAGAAGTGAAAACAAGTATTTTTCATTGTATTTTGATTTGATCCACTGATTGCAGGAGTTTAGCCATCAGTTCGACAACATGACCTCACATCAGCAGCAAGTGGTCCTGACGGAACTAATAATCCCTTTCCTGTCCCGACCACAGTCAGGTACTGACTAACTGCAATCTATCTATCTATATTGACTGTATTTCCAGACACCTTTCAATGCCTTAATGTTTCATTCTGATCTGTCCCCTTCAGACCGAGGCCGTGTGTCCAACAGCAGTGTTTACTGGTATGGTTGGAGAACAACTTTGGTGCATTCTCAGGTCTTGTGTCTGTCAGTGAATTCCTGAATCTAAACCCAGGCTTCTCCCCTGTAAGACTTTAAAGTTGTTACATTACATAACAATGATGAATTATTAACTCCAAGAGATAATTACTTTTTAAATATAAAATAAAGTCCAGTGGTGGTGATCAAGTTTTTCTTGACTTTCTTTCCATCTAGCTGGAGGCTGTAAGGCTCCTGTCTCCAAAGCAGAGTGCAGAACTTGTGGTGTTGCCTCTTCTTCCTGAGAAAGACGTTGTCATCCACGCAGTGTTTGACTATCTGACCGAATCTCCAAAGGAGAGAGGATTGGCTGAGTTTGTGTCCCACCTTGTTATGTTCTCTGGAAAGGTAAAAACTGTGAAGTAATGATGGTAATATAAACTGTAACTATGCACATTTGGTTTGAAATCACAAACTCTTTTTGTCATTTTTCAGGGTGAAATTTCCTGCTTGTCGTACAAAATAATGTAAGTTATCTATCAGTATATTTAGTTTTTTGAAGACCAAGTAGAAATAATTCAAATCATTATTTTTGGCCTATGTTAACCCCAACTTGTTGGGTCTCAGTTTCACCAGACTGGACCTGGCCATGTTTACTCTTCCACCGAGTGTAGCATCATCCATCACATACAACAAGCTGACTTTGCTTCATCAAATTCCACCAGGTGAGATCTTCGACTGAGTTAAAAGTGATGTATCACTATGCTGTTATGTTCACATGTTATTGGCAGTGGTTATGTTTTTCCCATTGCATTTCTAAAATCAACAAAACTTTTTCTGTCTATACTTAGGCTGCATCATCTACAGTGGAGAGGTAGGTACCTGAAATGATATTCACATTTTAAAGTCTAATTGACTAAATGTCACCAAATTAAAAACATTTCACTCTTTCTTTCTTTCTTTCCCAAGTGCAATGTTACTTCAGCAAATGGTAAGTGTATAGTAGTTTTGATTCATTGTTATGAATTTTATTGTGATTTATTTTCATAATGAATTAATTAATTAATGTTTTCACAGAAACAGACATTTGTGTTGGAATTAACAGGTGAGTGTTCTGAGGCAATGCCTACAATATCTCAAATATATTTAATGAACAAACGTTTCGTTTTGCAACTCAAATGTTTTCCTTTTCGGCTACCAAAGCACTGCACTACAGCTCCTCCTCAACAACGGACAGATGAATGGACGTTTTTGTGACTTTGGCATTGAAGAATACACGTGTGCTTCAGTAAGCCACTTAAGTCTCTCACATTGAACGCAACAGTTATTATTTTTCAATTTTGACTTCATTAAAGGTTTCCTGTTTTTTCTGTTCTGCTTTGTCCATTATCTCCACCCAGGTGTCCATGTTGACAGCACAGGATCTGGCAGCAGTGATGAAGTGTAACCAGCCCCCCAGCTCCACTGGTTCCAGACCAGTCTGGAAGCTGTTCCTCTCTAAGACCTCTGGGGTCGCAGCTCTGGATCTTCTTGCCAACACGGTACAAAAAGTAGCTCTAACCAGACACTGAAAACAACTTTTATGGTGAAGACAGAATGAACAATCTCTAAAAACTAATTAAAAGTAACACATCTGAATTCTGAAATTATTTAAATTTAAAGCTCATGTTTTTAATAATCTTAAAAAGATTTGCTAATGAAAAAAAATGCTAATAAAAATTCCCTATTCACTGTCAGGCAAACAGTCTATCAAGATTTGAAAGAATATCTCTATTATAGAGCCAGAATCTTTATCTACTATTCCATACACTAAATATCATCATGTAATATTAATGCAAATGTAATAATATTAAATATTGATCCATGTAATCCTTCCCCTAGTCCATGACCATGACTGGTCCATCAGCGTCTGTGGTTCTGGATGTGATTGGAGAGATGAGAGTGGCAATTCTGACTGCTGGATTTCCATAGACATTTCTGTGCACCTTCATTCTTCCTGGGGGATGATTTTGATTTTGATGACTCCGTTGCCTTTTCTCTAGCTTCACCAATAAGCTAAGAATTAAGTATTTCTCATTCTGTGTTTGATTCACCAGTTTGAAGGAGTTTAGCCATCAGTTTGACAACATGACCTCACAGCAGCAGCATTTGGGCCTGAAGGAACTAATCCTCCCTTTCCTCTCCCGACCACAGCCAGGTACTGACTAACTGCAATATCTCAATAACAGTTTGGCTCTCATTTTCAATAAATATATTCCCATTCTATTCTCAATTAGAATGGGATATCTTTACTGGAAAATGTTTTGACTGGTATTTGCAGCCATTTTTCTGTTTGAATGCCTTAATACTTTGTTCTGATCTGTCCCATACAACAGCAGTGCTTACTGGCTGCAGAACAACTTTGGGCCATTCTCAGCCCTTGTGTCTGTCAGAGAATTCCTGAATCTCAACCCAGGCTTCTCCCCTGTAAGACTTCATCGCTGCCACATAAAAAAACCTCTAAAGAATGATTAGACCAAATAGTTACCTTATTATTATCAAATAAAATCCAGTGGTGGTGATAATCTTTTCTTGACTGTCTTTCTGTCCAGCTGGAGGCTGTAAGGCTCCTGTCTCCAAAGCAGAGTGCAGAACTTGTGGTGTTGCCTCTTCCTGCTGAGAAAGACGTTGTCATCAACGCAGTGTTTGACTCCGACTGCATCTCCAACTGGATTGGCTGAGTTTGTGTCCCACCTTGTTATGTTCTCTGGAACGGTAAAACACATAAAGTAAAGATAATAGAAAATGTAACCATGCACATTAAGGTTTGAAATGACAACATATTTTTGCCACTTTTCAGGGAAACATTTCCTGCTCATCGTACCAAATAATGTAAGTAGATCCATCAATATATAGTATTATGTTTTTTGAAGACAGGTAGATGTGATTTCATTCGTTATTATTGGCTGATGTTAACCCCTGACTTGTTGGGTCTCAGTTTCACCAGACTGGACCAGGCCATGCCTACTCTTCCTCAGAGTGTAGCATCATCCATCGCATACATGAAGCTAACTTTAGCTCATCACGTTCCACCAGGTGAGATCTTCTATCTACATGACGTAAACATTGCCGTTACATTTACATTTTATTTGTATTGGTTATTTTGCTTTTCCATGGTGTTTTAGAAATGAACAAAATCCTAATATCTGCACTTTTCTTTTCTTAGGCTGCATCATATACAGTGGAGAGGTATTTGCCTTCATTTGTTTTCAAGTTTTAAACGTTAAGTAGAGTATTAGTTAAATGTCATCAAATTCACAACTATTTCCCCCCTTTCTCCCCCAAGTGCAACTTTATTCCAGCAAGTGGTAAGTGTTGTATACCAGCCCCCAACTATGTCTGCCCTGGCAGTTCTGGCAGGTCAGTCTCCGTTTACAATTTCTACTCAAATGTCCCACTTTCGAACATCCAAAGCATAGTCCTTTTTCCCTGAGAAACTGAACTTTGTCTTCATGTGCCTGTGCATTCATTTTCTGACATTCAGGTAAGGGATGCTTGCCGGTACAGAAAATACATGCGAAATCATATGCACCAAAAGGCATGTTGCTTTTGACAGGTGACTTTTCGGCTTTGCTGTCAGACACTGTTGCCACCGTAGTAGCAAAACTACTCCCCTTGCTCTTAAATCTGCCTGAGGTTGATTCAGCTGCAGTCCTTGGTTTTGAAACCTTCACATTGGCAAGAGGATCATGAATATCGCCGAAAAGTGGGTCCTGGAGTATTCTCGCTTGCTTTTCCATAAATAGTACCAAGTGGCTCAATCTTGCTCTCCTTTGCGTTTGCTCTAAAATATCACAAGCTGTCGTTCTCCATTTTTCCTTCAATTTATAAGGCAGTTTGGACACAATGAGTTTCAGGTTAGAAGTCAGATCCAGGTCCTCTATATCCTCCAAATCTCTCATTGCGTTACAACAGCCTCTCAGGAAGAGTGCATAAGCATGCAGTGCATCGCCATCCTCTGCCTTAATACTTTTCCAATTTAAAGCTTTTTCCATATAGGCACTTGAGATTTTTATGTTATCTCCTAAATGCTTTTTTAACAGTGTTTTAGCGTGAATGTAGCCTGTGTTGGCATTCATATGAAGACAGCTCCTAACCAATTCTCTGCAGGGTCCAGAGGTGTACTGTTCCAAGTAATATAGCCTATCTTGGTGGCTTCTAGTCTTTTCCTCAATACCATGCTCAAATGCCCTCATCAATGCCTGGTAATCTAAAGGGTTGCCATCGTAAACTGGGATTTCCTTAGAGGGAAGTGAGGTCAATTTTAGCTGTACAACCAGTAAATCAGCAATCTCATTTTGCCTCTGTATTACAGTCAAGAATTTGTCGTCATTGTCTGACACTGTAATTCCAGTTCCTGTCCCAATTGCTTGCTGTTGGGTATGAGTTGCTGTGATTTCTGGTGGCCTTAGGCCTGGGTTTGATGGTCCTTGTCATTTTATTTTTTGTCTGGCTCCAAGTGAATTCATTGGAAATGAGTCCATATTGATGCTTGGGGTTTTAGTATTTTCCAGATACTCATTCATGGCATCATCCTGTGATTTTGGCTGTAACATTTGTGGTTGTGATTTAAGCAGTGATGGTGCTGGTGGTTATGAAATGGAGTCAAGATCCGCCAGGATTTTTAATCTAGCATCGGATTCAGCCAGGCATATGTCCAGTTCCATTTGTTCCAGTCTGGCTGGCTTGCATTTTAGCCTGCTCCATTTCCAGAGCCTGCTTTGCCTTTAAAGTCGATGCCCTTATAAGGAGCACAGCCTTCTCAGCCTCAGCCTTGAGTCGGGCTGCGGTAACTGATGAAGTGGTTGATTTGGTTGATTTCGCTTTTGAGTGTTTTGAAATATTGGAGATACTGTCCTGGGGCTGCACAGTCAACTGGTTTTGTTCATTTTTCCATATTTCCGCTTCCTTTAGGAATTCAATAAACACGACGCTTTTGGCTCATACCATTGCGTTCTATCCTATCCTTGTCCTTTATTGCGCACGCACGCACGCACACACGCACACACGCACACTTCAGAGATGGATAAATTCAGTATTTTCTTTATGACCTGTAGGTGGTGCATCCCTTTCCTATGTGAGAAGTGCCGCTGGCTCCAATGTCAACATGGACCTGGATACCTTTGTCAATCTGGACCCGAGTGTGTACAGGTTAGTGGCGTGTGCGTGCGTACGTGCGTCCTTGTGGTTGTGAAAGGCAAGTGGTTAATGTATGTTTTTATAATATAATAATTTATATCTACAATAACTAGTAACTAAAGTTTTCAAATAATTGTAGTGGAGTAACAGTACAATATTTGCCTCTGAGATGTAAGTAAAAGACAATTAGACAATTGGAAATACTCCAGTAAAGTAAAAGTACCTTCTAATTGTACTTAAGTACAGTACTTTAGTAAATGTACTTAGTTACTTTACACCACTGGATATTTCATACCAGTGTATTGAAGGACATTTCTTTCTCTTCCACAGGGAAGTCATGTGGCTCTGCTGGGGAAATCTCCAACGGTCAGTTTGTGTACACTGGATTACAAAGTTTGGAGACTCTGCTACAGGTGTCTGTGATGAAGGGTAAGAACATTATAAATATATATAAGAACTAGGGTTGGGACTCGATTAAAAACATTTATCAAATTAATTAGAGGCTTTGTAATGAATTAATCACAATTAATCACATTTTAATCGCATATCAATATTTTACTTGAGAACAGGGAAAGGCAATTTTTTCATACGTCTTTTAAGTACATGTAAAATAATAAAAGCTTAAAAATACTAAAAAGAAGGAAAAACGTTGCGACGCTGAGGAGCGTGTACAGAAGCAGCCTTCCCCCTCCATTGGCGCTCCCATATAATGGGAATTCAATACCCATATAACAATGAATTCAATACCCATATAACAATGAATTCAATACCCATATAACAATGAATTCAATACCTTTTTATAGAATGTCATATCAGAAGACCGAGCCTCGCAGTGTAAAGAATAGTTCTACCCTTCCAGTCTTGAAGTCTGTCTTGAAGGGATCCGATCGCCGTGGCCGATAGAGCAAGCTCTGAAGCTCAGATAAATGCCTCCTCTGACTGAAAGGAGCCTTGCCTTTAGGGAAGTGTGTCAATAGGATTTATCTGTTGATACGTCCTAACATTAATCGAGTGTTGATTCCAACTCGTTGGAATCTATAAGCGAATAATATAATAAAGCCCCTCCCTACCGGCGTCTATAAGGTTTATGAGTGCATTTATTTAATGTTGCATATGTTGCACTCTGACTGTACTCTTGCCTTGAAGACGGCCGTGTCTGCAGGGATATGGCTCTTGTCTGGAAGGGTATAACTATCTCTATTCTCTACGCTGCAAGGGTCTGTCTTCTGATGTGACAATTCTATAAAAAGCGCAAATGTGAAGCTAGACTTCTGGTCATTAAATTTGTGCAATTATAATGCTCGGAGGAGGTTGGCCCCCAGACGTGCGGCACGCAAGCCTACCGAACTACTGGTGCCCACGAACCAGCCCCCAACTATGGGTTAAATAGTACCACTGCCTAGTCTCGGAGGAGGTTGGCCCCCAGACGTGCGGCACGCAAGCCTACCGAACTACTGGTGCCCACGAACCAGCCCCCAACTATGGGTTAAATAGTACCACTGCCTCGTCTCGGAGGAGGTTGGCCCCCAGACGTGCGGCACGCAAGCCTACCGAACTACTGGTGCCCACGAACCAGCCCCCAACTATGGGTTAAATAGTACCACTGCCTCGTCTCGGAGGAGGTTGGCCCCCAGACGTGCGGCACGCAAGCTCACCGAACTACTGGTGCCCACGAACCAGCCCCCAACTATGGGTTAAATAGTACCACTGCCTCGTCTCGGAGGAGGTTGGCCCCCAGACGTGCGGCACGCAAGCCTACCGAACTACTGGTGCCCACGAACCAGCCCCCAACTATGGGTTAAATAGTACCACTGCCTCGTCTCGGAGGAGGTTGGCCCCCAGACGTGCGGCACGCAAGCTTACCGAACTACTGGTGCCCACGAACCAGCCCCCAACTATGGGTTAAATAGTACCACTGCCTCGTCTCGGAGGAGGTTGGCCCCCAGACGTGCGGCACGCAAGCCTACCGAACTACTGGTGCCCACGAACCAGCCCCCAACTATGGGTTAAATAGTACCACTGCCTCGTCTCGGAGGAGGTTGGCCCCCAGACGTGCGGCACGCAAGCTTACCGAACTACTGGTGCCCACGAACCAGCCCCCAACTATGGGTTAAATAGTACCACTGCCTCGTCTCGGAGGATGTTGGCCCCCAGACGTGCGGCACGCAAGCCTACCGAACTACTGGTGCCCCAGCTCCACTGGTTCCAGACCAGTCTGGAAGCTGTTCCTCTCCAAGGCCTCTGGGGTGTTGGATGCAGCTCTGGATCTTCTTGCCAACACGGTACAAAAACTAGATCTAACCAGACACTGAAATAAACTGAAACTAAACTGCTAAGTGTAATGGCAAAGATAGAATGACCAATCACTGAAACTAATTAAAATGAACAATGATGACTGAGTTAGTACATCTCAGACCTACACATAATTACAGTCTATGTTTATAATTAGTAATTATAAAATGCACCAATGCAAAATAAAAATAAAAAATCAATTATTTCTGGCCAGAAGCTGTTATTTGTCCACATAAAGTCCACCCAGGTTTGGAATGAAAGTTCTCTATTGTAGAGCGAAAAGCCCTGTCCACTATTCTTTACACCAAATGAGCTCACACGTTACTTACTTACTTATCCCCATTACGCCGGCTGGCGCATAGGGCAGCAACAAAGTTTCTCCACTTGCATCTGTCTTTGGCCATCTTCTCTATGGTCCCCCAGCTCTGGTGTTGTAGCTGAGCTCACACGTAATGCACATTTAAATGAAATATTGACCCATGTAATCCTTCCCCTAGTCCATGACGATGACTGGTCCATCGGCGTCTGCGGTTCTGGATGTGATTGGAGAGCTGAGAGTGTCGATTCTGATCGATGAACAGTTGAGGGACAGTGATGTCATTGGGAAGTGGTTCTCTGGACGTTTGAGAGGGTTCCTGTCGTCTGCATCAGGAGAGTTTCTATACTGCCTCAGCAGCAGGAACCTCAGCTGTAACACATACCAGCAAGTGTAAGTATTGAGCTGGAGACTTCTTCCATCTGTATACCCTTTGACTGAATTTTCCCACCTGGGGCTATCATCTTTATGTGGATGTATTTCACATTTCATCTCCCATAATGGGGTGTTTGGGTGAAAAGCATAGCTAAGTCACAATGTTTTGAATTTCTTTTATTTTTTCTCGTGAGTAAAAAGTCATATAATAGTGAAGTTGAATTGAGTCCAAAGTAATGGGTAGTGTGGAAGAGAGCTGAAGAAGCGATAGGTAGGGTGGAACTGATGGAGTCAGGGGTGATTTGTGAGAGAAGGGTTCCAGCTAGAGTGAGAGGGAAGATGTGTACGGCTTGGAAATGGTGGCACTGATGAAAAGACAGGAGGCGGAACTAGAGGTGGCAAAATTGAGGATGCCAATGATTACATTGGAGGATTAGCCCAGGTTAGAAGGTTTTGGGATAATGCAAGAGAGGCGAGGTTTGGATGTTTGTTTGGATATATACGGAGGAGGGATGAGAGGTATATTGGGAGAAGGATGCTGAAGATGGAGCTGCCAGGCAAGAGGAGAAGAGGTAGACCAAAGATGAAGTTTATGAATGCGGAGGGAGACGACATGCAGGTGGCTAGAGTGACCAAGGAAGATGCCGAAAACAGAAGCAGATGGAAACGGATGATGTGGCGCACCCTGATGGGAATTGGCCGAAAAACGAAGAAGTGAAAACAAGTATTTTTCATTGTATTTTGATTTGATCCACTGATTGCAGGAGTTTAGCCATCAGTTCGACAACATGACCTCACATCAGCAGCAAGTGGTCCTGACGGAACTAATAATCCCTTTCCTGTCCCGACCACAGTCAGGTACTGACTAACTGCAATCTATCTATCTATATTGACTGTATTTCCAGACACCTTTCAATGCCTTAATGTTTCATTCTGATCTGTCCCCTTCAGACCGAGGCCGTGTGTCCAACAGCAGTGTTTACTGGTATGGTTGGAGAACTACTTTGGTGCATTCTCAGGTCTTGTGTCTGTCAGTGAATTCCTGAATCTAAACCCAGGCTTCTCCCCTGTAAGACTTTAAAGTTGTTACATTACATAACAATGATGAATTATTAACTCCAAGAGATAATTACTTTTTAAATATAAAATAAAGTCCAGTGGTGGTGATCAAGTTTTTCTTGACTTTCTTTCCATCTAGCTGGAGGCTGTAAGGCTCCTGTCTCCAAAGCAGAGTGCAGAACTTGTGGTGTTGCCTCTTCTTCCTGAGAAAGACGTTGTCATCCACGCAGTGTTTGACTATCTGACCGAATCTCCAAAGGAGAGAGGATTGGCTGAGTTTGTGTCCCACCTTGTTATGTTCTCTGGAAAGGTAAAAACTGTGAAGTAATGATGGTAATATAAACTGTAACTATGCACATTTGGTTTGAAATCACAAACTCTTTTTGTCATTTTTCAGGGTGAAATTTCCTGCTTGTCGTACAAAATAATGTAAGTTATCTATCAGTATATTTAGTTTTTTGAAGACCAAGTAGAAATAATTCAAATCATTATTTTTGGCCTATGTTAACCCCAACTTGTTGGGTCTCAGTTTCACCAGACTGGACCTGGCCATGTTTACTCTTCCACCGAGTGTAGCATCATCCATCACATACAACAAGCTGACTTTGCTTCATCAAATTCCACCAGGTGAGATCTTCGACTGAGTTAAAAGTGATGTATCACTATGCTGTTATGTTCACATGTTATTGGCAGTGGTTATGTTTTTCCCATTGCATTTCTAAAATCAACAAAACTTTTTCTGTCTATACTTAGGCTGCATCATCTACAGTGGAGAGGTAGGTACCTGAAATGATATTCACATTTTAAAGTCTAATTGACTAAATGTCACCAAATTAAAAACATTTCACTCTTTCTTTCTTTCCCAAGTGCAATGTTACTTCAGCAAATGGTAAGTGTATAGTAGTTTTGATTCATTGTTATGAATTTTATTGTGATTTATTTTCATAATGAATTAATTAATTAATGTTTTCACAGAAACAGACATTTGTGTTGGAATTAACAGGTGAGTGTTCTGAGGCAATGCCTACAATATCTCAAATATATTTAATGAACAAACGTTTCGTTTTGCAACTCAAATGTTTTCCTTTTCGGCTACCAAAGTACTGCACTACAGCTCCTCCTCAACAACGGACAGATGAATGGACGTTTTTGTGACTTTGGCATTGAAGAATACACGTGTGCTTCAGTAAGCCACTTAAGTCTCTCACATTGAACGCAACAGTTATTATTTTTCAATTTTGACTTCATTAAAGGTTTCCTGTTTTTTCTGTTCTGCTTTGTCCATTATCTCCACCCAGGTGTCCATGTTGACAGCACAGGATCTGGCAGCAGTGATGAAGTGTAACCAGCCCCCCATATCGCATATCAATATTTTACTTGAGAACAGGGAAAGGCAATTTTTTCATACGTCTTTTAAGTACATGTAAAATAATAAAAGCTTAAAAATACTAAAAAGAAGGAAAAACGTTGCGACGCTGAGGAGCGTTTACAGAAGCAGCCTTCCCCCTCCATTGGCGCTCCCATATAATGGGAATTCAATACCCATATAACAATGAATTCAATACCCATATAACAATGAATTCAATACCCATATAACAATGAATTCAATACTAGGGTTGTCCGATATTGGCTTTTTTACCGATAACCGATATACCGATATTGTCCAACTCTTAATTACCGATACCGATATCAACCGATACCGATATATGCGGGGATTATTGTGATTAGGGTAAGCTCAAATTTCATATCACACACACCATATACAGTAAGAACTCCTGTAACTTATTTATAAAGCCAAAAAAAAAAAAAAAAAAAAAAAAAATTTCAAAAACCGATACCGATATTTTCCCGATATCAATTTTTATGCTAATATCGGCCGATAATATCGGGAGGCCGATAATATCGGACATCCCTATTCAATACCTTTTTATAGAATGTCATATCAGAAGACCGAACCTCGCAGTGTAAAGAATAGTTCTACCCTTCCAGTCTTGAAGTCTGTCTTGAAGGGATCCGATCGCCGTGGCCGATAGAGCAAGCTCTGAAGCTCAGATAAATGCCTCCTCTGACTGAAAGGAGCCTTGCCTTTAGGGAAGTGTGTCAATAGGATGTATCTGTTGATACGTCCTAACATTAATCGAGTGTTGATTCCAACTCGTTGGAATCTATAAGCGAATAATATAATAAAGCCCCTCCCTACCGGCGTCTATAAGGTTTATGAGTGCATTTATTTAATGTTGCATATGTTGCACTCTGACTGTACTCTTGCCTTGAAGACGGCCGTGTCTGCAGGGATATGGCTCTTGTCTGGAAGGGTATAACTATCTCTATTCTCTACGCTGCAAGGGTCTGTCTTCTGATGTGACAATTCTATAAAAAGCGCAAATGTGAAGCTAGACTTCTGGTCATTAAATTTGTGCAATTATAATGCTCGGAGGAGGTTGGCCCCCAGACGTGCGGCACGCAAGCCTACCGAACTACTGGTGCCCACGAACCAGCCCCCAACTATGGGTTAAATAGTACCACTGCCTAGTCTCGGAGGAGGTTGGCCCCCAGACGTGCGGCACGCAAGCCTACCGAACTACTGGTGCCCACGAACCAGCCCCCAACTATGGGTTAAATAGTACCACTGCCTCGTCTCGGAGGAGGTTGGCCCCCAGACGTGCGGCACGCAAGCCTACCGAACTACTGGTGCCCACGAACCAGCCCCCAACTATGGGTTAAATAGTACCACTGCCTCGTCTCGGAGGAGGTTGGCCCCCAGACGTGCGGCACGCAAGCTCACCGAACTACTGGTGCCCACGAACCAGCCCCCAACTATGGGTTAAATAGTACCACTGCCTCGTCTCGGAGGAGGTTGGCCCCCAGACGTGCGGCACGCAAGCCTACCGAACTACTGGTGCCCACGAACCAGCCCCCAACTATGGGTTAAATAGTACCACTGCCTCGTCTCGGAGGAGGTTGGCCCCCAGACGTGCGGCACGCAAGCTTACCGAACTACTGGTGCCCACGAACCAGCCCCCAACTATGGGTTAAATAGTACCACTGCCTCGTCTCGGAGGAGGTTGGCCCCCAGACGTGCGGCACGCAAGCCTACCGAACTACTGGTGCCCACGAACCAGCCCCCAACTATGGGTTAAATAGTACCACTGCCTCGTCTCGGAGGAGGTTGGCCCCCAGACGTGCGGCACGCAAGCTTACCGAACTACTGGTGCCCACGAACCAGCCCCCAACTATGGGTTAAATAGTACCACTGCCTAGTCTCGGAGGATGTTGGCCCCCAGACGTGCGGCACGCAAGCCTACCGAACTACTGGTGCCCCAGCTCCACTGGTTCCAGACCAGTCTGGAAGCTGTTCCTCTCCAAGGCCTCTGGGGTGTTGGATGCAGCTCTGGATCTTCTTGCCAACACGGTACAAAAACTAGATCTAACCAGACACTGAAATAAACTGAAACTAAACTGCTAAGTGTAATGGCAAAGATAGAATGACCAATCACTGAAACTAATTAAAATGAACAATGATGACTGAGTTAGTACATCTCAGACCTACACATAATTACAGTCTATGTTTATAATTAGTAATTATAAAATGCACCAATGCAAAATAAAAATAAAAAATCAATTATTTCTGGCCAGAAGCTGTTATTTGTCCACATAAAGTCCACCCAGGTTTGGAATGAAAGTTCTCTATTGTAGAGCGAAAAGCCCTGTCCACTATTCTTTACACCAAATGAGCTCACACGTTACTTACTTACTTATCCCCATTACGCCGGCTGGCGCATAGGGCAGCAACAAAGTTTCTCCACTTGCATCTGTCTTTGGCCATCTTCTCTATGGTCCCCCAGCTCTGGTGTTGTAGCTGAGCTCACACGTAATGCACATTTAAATGAAATATTGACCCATGTAATCCTTCCCCTAGTCCATGACGATGACTGGTCCATCGGCGTCTGCGGTTCTGGATGTGATTGGAGAGCTGAGAGTGTCGATTCTGATCGATGAACAGTTGAGGGACAGTGATGTCATTGGGAAGTGGTTCTCTGGACGTTTGAGAGGGTTCCTGTCGTCTGCATCAGGAGAGTTTCTATACTGCCTCAGCAGCAGGAACCTCAGCTGTAACACATACCAGCAAGTGTAAGTATTGAGCTGGAGACTTCTTCCATCTGTATACCCTTTGACTGAATTTTCCCACCTGGGGCTATCATCTTTATGTGGATGTATTTCACATTTCATCTCCCATAATGGGGTGTTTGGGTGAAAAGCATAGCTAAGTCACAATGTTTTGAATTTCTTTTCTTTTTTCTCGTGAGTAAAAAGTCATATAATAGTGAAGTTGAATTGAGTCCAAAGTAATGGGTAGTGTGGAAGAGAGCTGAAGAAGCGATAGGTAGGGTGGAACTGATGGAGTCAGGGGTGATTTGTGAGAGAAGGGTTCCAGCTAGAGTGAGAGGGAAGATGTGTACGGCTTGGAAATGGTGGCACTGATGAAAAGACAGGAGGCGGAACTAGAGGTGGCAAAATTGAGGATGCCAATGATTACATTGGAGGATTAGCCCAGGTTAGAAGGTTTTGGGATAATGCAAGAGAGGCGAGGTTTGGATGTTTGTTTGGATATATACGGAGGAGGGATGAGAGGTATATTGGGAGAAGGATGCTGAAGATGGAGCTGCCAGGCAAGAGGAGAAGAGGTAGACCAAAGATGAAGTTTATGAATGCGGAGGGAGACGACATGCAGGTGGCTAGAGTGACCAAGGAAGATGCCGAAAACAGAAGCAGATGGAAACGGATGATGTGGCGCACCCTGATGGGAATTGGCCGAAAAACGAAGAAGTGAAAACAAGTATTTTTCATTGTATTTTGATTTGATCCACTGATTGCAGGAGTTTAGCCATCAGTTCGACAACATGACCTCACATCAGCAGCAAGTGGTCCTGACGGAACTAATAATCCCTTTCCTGTCCCGACCACAGTCAGGTACTGACTAACTGCAATCTATCTATCTATATTGACTGTATTTCCAGACACCTTTCAATGCCTTAATGTTTCATTCTGATCTGTCCCCTTCAGACCGAGGCCGTGTGTCCAACAGCAGTGTTTACTGGTATGGTTGGAGAACTACTTTGGTGCATTCTCAGGTCTTGTGTCTGTCAGTGAATTCCTGAATCTAAACCCAGGCTTCTCCCCTGTAAGACTTTAAAGTTGTTACATTACATAACAATGATGAATTATTAACTCCAAGAGATAATTACTTTTTAAATATAAAATAAAGTCCAGTGGTGGTGATCAAGTTTTTCTTGACTTTCTTTCCATCTAGCTGGAGGCTGTAAGGCTCCTGTCTCCAAAGCAGAGTGCAGAACTTGTGGTGTTGCCTCTTCTTCCTGAGAAAGACGTTGTCATCCACGCAGTGTTTGACTATCTGACCGAATCTCCAAAGGAGAGAGGATTGGCTGAGTTTGTGTCCCACCTTGTTATGTTCTCTGGAAAGGTAAAAACTGTGAAGTAATGATGGTAATATAAACTGTAACTATGCACATTTGGTTTGAAATCACAAACTCTTTTTGTCATTTTTCAGGGTGAAATTTCCTGCTTGTCGTACAAAATAATGTAAGTTATCTATCAGTATATTTAGTTTTTTGAAGACCAAGTAGAAATAATTCAAATCATTATTTTTGGCCTATGTTAACCCCAACTTGTTGGGTCTCAGTTTCACCAGACTGGACCTGGCCATGTTTACTCTTCCACCGAGTGTAGCATCATCCATCACATACAACAAGCTGACTTTGCTTCATCAAATTCCACCAGGTGAGATCTTCGACTGAGTTAAAAGTGATGTATCACTATGCTGTTATGTTCACATGTTATTGGCAGTGGTTATGTTTTTCCCATTGCATTTCTAAAATCAACAAAACTTTTTCTGTCTATACTTAGGCTGCATCATCTACAGTGGAGAGGTAGGTACCTGAAATGATATTCACATTTTAAAGTCTAATTGACTAAATGTCACCAAATTAAAAACATTTCACTCTTTCTTTCTTTCCCAAGTGCAATGTTACTTCAGCAAATGGTAAGTGTATAGTAGTTTTGATTCATTGTTATGAATTTTATTGTGATTTATTTTCATAATGAATTAATTAATTAATGTTTTCACAGAAACAGACATTTGTGTTGGAATTAACAGGTGAGTGTTCTGAGGCAATGCCTACAATATCTCAAATATATTTAATGAACAAACGTTTCGTTTTGCAACTCAAATGTTTTCCTTTTCGGCTACCAAAGTACTGCACTACAGCTCCTCCTCAACAACGGACAGATGAATGGACGTTTTTGTGACTTTGGCATTGAAGAATACACGTGTGCTTCAGTAAGCCACTTAAGTCTCTCACATTGAACGCAACAGTTATTATTTTTCAATTTTGACTTCATTAAAGGTTTCCTGTTTTTTCTGTTCTGCTTTGTCCATTATCTCCACCCAGGTGTCCATGTTGACAGCACAGGATCTGGCAGCAGTGATGAAGTGTAACCAGCCCCCCATATCGCATATCAATATTTTACTTGAGAACAGGGAAAGGCAATTTTTTCATACGTCTTTTAAGTACATGTAAAATAATAAAAGCTTAAAAATACTAAAAAGAAGGAAAAACGTTGCGACGCTGAGGAGCGTTTACAGAAGCAGCCTTCCCCCTCCATTGGCGCTCCCATATAATGGGAATTCAATACCCATATAACAATGAATTCAATACCCATATAACAATGAATTCAATACCCATATAACAATGAATTCAATACTAGGGTTGTCCGATATTGGCTTTTTTACCGATAACCGATATACCGATATTGTCCAACTCTTAATTACCGATACCGATATCAACCGATACCGATATATGCGGGGATTATTGTGATTAGGGTAAGCTCAAATTTCATATCACACACACCATATACAGTAAGAACTCCTGTAACTTATTTATAAAGCCAAAAAAAAAAAAAAAAAAAAAAAAAAAATTCAAAAACCGATACCGATATTTTCCCGATATCAATTTTTATGCTAATATCGGCCGATAATATCGGGAGGCCGATAATATCGGACATCCCTATTCAATACCTTTTTATAGAATGTCATATCAGAAGACCGAGCCTCGCAGTGTAAAGAATAGTTCTACCCTTCCAGTCTTGAAGTCTGTCTTGAAGGGATCCGATCGCCGTGGCCGATAGAGCAAGCTCTGAAGCTCAGATAAATGCCTCCTCTGACTGAAAGGAGCCTTGCCTTTAGGGAAGTGTGTCAATAGGATGTATCTGTTGATACGTCCTAACATTAATCGAGTGTTGATTCCAACTCGTTGGAATCTATAAGCGAATAATATAATAAAGCCCCTCCCTACCGGCGTCTATAAGGTTTATGAGTGCATTTATTTAATGTTGCATATGTTGCACTCTGACTGTACTCTTGCCTTGAAGACGGCCGTGTCTGCAGGGATATGGCTCTTGTCTGGAAGGGTATAACTATCTCTATTCTCTACGCTGCAAGGGTCTGTCTTCTGATGTGACAATTCTATAAAAAGCGCAAATGTGAAGCTAGACTTCTGGTCATTAAATTTGTGCAATTATAATGCTCGGAGGAGGTTGGCCCCCAGACGTGCGGCACGCAAGCCTACCGAACTACTGGTGCCCACGAACCAGCCCCCAACTATGGGTTAAATAGTACCACTGCCTAGTCTCGGAGGAGGTTGGCCCCCAGACGTGCGGCACGCAAGCCTACCGAACTACTGGTGCCCACGAACCAGCCCCCAACTATGGGTTAAATAGTACCACTGCCTCGTCTCGGAGGAGGTTGGCCCCCAGACGTGCGGCACGCAAGCCTACCGAACTACTGGTGCCCACGAACCAGCCCCCAACTATGGGTTAAATAGTACCACTGCCTCGTCTCGGAGGAGGTTGGCCCCCAGACGTGCGGCACGCAAGCTCACCGAACTACTGGTGCCCACGAACCAGCCCCCAACTATGGGTTAAATAGTACCACTGCCTCGTCTCGGAGGAGGTTGGCCCCCAGACGTGCGGCACGCAAGCCTACCGAACTACTGGTGCCCACGAACCAGCCCCCAACTATGGGTTAAATAGTACCACTGCCTCGTCTCGGAGGAGGTTGGCCCCCAGACGTGCGGCACGCAAGCTTACCGAACTACTGGTGCCCACGAACCAGCCCCCAACTATGGGTTAAATAGTACCACTGCCTCGTCTCGGAGGAGGTTGGCCCCCAGACGTGCGGCACGCAAGCCTACCGAACTACTGGTGCCCACGAACCAGCCCCCAACTATGGGTTAAATAGTACCACTGCCTCGTCTCGGAGGAGGTTGGCCCCCAGACGTGCGGCACGCAAGCTTACCGAACTACTGGTGCCCACGAACCAGCCCCCAACTATGGGTTAAATAGTACCACTGCCTAGTCTCGGAGGATGTTGGCCCCCAGACGTGCGGCACGCAAGCCTACCGAACTACTGGTGCCCCAGCTCCACTGGTTCCAGACCAGTCTGGAAGCTGTTCCTCTCCAAGGCCTCTGGGGTGTTGGATGCAGCTCTGGATCTTCTTGCCAACACGGTACAAAAACTAGATCTAACCAGACACTGAAATAAACTGAAACTAAACTGCTAAGTGTAATGGCAAAGATAGAATGACCAATCACTGAAACTAATTAAAATGAACAATGATGACTGAGTTAGTACATCTCAGACCTACACATAATTACAGTCTATGTTTATAATTAGTAATTATAAAATGCACCAATGCAAAATAAAAATAAAAAATCAATTATTTCTGGCCAGAAGCTGTTATTTGTCCACATAAAGTCCACCCAGGTTTGGAATGAAAGTTCTCTATTGTAGAGCGAAAAGCCCTGTCCACTATTCTTTACACCAAATGAGCTCACACGTTACTTACTTACTTATCCCCATTACGCCGGCTGGCGCATAGGGCAGCAACAAAGTTTCTCCACTTGCATCTGTCTTTGGCCATCTTCTCTATGGTCCCCCAGCTCTGGTGTTGTAGCTGAGCTCACACGTAATGCACATTTAAATGAAATATTGACCCATGTAATCCTTCCCCTAGTCCATGACGATGACTGGTCCATCGGCGTCTGCGGTTCTGGATGTGATTGGAGAGCTGAGAGTGTCGATTCTGATCGATGAACAGTTGAGGGACAGTGATGTCATTGGGAAGTGGTTCTCTGGACGTTTGAGAGGGTTCCTGTCGTCTGCATCAGGAGAGTTTCTATACTGCCTCAGCAGCAGGAACCTCAGCTGTAACACATACCAGCAAGTGTAAGTATTGAGCTGGAGACTTCTTCCATCTGTATACCCTTTGACTGAATTTTCCCACCTGGGGCTATCATCTTTATGTGGATGTATTTCACATTTCATCTCCCATAATGGGGTGTTTGGGTGAAAAGCATAGCTAAGTCACAATGTTTTGAATTTCTTTTCTTTTTTCTCGTGAGTAAAAAGTCATATAATAGTGAAGTTGAATTGAGTCCAAAGTAATGGGTAGTGTGGAAGAGAGCTGAAGAAGCGATAGGTAGGGTGGAACTGATGGAGTCAGGGGTGATTTGTGAGAGAAGGGTTCCAGCTAGAGTGAGAGGGAAGATGTGTACGGCTTGGAAATGGTGGCACTGATGAAAAGACAGGAGGCGGAACTAGAGGTGGCAAAATTGAGGATGCCAATGATTACATTGGAGGATTAGCCCAGGTTAGAAGGTTTTGGGATAATGCAAGAGAGGCGAGGTTTGGATGTTTGTTTGGATATATACGGAGGAGGGATGAGAGGTATATTGGGAGAAGGATGCTGAAGATGGAGCTGCCAGGCAAGAGGAGAAGAGGTAGACCAAAGATTAAGTTTATGAATGCGGAGGGAGACGACATGCAGGTGGCTAGAGTGACCAAGGAAGATGCCGAAAACAGAAGCAGATGGAAACGGATGATGTGGCGCACCCTGATGGGAATTGGCCGAAAAACGAAGAAGTGAAAACAAGTATTTTTCATTGTATTTTGATTTGATCCACTGATTGCAGGAGTTTAGCCATCAGTTCGACAACATGACCTCACATCAGCAGCAAGTGGTCCTGACGGAACTAATAATCCCTTTCCTGTCCCGACCACAGTCAGGTACTGACTAACTGCAATCTATCTATCTATATTGACTGTATTTCCAGACACCTTTCAATGCCTTAATGTTTCATTCTGATCTGTCCCCTTCAGACCGAGGCCGTGTGTCCAACAGCAGTGTTTACTGGTATGGTTGGAGAACTACTTTGGTGCATTCTCAGGTCTTGTGTCTGTCAGTGAATTCCTGAATCTAAACCCAGGCTTCTCCCCTGTAAGACTTTAAAGTTGTTACATTACATAACAATGATGAATTATTAACTCCAAGAGATAATTACTTTTTAAATATAAAATAAAGTCCAGTGGTGGTGATCAAGTTTTTCTTGACTTTCTTTCCATCTAGCTGGAGGCTGTAAGGCTCCTGTCTCCAAAGCAGAGTGCAGAACTTGTGGTGTTGCCTCTTCTTCCTGAGAAAGACGTTGTCATCCACGCAGTGTTTGACTATCTGACCGAATCTCCAAAGGAGAGAGGATTGGCTGAGTTTGTGTCCCACCTTGTTATGTTCTCTGGAAAGGTAAAAACTGTGAAGTAATGATGGTAATATAAACTGTAACTATGCACATTTGGTTTGAAATCACAAACTCTTTTTGTCATTTTTCAGGGTGAAATTTCCTGCTTGTCGTACAAAATAATGTAAGTTATCTATCAGTATATTTAGTTTTTTGAAGACCAAGTAGAAATAATTCAAATCATTATTTTTGGCCTATGTTAACCCCAACTTGTTGGGTCTCAGTTTCACCAGACTGGACCTGGCCATGTTTACTCTTCCACCGAGTGTAGCATCATCCATCACATACAACAAGCTGACTTTGCTTCATCAAATTCCACCAGGTGAGATCTTCGACTGAGTTAAAAGTGATGTATCACTATGCTGTTATGTTCACATGTTATTGGCAGTGGTTATGTTTTTCCCATTGCATTTCTAAAATCAACAAAACTTTTTCTGTCTATACTTAGGCTGCATCATCTACAGTGGAGAGGTAGGTACCTGAAATGATATTCACATTTTAAAGTCTAATTGACTAAATGTCACCAAATTAAAAACATTTCACTCTTTCTTTCTTTCCCAAGTGCAATGTTACTTCAGCAAATGGTAAGTGTATAGTAGTTTTGATTCATTGTTATGAATTTTATTGTGATTTATTTTCATAATGAATTAATTAATTAATGTTTTCACAGAAACAGACATTTGTGTTGGAATTAACAGGTGAGTGTTCTGAGGCAATGCCTACAATATCTCAAATATATTTAATGAACAAACGTTTCGTTTTGCAACTCAAATGTTTTCCTTTTCGGCTACCAAAGCACTGCACTACAGCTCCTCCTCAACAACGGACAGATGAATGGACGTTTTTGTGACTTTGGCATTGAAGAATACACGTGTGCTTCAGTAAGCCACTTAAGTCTCTCACATTGAACGCAACAGTTATTATTTTTCAATTTTGACTTCATTAAAGGTTTCCTGTTTTTTCTGTTCTGCTTTGTCCATTATCTCCACCCAGGTGTCCATGTTGACAGCACAGGATCTGGCAGCAGTGATGAAGTGTAACCAGCCCCCCAGCTCCACTGGTTCCAGACCAGTCTGGAAGCTGTTCCTCTCTAAGACCTCTGGGGTCGCAGCTCTGGATCTTCTTGCCAACACGGTACAAAAAGTAGCTCTAACCAGACACTGAAAACAACTTTTATGGTGAAGACAGAATGAACAATCTCTAAAAACTAATTAAAAGTAACACATCTGAATTCTGAAATTATTTAAATTTAAAGCTCATGTTTTTAATAATCTTAAAAAGATTTGCTAATGAAAAAAAATGCTAATAAAAAATCCCTATTCACTGTCAGGCAAACAGTCTATCAAGATTTGAAAGAATATCTCTATTATAGAGCCAGAATCTTTATCTACTATTCCATACACTAAATATCATCACGTAATATTAATGCAAATGTAATAATATTAAATATTGATCCATGTAATCCTTCCCCTAGTCCATGACCATGACTGGTCCATCAGCGTCTGTGGTTCTGGATGTGATTGGAGAGATGAGAGTGGCAATTCTGACTGCTGGATTTCCATAGACATTTCTGTGCACCTTCATTCTTCCTGGGGGATGATTTTGATTTTGATGACTCCGTTGCCTTTTCTCTAGCTTCACCAATAAGCTAAGAATTAAGTATTTCTCATTCTGTGTTTGATTCACCAGTTTGAAGGAGTTTAGCCATCAGTTTGACAACATGACCTCACAGCAGCAGCATTTGGGCCTGAAGGAACTAATCCTCCCTTTCCTCTCCCGACCACAGCCAGGTACTGACTAACTGCAATATCTCAATAACAGTTTGGCTCTCATTTTCAAATGTATTTGCTGAATAAATATATTCCCATTCTATTCTCAATTAGAATGGGATATCTTTACTGGAAAATGTTTTGACTGGTATTTGCAGCCATTTTTCTGTTTGAATGCCTTAATACTTTGTTCTGATCTGTCCCATACAACAGCAGTGCTTACTGGCTGCAGAACAACTTTGGGCCATTCTCAGCCCTTGTGTCTGTCAGAGAATTCCTGAATCTCAACCCAGGCTTCTCCCCTGTAAGACTTCATCGCTGCCACATAAAAAAACCTCTAAAGAATGATTAGACCAAATAGTTACCTTATTATTATCAAATAAAATCCAGTGGTGGTGATAATCTTTTCTTGACTGTCTTTCTGTCCAGCTGGAGGCTGTAAGGCTCCTGTCTCCAAAGCAGAGTGCAGAACTTGTGGTGTTGCCTCTTCCTGCTGAGAAAGACGTTGTCATCAACGCAGTGTTTGACTCCGACTGCATCTCCAACTGGATTGGCTGAGTTTGTGTCCCACCTTGTTATGTTCTCTGGAACGGTAAAACACATAAAGTAAAGATAATAGAAAATGTAACCATGCACATTAAGGTTTGAAATGACAACATATTTTTGCCACTTTTCAGGGAAACATTTCCTGCTCATCGTACCAAATAATGTAAGTAGATCCATCAATATATAGTATTATGTTTTTTGAAGACAGGTAGATGTGATTTCATTCGTTATTATTGGCTGATGTTAACCCCTGACTTGTTGGGTCTCAGTTTCACCAGACTGGACCAGGCCATGCCTACTCTTCCTCAGAGTGTAGCATCATCCATCGCATACATGAAGCTAACTTTAGCTCATCACGTTCCACTAGGTGAGATCTTCTATCTACATGACGTAAACATTGCTGTTACATTTACATTTTATTTGTATTGGTTATTTTGCTTTTCCATGGTGTTTTAGAAATGAACAAAATCCTAATATCTGCACTTTTCTTTTCTTAGGCTGCATCATATACAGTGGAGAGGTATTTGCCTTCATTTGTTTTCAAGTTTTAAACGTTAAGTAGAGTATTAGTTAAATGTCATCAAATTCACAACTATTTCCCCCCTTTCTCCCCCAAGTGCAACTTTATTCCAGCAAGTGGTAAGTGTTGTATACCAGCCCCCAACTATGTCTGCCCTGGCAGTTCTGGCAGGTCAGTCTCCGTTTACAATTTCTACTCAAATGTCCCACTTTCGAACATCCAAAGCATAGTCCTTTTTCCCTGAGAAACTGAACTTTGTCTTCATGTGCCTGTGCATTCATTTTCTGACATTCAGGTAAGGGATGCTTGCCGGTACAGAAAATACATGCGAAATCATATGCACCAAAAGGCATGTTGCTTTTGACAGGTGACTTTTCGGCTTTGCTGTCAGACACTGTTGCCACCGTAGTAGCAAAACTACTCCCCTTGCTCTTAAATCTGCCTGAGGTTGATTCAGCTGCAGTCCTTGGTTTTGAAACCTTCACATTGGCAAGAGGATCATGAATATCGCCGAAAAGTGGGTCCTGGAGTATTCTCGCTTGCTTTTCCATAAATAGTACCAAGTGGCTCAATCTTGCTCTCCTTTGCGTTTGCTCTAAAATATCACAAGCTGTCGTTCTCCATTTTTCCTTCAATTTATAAGGCAGTTTGGACACAATGAGTTTCAGGTTAGAAGTCAGATCCAGGTCCTCTATATCCTCCAAATCTCTCATTGCGTTACAACAGCCTCTCAGGAAGAGTGCATAAGCATGCAGTGCATCGCCATCCTCTGCCTTAATACTTTTCCAATTTAAAGCTTTTTCCATATAGGCACTTGAGATTTTTATGTTATCTCCTAAATGCTTTTTTAACAGTGTTTTAGCGTGAATGTAGCCTGTGTTGGCATTCATATGAAGACAGCTCCTAACCAATTCTCTGCAGGGTCCAGAGGTGTACTGTTCCAAGTAATATAGCCTATCTTGGTGGCTTCTAGTCTTTTCCTCAATACCATGCTCAAATGCCCTCATCAATGCCTGGTAATCTAAAGGGTTGCCATCGTAAACTGGGATTTCCTTAGAGGGAAGTGAGGTCAATTTTAGCTGTACAACCAGTAAATCAGCAATCTCATTTTGCCTCTGTATTACAGTCAAGAATTTGTCGTCATTGTCTGACACTGTAATTCCAGTTCCTGTCCCAATTGCTTGCTGTTGGGTATGAGTTGCTGTGATTTCTGGTGGCCTTAGGCCTGGGTTTGATGGTCCTTGTCATTTTATTTTTTGTCTGGCTCCAAGTGAATTCATTGGAAATGAGTCCATATTGATGCTTGGGGTTTTAGTATTTTCCAGATACTCATTCATGGCATCATCCTGTGATTTTGGCTGTAACATTTGTGGTTGTGATTTAAGCAGTGATGGTGCTGGTGGTTGTGAAATGGAGTCAAGATCCGCCAGGATTTTTAATCTAGCATCGGATTCAGCCAGGCATATGTCCAGTTCCATTTGTTCCAGTCTGGCTGGCTTGCATTTTAGCCTGTTCCATTTCCAGAGCCTGCTTTGCCTTTAAAGTCGATGCCCTTATAAGGAGCACAGCCTTCTCAGCCTCAGCCTTGAGTCGGGCTGCGGTAACTGATGAAGTGGTTGATTTGGTTGATTTCGCTTTTGAGTGTTTTGAAATATTGGAGATACTGTCCTGGGGCTGCACAGTCAACTGGTTTTGTTCATTTTTCCATATTTCCGCTTCCTTTAGGAATTCAATAAACACGACGCTTTTGGCTCATACCATTGCGTTCTATCCTATCCTTGTCCTTTATTGCGCACGCACGCACGCACACACGCACACACGCACACTTCAGAGATGGATAATTTCAGTATTTTCTTTATGACCTGTAGGTGGTGCATCCCTTTCCTATGTGAGAAGTGCCGCTGGCTCCAATGTCAACATGGACCTGGATACCTTTGTCAATCTGGACCCGAGTGTGTACAGGTTAGTGGCGTGTGCGTGCGTACGTGCGTCCTTGTGGTTGTGAAAGGCAAGTGGTTAATGTATGTTTTTATAATATAATAATTTATATCTACAATAACTAGTAACTAAAGTTTTCAAATAATTGTAGTGGAGTAACAGTACAATATTTGCCTCTGAGATGTAAGTAAAAGACAATTAGACAATTGGAAATACTCCAGTAAAGTAAAAGTACCTTCTAATTGTACTTAAGTACAGTACTTTAGTAAATGTACTTAGTTACTTTACACCACTGGATATTTCATACCAGTGTATTGAAGGACATTTCTTTCTCTTCCACAGGGAAGTCATGTGGCTCTGCTGGGGAAATCTCCAACGGTCAGTTTGTGTACACTGGATTACAAAGTTTGGAGACTCTGCTACAGGTGTCTGTGATGAAGGGTAAGAACATTATAAATATATATAAGAACTAGGGTTGGGACTCGATTAAAAACATTTATCAAATTAATTAGAGGCTTTGTAATGAATTAATCACAATTAATCACATTTTAATCGCATATCAATATTTTACTTGAGAACAGGGAAAGGCAATTTTTTCATACGTCTTTTAAGTACAAAAAAAGTAGCGCCGAGCAAAAATGTGCCAAAATCCCCCAATATGCTTTTGCTGGTAATCGCTCTTGTTTTGAGCGACCTGCCAGCACACACCTGCTGAGAGGTGGGTTCTGCAACTTTGCGTTCTGCAACATGGGTTCTGCAACTTTGTTGAGTTTGTGTATGCTCCAAGCAGCAACACTGCCCCCATGGAAAGATGCCACGTTTGTCCCTTCAGGATAAGGCCTGTGCAATAGGGTAAGTGAAGCTGGTGTTCCGTTACGCAGATTACGCATTATTTGATGTCAGCCCTGGTAGCATGTGTGCCAGTCAAAGGTGTGTGTCTGGCACCTGAGCATGGGCCCTGCAACTTTGACATCTGTCTTTGGTACCATTGTGCAAATCTTGCCTGTACATCTATGGTTCCTCAGTGAAGCAAGGGGTCTGGGTTGTTGTCTTCCTTGTTGACTTCACCAGTCTCACAGAACTTAATCCTAAGTTTGGAAATGGTACCAGGGCTAACACCAAATAATGCTGTCACTCTGCATAACGGAACACCAGCTTCACTTGCCCTGTTGCACGGGCCTTATCCTGACAAAAGTGGCATCTTTCCATGGGGGCAGTGTTGCTGCTTAGAGCATACACAAACTCAACAAAGTTGCAGAACCCATGTTCAGGTGCCAGTCACTCACCTGTGAGACAGTCACACACCTGAAGCCCATTGAATGTCATGAATGTCACAACATTGAATGTCAGCAGAAAAGTCTAACAGGCCATTTTGGCACATTTTTGCTCGGCGCTACCCACACGTTTGCCTGTGTTGCTCATTCCTTGAATGCCCGATGCTTACAAGCTGTACCTCGTTGTAAAGGTGACTAATCAACGATAATATATATAACACTTTACTGATTGGTATTAATAAAGGGGAGATATAATGGCCCAAATTCAAGTTTCCTTACATTTTGTGAGCGGTTTATAAGCAAAATATAGGCTCTTGCTGCCGCCTTGTGGTGATAACGGGACATTGCACAATACATAAACATACTTCATGTTGTTAGCAGTACTGCTTTTACAGCAATATTATGTAACTAGACAAAATTCCTGAAGAAACAATGTGGGCTCGCTTCAAGGCAAAAATGTATTGTATAAAAAGTACAAATTGTCAATGTCCGGGGCAGTGCTCTGTTTTTTGGTCTCTTGAGTTGTATGTGTATGTACCACAACACAACAAAGGCCTTAAAAACAAGGCTCCAGATATCCCAAAACAAACTGGTAAAGCTACTTCTTGGCCTTACACCCACAACTCTTCTAACCCCTGCTCACTTTGCTAGGGTCGGATGGCTCAGAGTAGAGGACAGAGTACAGCAACTTGCAATGGGCCTGGTCTACAAAAAGATACACCACGTTAAGATACCCATGTACCTGTCAAAGTACTTAAAAAATGTACATGTCCACAATCACAACATCAGAGGTAGCTGCACTGATCACGTCCAACCCTGATTTGGCACAAACAAGGGGATAGCGCCCTCTAGCGGCAGTGATGTCAGACTTCGGTGCTCTATGGACCATGGCTATAGGCCTGGATCATTCACCTCCCTGCACCACGGCGCTACAACGCCCCTGGCCTTGGATCAAGAATATCATAGATGTATTTTATCGAGTCTGACTTTTGCTTTCGTATCCATCTGATAGTCTTGCTCTCTATCTCCCTAAAAGTGACAAAGCCCGTACTTCTCCATAGTACAAAGAAAACTAAAAAGTGCTGACCCTGTAGCCAAGGGTGTTAACTCGACATTAGGAACCTGTATGCACTGTATTAGTCCGTATTTTTCAATACATTACATTACAGCATTACAGTCATTTAGCAGACACTTTTATCCAAAGCGACTTACAATAAGTGCATTCAACATAGGTAGGGAACAAAACTACTAATCACCAGAAGTCTTAAGTGCATTCTCTTCTAAAACAAGCAACTAAGAGTATACCTAGCGCATCTTAAGTAAAAATGCAATATATCAGCTACCTACTTTCTTAAACAGATGAGACGAATAGTAAAATCAAATGAGCAAGAGCTAAAACAAATAAGTGTATCGAATAAACAATGGTCCAATGAGACAAGAGCTCGTACAACTAATTGACAACAAGTAGGCAAGGCAAAGAAAAAGGGTAGTGTTTTAATCCTGTCTGTGTCTGAACACCATTTCATTACCTTGTTTACATCCTGTTTACATCGAGTGAAATGCCGGCTTTCACCTTATGCGTCCCGCCACTACCACGCATTGAGGAATCCCATAGTATAGTAGCATTACATTCATGTTGAATATAGTCTTAGAGTAAAAATACATCAAATTGATTGATTGATTAAATCCTTTATTAACAAGATTATTATATTACGGTGGTACAGTTAAAGGTTATGCTAAAAGAATAACACAAAACACAACGGGCTTGTTTCCGTTGTGTTTTTTAGGCGAACTACTCCTTTAAGCTATATGTCCACTTTTATGTTGAATACAATTGGACAAGTTGAATACAAGTGTACACCCGCTGTTAGTGAGCTTGTACATCGGCTAATTTCACTATTTTAAAATGTTTTTAAAATAATAAAAAAGGAACGATTTTGGACATACAAGGTTTCCACCCGACAGCAACGACTTACTTCATACACACACACACACACGCGCGCGCACGCACGCACGCACGCACACACACATCACATTTAGGCCATACTAACAGGAGAGATGATCAGAGGAGCAGAGTTTGTACCATCATAATTAAAAGAAGGACTGAAGTATGGATAGAGTCTCTCAGTGAAGGTGAAGCCAGTGAAAGAGTAGAGATGAACTCTGGCCTCCACATCATAAAAGGAGACCAGACCCTCCTCATAATCCACAAACACTCCCACTTTCTGGACCTTCTCTCTTACAAGGAGGAGGACAGGAGGGCCAGCAAGAGCCTTGTACTCATTTCCATTCCTCAACCATATAGTCAAGCAACCTTCATCAGGCCCCAGATAGATGTATCCCTTCCTGTCGATGGACTCTCTGGCCACTCCTAAACTCCAGCCAGTCTTCCCTTTAACCTGAACCTCATAGTAAAACCTTCCTGAGGAGAAGCTTTGTTTTCCTAAGACATTGAGACGTCGTGAGAATCTCTCTGTGTTGTCTGGGAGATTCTTCCTTATGTCTCCATTACTCACTTGTTTTCCATCCTTAGACAGGATGAGCCAGGGATTTGCTGTATCAGGATCCAGACTCACATCCACTGCATATTGCTGGATCCTCCTCAGCTCAGCATCACACAGCTTCTTCATCTCTTCACTGAGTGTCTTCTCCAGCTGAGCCACAGCTGTCCTCACAGTCCCCACATGTGAAGACTGATGGACAATGACCTTTGTCCAGTCCTTGGTGGGTGGAAGGGTGTTGATGGATGTGTCACTCTGGAGGAAGATGAGTAGGTCGACTCGGTCTTCAATGTGTGAGAGCTTCTTCAGCTCAGAGCTTTTCTTCTCTAACTGTGTGATTTCCGTTTTGAGATCTTTGATGAAGCCTTCAGCCTGTTTCTCTGTTGTTTTCAGCTTCTCTTCAATCACATCAATGAGCTCAGCCTGGCTCCTCTGAATACAGCTGATCAGATCAGTGAAGACCTGCACACTGCCTGCTATCACTGTGTCTGCATCTTTCTTTCTGAGCTCTACTGAGTGTTGGACCTCCTGAATCTTCAGTTGTCTCTCCTGGATCATCTGATGGATTGCAGCCTCTGTCTTTACCAGCTCAGCCATCTGTCCTTCATATTCCTTCGTTAGAGGTCCAAACTGATGTAGCATGTGATCTGACTCAGTGCTGAATGGATAAAGGGTTGAGGCTAGGATTATGGCTAGGATTACGGCTAGTACAGTTAGGATTTGGGTTAGGGTTAGGGAAGGTTTAGCAGGTTCTTGGTTTTTGTTGGCAGTTTTTTCTTCATCAGTTTTAGCAGGTTCTTGGTTTGAGTTGGAAGGTGTTTTCTGCTGATTTGATTCTTTAACCTTGATACAGGTGTTGCAGTATCCACATGGAGTGGTGGACATACCCAGACCACACGGACACAGGGATGTGAGACTGCTGGGGGGAGAGGCCATTTGTACACCCTGAGAATAAAAGTAAAACAAATGTAGATGTAGTTATTGAATGGTACTTCACTTACACCAAAAACCTTCATTGCAACCCTTCTCACTCCCAACATGTCAAGTTGTGCAGCTTTATTTATTTAAAAAAAATGTTGTCTTTCTATGCCTTTATTGGTGGTGAAGTAGATAGACAGGACACAGGGAGAGAGAGATGGGGAGTGACACGCAGCAAAGGCAGTCGGGATCGGGACTCGAACTCGAGACGCGCTGACATGCTACATTGTAGCCTAGGTGCCCGGACAGCTACGCCAGCAGTCTGGGACACGTTTTGCAGCTTTAACAGTACCCCTAAAATGTCAACGTTCAGCATGACGGGTCGCCAGCGCGACATCACATGTTGACAAAACTGTGCGTATCCCTAACCCTAACCCAAACACTAACCATAACCTCACAAAAAAAGTATGCCTAAACCTGACCTCACAGTAATCAAAAACAGACATTTGTAATGACTTGCTTTGGATTGGGGCACCAAAGGCACACCCACAGCAATATTCAAACCCCATGAGGTTAGGGTTGCAGACCAAGCACTCTAAAGGTCATTACACACCGACGATTATGCAAATATACGCAAAATTCGGACTCGGTCCGAATAAATAAAATACGCTTTTTCGCTCCGCGAAACTGATGTGGGAGCTTGCATTGACTTTATAATGTTTAAAAAAAAAACATATTATTCGCATGAAAAAAATCTCCCCCGGTGTGTAAGGACCTTAACTCACTATGCCACTGAGCTTGCTGTTCCAGCGTGGTCATGCTCCCCACGTTCTATGTTCCCCGGGCTCTATGTTCCCCGCTTACCTTAGGGTTTAGGGTTAGGTTTAGGTTTAGGGTTATAGGTTTAGGTTTAGGGTTATAGGTTTAGGGTTAGGGTTAGGGTTAGGTAGGGGAACATAGAACCCGGGGAACACAGTTTTGCTCCCGTTCCAGCCATTGTTTCGGATGTTATTTTAAGCTCTAGTCCACTCCCAATGCATCACTTTTTTACCCCAAATCATCAGATATTGCAGCTCTGTCATTTCCCCTCCCCAATTCATCACTATAGGACTGTGAGTTTTGTTTTCTGATTGGTTCATTTCTCCAGAATCCTACACATGCATTCTATTCTACCTGCTTGTTGTCCATGTCCGTCTGAACAGTGGTGGCTCCACCAGCCTCCTCCTGCTCCCTGTAGAGGTCATCTCTCTGCTTCTCCTTGACCTCCATCTCTTCCTCCAGTTCTTTAATACGAGCCTTTCAAATCAATGATATTATACTGTAGGTTAACGTGTGATAATCATCATTTACTTTTACTTACTACTTCAAATGTAGCTCTAAGCGCAAATTCAATAAAGAAGATCTAAGTTTTTAACAAAATGCCTCAAATCATGAACACAGCATCCGATTGCCGTGAAACTTTGCTGGCCCACAATAACCTACCTGCCCTGGAGGAGATCTGTGCTCCAAGGAGCACATTTTTCTTGTTATTAATGCTTTTAAGGACAATAAAAATAATACCTGCTGCTCTTTGATCTTCTTTTGTAAAAAGGAAGAAGACTTCTCATCTTCAATCTTATACAGAAGCTGGATTATTTCAACGTCCTTCCTGTGGAATACAGTACATCATGTTAGTGTCATTCTGAATAGGGCATCGCAGTTGCGGCCACTTCCGGGTTCCACTGCAAAATACTCAATGCATTTTTCCCATTGACTTTTCCAAAAATATTTATATCAATTAATTTAAGCCTAGAATCAAGCTATCCAGGCTCCTGGTGAATCATGACCATTAAACATTTTTTTCTGTGATTTTTTTAATTTTATATTTAATTATATGATATACTATATTTAATAAATACCCTTTGTTTTGCCGTTTTCAAAAAAGTTTTTTCACAGAATCAAACGTTTTATGGTCATGATTCACCAGGATCCTGGATAGCTTGATTCTAGGCTTAAATTAATTGATATAAATATTTTTGGAAAAGTCAATGGGAAAAATGCATTGAGTATTTTGCAGTGGCACCAGGAAGTGGGCGGGAACTGCGATGCCCTATACAGTACATCATATGTTAGTGTCATTCTGAATACAGTACATCATATTAGAGTCATTCTGCGGTGGAATACAATACATCATATTTTAGTGTCATTCTGAATACAGTACATCATGTTCATGTTAGAGTCATTCTGAATACAGTACATCATATTAGCGCCATTCTGCAGTGGAATACAATACATCATATGTTAGTGTCATTCTACAGGTATGTATTTCTGCATGTCATTTCATACTGTGGTCCACATTACTTCTTGATCTCATTCTCCAGATCCGTGATGGTTTTCTGGGCCCGTTTCAGATCCTCCTCCAGCTCTGTGTTGACTCTCTCAGTTCTCTCCAGGTCCATATGGAGCTTCTTCTCTGGCTCCAGAGAACCCTCCAAATGCACAATAACACATTCGTACATCATTATTCAGTACAACAATAAACATGGGCGTTCAAAACATCAGGTTTTTTTTTTTCAACCAATCATTTTTTATTTCATTTGTATTAAGAAAAGATGTTGTAAACTGACTCACCAGATCTGTTTGATGCTCCTGATCAGACTGATCATTGAGATCCTTCTTCTGGTGGTCCCTGTAGAGGAAAACACACACACACACACACACACACACACACACACACACACACACACACACACACACACACACAGAGAGATTAGATTCACTCGGTTCAAAGCACACATTCAAGACAAGACAACACATAAATATGCACCACAATTAAAACACCCAGCAAAGTACTTCAATTCTATAAAAGGTATGCCTATTACCCAATTAGGCATTAGTCTGATTAACCACTTAAAGGTAGGGTAAGTGTTGTTGTTTTTTGTTTGTTTAAAATAAGAGTTAAATAGCTCAACATTCTGTCTACTCTATCTACTCATTGATATAGAGTGTTTGTTCAGTAACAGGAGACTCCATGTCTCTCCAGCTCTTTAGTAAATAGAAAATGCATTTTCAGGTCAGGATACCAACTGTATCCAATCAGGAGAGAGAACTCGCACAGGATTCAGATTACTAAACAAGTGAAATTGGAAGTGATGACACAAAGAAATTAAGAGACAAAATTGGAACCGGAATACTATAACAATGAAGATGATGAATGGATACTCTCTCCTGATTGTATTTTCTGTTTATTACAGAGCTATTATCACAAAAAAAATGAAAATAGCTTATCTACAAGCTAACAACTGTTTTCTTTTCTTATTTTTCTTTTTTTGATAATGGTTCATTGATGGTAATGGAGACAACTAAATAATCATGATGTTAATGTGAAGTCCTCTTGCCCAGTCCTACTCTGATCAGTAGAGTTGACCAACTAAATAATGTGTTGTTTTCATTCTGACCTCTGATCAGTAGAGTGTTGTCCAGCGTTGAAGTTATGAGGATGATCTACAGATCTGTCAAAGGTCAAGACAAGTTGTGTTCCCACATTATTATTATTGACTGATTTGATCCTCAAATTAATTGAATGACTGACCACAGGAAGTGATGCCCATAATTGACACACCCCCTTTTCTCTAGTAAGCTCCTTGGAAAACTAATTTGTGGATTTACTCAAGTAAATGTACTTAGTTACTGACTGTCCACTATATGTTTATCTTACCTCTCATGTTGTTCAGACAGGCTGCTTTTAGAGGCCACGCCCCCCTCCTCTCTCTTCACAGACTCACTCATGGTAGAGCAGAGACCTACACACACACACACACACACACACACACACACACACACACACACACACACACACACACACACACACACACACACACACACTTCAATGAATATGCTAATGGTTTATCTTCCACCACTGGGTGGGCTATCAAAACAAAATGCAATACATCCAATGCGATAAACACACCTTGAACTGCAGCTAAACTAAGAAAATACACCTGATCAAAGCTTCTCCCAGACAGTCTGGTGTTAAACAGAAGCTCATGGTACAATCAAAATAAAAAAGTAGAAAACCTTAGATTGACTAATACATGCAGGAAGCTGAATTAGACAACCACCCTATACTTGTTCTGGAAAAAAAGGAACATTTACAATATAAATAACCATGCTTAACTAAAGCAAAATATTGTCCAATGTTGTACAAATCTCAATAATATACACAATGCATACTGACGTTACCAGTTAGCCAGACTCCTGTCCGCCCGTCTGTGTGTCCGTCTGTGATTCAACTCTATAGATACAGATACTGTAACAGAACAGTAAGAAACTGCTTCTTTAAACGACCTTTGACTGGTTTATATGACCTAAATGACTTGATTACTTTTATCGTCAGCTGTTAACCTCATGCATTCTTCGTTTTTTTGTGCTCCGTTGGTTAGACTGTAAGTTGTATGGTTTGAGGAAATCAACAACAAGTTACATATTAAACACTAACTCTGTTCAGAATCATCTTTATTGTCACATCTCAGGTTTACGTTGTAAAGAAGTGGGTTAAATTATTAGTATCTTTTGTTCAAGCTCCATCGTTTTTGGGAAAGAGAGGAAGGGTAGAGATAGAGGAAGAGGAGGAGAGAGAGGAAGGATACAGATAGAAGATCAAGGAGATAAGTACAGGATAGAAACATGTCAAATATCAAAAGATAAAACAGTTTAACATGATTTAAAATAAAATGAAATCACATGATTTACATTTAAATGTCAACAAAAGATGCTTTGCCTCTAATGTCATTTATATTATGTCTGAGTAATAAAAAGTTTGTCCACACAGTAGCACTGTCGGTGACCTGATTTTCAGACGGCCCCTCTACCCAGTACGACAGTGGTTCCGAAACTGGGAATAATTTTGTTGGGGTCCCCAGATGATTAGTTTACAGGGATAGTTCACCCCCAAAATTACTTTTTGCCTATGGATTAGTCACCCCATGGGGACTTGAATTAATGTTTTTTTTTTTTTGTATTTGTCTCATTCCTAAGACAATAATTTGATGACCAGCAGTGGTTCCGGTAGGAGACACAAAGAGTCTCCTTTGTGTCTCCTACCGGAACCACTGCCTACTGGTCCGCCGGTCATCAAATTATTGGCTTAGGAATGCGACAAAAAAATTACTTTTGGGTGAACTATCCCTTAATGTGCAACATTGTTTTCTCAATTAACAGTAAACAAACCAATATACAGTAAATGCGTATACAGGCAGGGTATCTGCACATTTATTTATCAGTAAGAAACAGGCAAATATTGATTGTGAGCTTGTAGATCAGCTATTTTCACAATATTTATCTGTGGAACCGAGTCAAACTGAATGTAATGCCACAACTCCTACAATTCCAAGTGCTTGTCAGGGTGGGGGGTCCCCAGTTCAAATATATGATTATTTTGGGGGGGTCGCGACCTGAAAAGTTTGGGAACCCCTGCACTATGCTATGTCCACCCCCTTATTTTAACATTTTGATAGCTCAACATGTTTTGAAATGCTTTGTTATGACAGTCTACATAACACTATACTTGAGTATAAGGAATCTGATTAGCTGGTTGCAGACACAGCAGTACAAGAGACTGTGCTAAAGGTACATTATGTACAGTAGAAAGTGAGAAAGGAAGAGTGCTTAGGGTGCAATGAATCCAATTGCTTAGAAACATTTACAGAAATTCACAAGTAATGGTGTTTCACGCAAAACAAAGTGAAAACTCAGTTTCTTTACAAGTAAAAATAATTACATTACATAAATATATTTCAAGGACATCTGTAACCTCTAAAGACATTAAGTGCTAAAACATTTCATAGCAATAAGGTAGTCTATTTAGGCCAGCATTCCTTTACTGCCTACTGTAGGTAGATATAACACTGATCAAAATACTTGTTCTTGTACGTTAACTAGTTCTATGTACTTTTAAACGTATTATTTATTAGAAGAAAATGTTTTACAAGTTTTAAAGTCGAATTCATTACCACTTCTATCCACCTGTTTCCTAGGCTTTTCACTGTGTTCCACTTCCTGTCTTTTGATCCAATGAAATCCAATGAAACCGGTCAGATGACTAATGATATCCAATGAATTCCAACAGGAAGTGGAAAACACACTGCCAAGAAACAGGTGAATACATCATAACAAATGATTTTCCCCACAAAGCACAATTTTCAATATATAAGCAAAATATGGGCTTTTGCTGCCGCCTTGTGGTGATAACGGGACATTGCACAATACATAAACATACTTCATGTTGTTAGTACATCTTCTACAGCAATATTATGTAACTAGAAAATATTGTTCCTGAAGAAAATGTGGGCTCGCTTCAAGGCAAAAATGTATTGTATAAAAAGTACAAATTGTCAATGTACCGGGCAGTGCTCTGTTTTTTGGTATTTTTTGGAGTTGTATGTGTATGTACCACAACACCACAAAGGCCTTAAAAACAAGGCCCCAGACATGCCAAAACAAACTGGTAAGGCTACTTCTTGGCCTTACACCCACAACTCATCTAACCCCTGCTCACTTTGCTGATAGTCTTGGTCTCTATCCCCCTAATAGTGACTAAGCCCGTACTTCTCCATACAAAGAAAAACAAAAAAGTGCTGACCCTGTAGCCAAGGGTGTTAACTCGACATTAGGAACCTGTATGCACTGTATTAGTATGTATGTTTCAATACATATGTGTTTTAATCCTGTCTGTGTCTGAACTCTGAACACCATTTTATTACCTTGTTTACATTCTGTTTACATCGAGTGAAATGCCGGCTTTCACCTCATGCGTCCTGCCACTACCACACTGAGGAATCCGACACAATCTGACAGAATCTGATAGTATAGTAGCATTACATTCATGTTGAATATGGTCTTAGAGTAAAAATAAATCAAATTCATTGATTGATTGAGTCCTTTATTAACAAGATTATTAGATCAAGGTAGTACAGTTACAGGTTATGCTAAAAAGGAAAACACAAAAAGGTTTTTATGTGAACTACTCCTTTAAGCTATGTCCACTTTTATGTTGAATACAATTGGACAAGTGGAATACAAGTGCACACCCGCTATGTGTAGTGAGCTTGTAGATCTGCTAATTTCACTATTTTTTTTTTTTTTTTAAATAATAATAAAAAAGGAACGATTTTGGACATACAATGTTTTCCACTCGACAGCAACGACTTACTTCAACACACACACACACACACACACACACACACACACACACACACACACACACACACACACACACACACACACACACACACACACACAGCTATGTACAGAATTGGGAAACACATTTTATACAGTACAAGAATATAAGACTATTTATCAACTTTAAAAAGAGTCATAAGAGTCATTGGACAGGCGTCTCATATCGTACTCTTCTCCCTGTGTGATGTTTGTCTGTCTGTTTGTTGTGTTTTTAATGCTGTAATAGTTTTTTACGTTTTTTCCCTTTTTGTTTGTGGCGTTTATTTTCTGTGCGCGTGCATGTTGGGAAGCCAGTGCATGTATATACAATATGTGTATGCTGTTCCTGATATGATCTGTGGTGTCATAAAAAGTAAAACCTATATTAAGGTAAAAAAAAACATTAAACAAAAAAAAAAGATAAAATAAAATCATATAAAATATCAACATTAGTCAATAAAATTAAAATAAAACATATTGTGATATCACATTTAGGCCATACTACAGGAGAGATGATCAGAGGAGCAGAGTTTGTACCATCATCACTGATGTCCTAACTTGTGATCTGACTCAGTGCTGAATGGATAAAGGGTTAAGGCTAGGATTATGGCTAGGATGGCTACGGCTAGTATAGTTAGGATTTGGGTTAGGGTTAGGGAAGGTTTAGCTCGTTCTTGGTTTTTGTTGGCCGTTTTTTCTTCACCCTGAGAATAAAAGTTAAACAAATGTAGATGTAGTTATTGAATGGTACTTCACTTACACCAAAAACCTTCATTGCAACCCTTCTCACTCCCAACATGTCACGTTTTGCAGCTTTATTTTATTTGTATTTTTTGTGTCTTTCTATGCCTTATCGATGGTGAAGTAGATAGACAGGACACGGGGAGAGAGAGATGGGGAGTGACACGCAGCAAAGGGATCGGGACTCGAACTTGAGACGCGCTGACATGCTACATTGTAGCCTAGGTGCCCAGACCGATACGCCAGTAGTCCGTGCCACGTGTAGCAGCTCTAACAGTAGCCCTAAAATGTCAACATTCCACATGATAAACTATAATGTTCCCCGGGTTCTATGTTCCCCTACCTAAGAGAGGGGGTGCCTTTTGTTCCCCAATCCAAAGCACGTCATTACAAATGCCTGTTTTTGATTACTGTGAGGTCAGGTTTAGGCATATTTTTTGTGAGGTTATGGTTAGTGTTTGGGTTAGGGTTAGGGATAGGCACAGTTTTGTCAACATGTGATGTCACGCTGGCAACCCGTCATGTGGAATGTTGACATTTTAGGGCTACTGTTAGAGCTGCTACACGTGGCACGGACTACTGGCGTATCGGTCTGGGCACCTAGGCTACAATGTAGCATGTCAGCGCGTCTCAAGTTCGAGTCCCGATCCCTTTGCTGCGTGTCACTCCCCATCTCTCTCTCCCCGTGTCCTGTCTATCTACTTCACCATCGATAAGGCATAGAAAGACACAAAAAATACAAATAAAATAAAGCTGCAAAACGTGACATGTTGGGAGTGAGAAGGGTTGGTGTAAGTGAAGTACCATTCAATAACTACATCTACATTTGTTTTACTTTTATTCTCAGGGTGTACAAATGGCCTCTCCCCCCAATGAGGTTAAAGAATCAAATCAGCAGAAAACACCTTCCAACTTAAAGGATTATGGCTAGGATGGCTACGGCTAGTATAGTTAGGATTTGGGTTAGGGTTAGGGAAGGTTTAGCTCGTTCTTGGTTTTTGTTGGCCGTTTTTTCTTCACCCTGAGAATAAAAGTTAAACAAATGTAGATGTAGTTATTGAATGGTACTTCACTTACACCAAAAACCTTCATTGCAACCCTTCTCACTCCCAACATGTCACGTTTTGCAGCTTTATTTTATTTGTATTTTTTGTGTCTTTCTATGCCTTATCGATGGTGAAGTAGATAGACAGGACACGGGGAGAGAGAGATGGGGAGTGACACGCAGCAAAGGGATCGGGACTCGAACTTGAGACGCGCTGACATGCTACATTGTAGCCTAGGTGCCCAGACCGATACGCCAGTAGTCCGTGCCACGTGTAGCAGCTCTAACAGTAGCCCTAAAATGTCAACATTCCACATGACGGGTTGCCAGCGTGACATCACATGTTGACAAAACTGTGCCTATCCCTAACCCTAACCCAAACACTAACCATAACCTCACAAAAAATATGCCTAAACCTGACCTCACAGTAATCAAAAACAGGCATTTGTAATGACGTGCTTTGGATTGGGGAACAAAAGGCACCCCCTCTCTTAGGTAGGGGAACATAGAACCCGGGGAACATTATAGTTTAGCTCCCGTTCCAGCCATTGTTTCGGGTGTTATTTTAATCTATTTTTTTTTCTAAATTCATCAGATATTGCAGCTCTGTCATTTCCCCTCCCCAATTCGTCACTATAGGACTGTGAGTTTTGTTTTCTGATTGGTTCATGGAACAAGTGTTTTCTGCAGAATCCTACACATGCATTCTATTCTACCTGCTTATTGTCCATCTGAACGGTGGCTCCACCAGCCTCCTCCTGCTCCCTGTAGAGGTCATCTCTCTGCTTCTCCTTGACCTCCATCTCTTCCTCCAGTTCTTTAATACGAGCCTTTCAAATCAATGATATTATAGGTTAACGTGTGATAATCATCATTTACTCTTATTTATTACTTCAAATATTATTCAAGGAACCCCAGTTGGACATACATTAGGCCATGGACTAGGATGTATTTCAATATCTGGGACCCCAATCTACACTGTAAAAGTCCTCAGTGTTAATTAAACCCACTGGCCCAGCGGCCCACAGGGCATATGCCCGGTATGCAAAATGGCCAGTCCGCCCCTGCTCTATAGTCATGTGATCAAGACGGATCTGTCCGATTTTTCATATTCCATTCTGATTGGCTAAGATTGGCTTCTAAAGTTTGCTGGAGTAGCCCGTTCTGAACAAAATGCCTCAAATCATGAACACAGCATCCGATTGCCATGAAACTTTGCTGCCCCACAATAACCTACCTGTCCTGGCAGAGATCTGTGCTCCAAGGAGCACATTTTTCATGTTATTAGTGATTTTAAGGAAAAAAAAAACCTGCTGCTCTTTGATCTTCTTTTGTAAAAAGGAAGAAGACTTCTCATCTTCAATCTTATTCAGAAGCTGGATTATTTCAAAGTCTTTCCTGTGGAATACAGTACATCATGTTCATGTTAGAGTCATTCTGAATACAGTACATCATATTAGCGCCATTCTGCAGTGGAATACAATACATCATATGTTAGAGTCATTCTACAGGTATGTATTTCAGCATGTCATTTCATACTGTGGTCCACATTACTTCTTGATCTCATTCTCCAGATCCATGATGGTTTTCTGGGCCTGTTTCAGATCCTCCTCCAGCTTTCTGTTGACTCTCTCAGTTCTCTCCAGGTCCATATGGAGCTTCTTCTCTGGCTCCAGAGAACCCTCCAAATGCACAATAACACATTCGTACATCATTATTCAGTACAACAATAAACATGGGCGTTCAAAACATCAGTTTTTTTTTTTTTCAACCAATCATTTTTCATTTCATTTGTATTAAGAAAAGATGTTGTAAACTGACTCACCAGATCTGTTTGATGCTCCTGATCAGACTGATCATTGAGATCCTTCTTCTGGTGGTCCCTGTAGAGGAAAACACACACACACACACACACACACACACACACACACACACACACACACACACACACACACACACACACACACACACACACACACACACACACACACAGAGATTAGATTCACTCGGTTCAAAGCACACATTCAAGACAAGACAACACATAAATATGCACCACAATTAAAACACCCAGCAAAGTACTTCAATTCTATAAAAGGTATGCCTATTACCCAATTAGGCATTAGTCTGATTAACCACTTAAAGGTAGGGCAAGTGTTGTTGTTTTTTGTTTGTTTAAAATAAGAGTTAAATAGCTCAACATTCTGTCTACTCTATCTACTCATTGATATAGAGTGTTTGTTCAGTAACAGGAGTCTCCATGTCTCTCCAGCTCTTTAGTAAATAGAAAATACATTTTCAGGTCAGGATACCAACTGTATCCAATCAGGAGAGAGAACTCGCACAGGATTCAGATTACTAAACAAGTGAAATTGGAAGTGATGACACACAGAAATGAAGAGACAAAATTGGAACCGGAATACTATAACAATGAAGCCGATAATTGGGTACGCTCTCCTGATTGTATTTTCTGTTTATTAAAGAGCTGGAGAGACAGGGAGACCCCTGTTACTGATGGTAATAGAGACAAAAGTTATATGTGTTGTAATGTGTTCATTCTGACCTATGATCAGTATAGTCTTGTCCAGCGTTGAAGTTAGGAGGAAGACCTAGAGACCTGTCAAAGGTCAAGAAAAGTTGTGTTACCAAACTTCCCACATTATTATTGTTGACCGATTTGATCCCTCAAATTAATTGAATGACTGACCGCCTTCTGCCCAGGCTGCTTTTAGAGGCCACGCCCCCCTCCTCTCTCTCCACAGACTCACTCATGGTAGAGCAGAGACCTACACACGCACGCACGCACGCACGCACGCACGCACACACACACACACACACACACACACACACACACACACACACACACATTTCAATCACTGAACATGCTAAAATGGTTTATCTTCCACCACTGGGTGGGCTATAAAAACAAAATGCATTGGATGCATCAAATCCAATGCAATAAAAACACTTTGAACTGTTACAGCTAATACACCTGATCAAAGCTTCTCCCAGACAGTCTGCCGCTAAGCAGAAGCTCATGGTACAACCACAATGTCACATGGATTCTCAATGGCTGCAAGATATACTGTACCCCCATTGTAGAAAACCTTAGATTGGCTAATACATGCACTGCAGGAAGCTGAATTAGACAACCACCCTATACTAGTTCTGGAAAAAAGATTTACAATATACATTTACAATATAAATAACCATGCTTAACTAAAGCAAAACATTGTCCAATGTTGTACAAATCTCAATAATATACACAATGCACATTGACATTACCAGTTAGCCAGAAGTTATATTTCACTCCATGTCACTCCTGTGTTCGTCTGTGTTTCAACTCCATAGACACATGAAAGAACAGTAAGAAACGACCTTTGACTTCCTTCAGACTGGTTTATATGATCTAAATGACTTAATTACTAACAAGTTACATATTAAACACTAACTCTGTTCAGAATCATCTTTATTGTCACATCACAGGTTTACGTTGTAAAGAAGTGGGTTAAAATATTAGTATCTTTTATTCAAGCTCCATTGTTTTTGGGAAAGAGAGGAAGGATAGAGATAGAGGAAGAGGAGGAGAGAGAGGAAGGATACAGATAGAGGAAGATCAAGGAGATCAGTACAGGATAGAAACATGTCAAATATCAAAAGATAAAACAGTTCAACATGATTTAAAATAACATGACATCACATGATTTATCCACACCAATTAAAACAGGTTCCATTTAGATTGACCAAAGGTGATATCCAGTATCTGACTGAAAGTGACCTATAGGCCCTAAACCACTGTTAACCAAACAATGGGATTTTTATGGGTCGTAAATGCCCCTTTACTTTTTTGTTTGCTACATTTTGTTTTTAATTATTATTATTTCAAAAGATTTTCCTCAAAAAAAAATCACAATTTTCCATAAGTTAAAAACAAATTCAAACATTTTTCAAAAGAATCCGGGAAAATACTTTTAAGAAGTAGTGAAAATACCTGATCTAAAAGCTCACAACACCTCGCGATGTGACGTGTTGTGAGCTTGTAGATCGGGTATTTTCACTAGTTTGGGTCGCGGGGAGACATCACATTTCTCTTTGGGTCTCGAGCTAAAAAGTGTGGGAACCAACCACTGATCTAAAAAACTATGTGAAGAATCTGTTAAACGACCAGTTAAAATTAAAATCTGCACCAATCAGAAGCTCTGAATTGGCAAAAGAAGAGAGCTGTTCAGCCAGCAGATTTAGTGAATCTGCAGCAGCAGAGAGAGATCTATTAGATCACCACTACTATTACAGAACATGTTTGACCCAGATCCAGCTTCAATGAGGTTCAGGTTCTAAATGTGTTGGGACTGAAACAGACTAAAACACAGTAACAGTGAACCTGGCTTTTACATAGATGGCTATACACCACCTCCCCTACACCGACTCATTTCTATATATAAGCTACTGCATTTAAAATGATATCCAATAACAGGTACACATTACGGTACCTCTATAGTCATGTGATCAAGACGGATCTGTTTGATTTTTCATATCCCATCCTGATTCATTGGCTGAGATTGACATCTAAAGTTTGCAGGAGCGGCCCGTTTTTAACAAAACAATTCATGAATGCAGCGACGATTGCGGTGAAACTTTTCACGCATATTCGCACTACGTTGAGGAATAAATGCCCTTTCAACATTGCCCTATTATAGCGCCACCAGGAGGCCATTTTATAATATTACTCCTACAAATGTTATCCAAACATCACGCAAATCGGTACATATTATCTCTTTAGTCAAGTCATCAAGACGGATCCGTCTGATCCGCCCGATGTTTCACATTCCAGCCTGATTGGCGAATTACGAACATTGCTGGCCCACACTAATCTACCTGACCTGGCGGAGACCTGTGCTCCGAGGAGCACTTTTTTTCCAATAACATTTGTTAAATGTTGATGGGTTTTTATATGTTCTTAAACAACTCAATTCAAAGGAACTTTATTGCCATGAGAAAACATATGTTTGCATTGCCAAAGCAAGTGGCAAAATATAATAAAAACACTTGAAAATGGGGACGGTATATACAGTTGGAGGGGGTACACTACAGCATTGTGTTAAACAGAACTATGTCACATTGCGTCGTTATCTACATGATATGCAAGGTGTGAAGCTTTTTGAAACAAATAGTAGCAATCTTTTGCAGTCACTTTGGGACAATTAGAAGCATTTTTTCTCAAAACGATTTAAATAGTATACAAAAAAGCCTAATATTTACAATGTGTTTAAAGGTAGCAGCTCTGTTATATGTGCAGTAGGTCTAGATGAGGTCTACTCTGTATCAGTATTTAAAGGAGTGGTTCATCCAAAAAATACTTATTTTCTATCAATTGCACACCCCATGAAGCCTTAAATTCAAATTTATTTTTGTTTTTGTCGCATTCCTAAGCCAATAATTTGATTCCCGTCTCCTACCGACTAGTGTATCCGGTATAAGACACAAAGTAGATTCTTTGTGTCTCCTACCGGAAATACACACAGTCATCAAATTGTTGGCTTAGGAATGCGACAAAAACAAAAATAAATCCATGAATTTAAGGCTTCATGGGGCGTGCAATTGATATAAAATAAGACATTTTTTGGGTGAACTCCTCCTTTAAGAGCTGGTGTCCAGACACACTGTCTCTTTAAGAGCTGGTGTGACACTGTCTCTTTAAGAGCCCCCCGCCCCCCTCCTCCCCCCCATAGACACACTGTAGCAGCGCCTTCGTCTCCAGGACGACCAGCAGTGACAGAACGCTGTTAGTTTGGTTACTTAGTATCCAGCAGTTTAACAGCAGTCTGGATGTTTACATTACATTATAGTCACCGTGCTTTGGACTTTATCCTTTTATATAGAAACCACTGAAACAACTGGATATTAATTTAATTCACTCGATCGAGCAGCAACACCACGGACCTCTGATTTGATCTGATCTGATGAGATCTCTCACAACTTGAAGCAGGAGGATCTATATATATTTGTGAGCTGACATTTAATCTTATAAACATATATCATGTTGAATGCATCATTCTGCCAGTGTTGTTTCCTAACAAACTGAGAACACCTGCAGTCCTGACCTGAGGAAGAGGACAGCCTTCTGTTTAAACTGATTTATTTCTCTGCATGATGAGGATGATGTGTAAATGACCTCCTTCCTCCCTGAGAGAGAGACAGAGAGAAAGAAAAGAAAGATGAGCATCAAATCATTCTGTGTCTCTGAGGTGGAGGAACACATTTCTCTGAAATATGAGATCAAGAGGAGGCTGGGGAAAGGGGTGAGTCAGTGTACAATCAATGTAATATAATGTTTAGTAATCTCTGTGTGTGTTTGTTTGTGTGTGTGTGTGTGTGTGTGTGTGTGTGTGTGTGTGTGTGTGTGTGTGTGTGTGTGTGTGTGTGTGTGTGTGTGTGTGTGTGTGTGTGTGCGCGCGTGCGCCCAGCCTGGGTAAACATGCACTTTAGCTTAGTTACCATGTGTCTGGAGGACTGGAGAGACACAACAAGCAAACACTCTCACTTCACGTCCGTTTAGTCAGTGGTGTAAAGTAACTAAGTACATTTACTCAAGTACTGTACTTAACCCATTCAGACCTGAGGCGATTTTTAAAAAGGTTTTCTAAATCCTAATCCTAAAAAAAAAACAATATTTTTCAAAAATAGCAGATATACAAGCTCATAGCGCGGCACTCGGTGCCGCGCTATGAGCTTGTATATCTGCTATTTTTAAATAGCCAAAGAAATCTAAAATGACACAGATGCGTTCCAGGTCTTAATGGGTTTAAGTACAATTTTGAGGTATTTTTGAGTGGTGCCAAGTTGCCAACCACTTCTACATTTGACTTTGTCTGTGTGTCCGTATGTCCGTCCGTCCATATGTCCGTCCATATGTTTGAGCACGGCTGATTGGTCAAGCTTCACGTGACACGTGACAATATGTTGTCACGTGTCACGTGACAACATATTATTGCTGATTGTTGCGGATGCAACCAGTTACACTTTCAAAGGCACCACTCTCTTCACACTGGGTGTGAATTTTTTACTTTAGTGGAGTATTTCCAATTTTCAATACTTTTACTTCTACTGTGGGGTGCAGGGACTCTCAGGGTTCATTGAGGGGGTTCTAATTTAAATGGACCCTTCTAAGTCTGTAAATGGGGTCCTTGACATTTAAAAGTTTGAGAACCACTGCATTTAGTGTTCAAAATCACTCTCGTCCATGTTCACCCTTTCCCCTCGTTCTTAAGATAAATTCCTCCAGTAAATACCAGAAGTTATACACAAAGAGGTTTATGTAATATAATACTTTTATCTGAGGACTAGCAGGAGCTTAACTGGAATGCTGGGGCCATAATCCAAGGGTTATTAATGTTTTATTGCATGTATTGATAGTTGTCCTGCTTGCACAGGAGTCCTGATAACAGGCTTATAGTCTTTCAAAAGCAAATTCCACTTTTATTGTTAGAGCACATTTATTTCCAAATGGTGGTTTAATGGCAGAAATAACCACCAACAAAACAAAAGTTACTTACTAGCCTATTATATACGCATAACAATACAAAAGGTGTATAGATTTATTGTTGAATGTGGTCAGCACTTTAATATGATTGTGTTATATTTATGCCATGCCTTTCGGCCTGGTGGAGACAATAACTCAATGCAAGTGGGTGGGTTTTTGCCGAACTTTAGACTTGATTTTATTACCTTAATAAACATTGTCATAAATACTATATGCTGCCAGTCGCTAGTTTAAAGTCTTCTTTCAATCATGTGTTTTGGTAAATTATGGTCCCATTTATTTTTAAATTGATGATAAAGTTAGGTACCTTGTGATGCTTTGAGTGACAAGCTACACAACCAATAGCATTCATTCCCCACCCCCGCTCTGGCCCCAGCCAATAGCATTCATTCCCGGTTGCATAGAATATGACGCGATATATTTAAATATGGCGGATTTGAAATTGCTGAAAAATAGGCTTCCTTTACGGTCTGTAGAGTGTATGGGCGTAACTTTGTCCATCCTTTTTACTGTCTATGGTCTAGGTGAGACATTTGACACAATCTAAATGTCTCAATAGAAGAGCAGAGAGACAACATACAACCACCGCAATTGCTTAAGTTATATTGTATTAACATACTCTACCATACAGATTGGATGAAATTAAAACGTATTCATTGAAAATAAAAGTTACATAGTGAAGGCTTTCAGCTTTCTTGCCCCTCTCCAGCCATTCTGATGATCATGTTCCCCCAGGGGCCAAATTACAAAGTTTGTTTAAATGTCAGATTAGCTGTGGAGATAGATAGCACTGTAACCAGGTGGCCAGCTGGAACTGCTGTCACATGTGTTATCTCACCTTACCCACTGAGCCAGGGCTCAGGAGAGCGCTCCCGTCCCACAGCTGTCTGTCAGACCTGCTTTTTGCTGGATGGAGCACATAGCTATCAGCCAAGCCTAGGCCTCATGGCTAGTAGGAAGTACAGTGTGCTGTTGAACGCCCACCGCACTCACTGCCTGTCAGTTCTCTGGTCTTAATCCATCCAAGACCGGGAACGTATCTGTGTCATTTTATAGATGTCTTTGGGCTATTCAAAAAATAGCAGATCTACAAGCTCATAGCACGGCACCGAGTGCCGCGCTATGAGCTTGTAGATCTGCTATTTTTTGGAACAATCGTGGGAAAATGTGTGCAAATCTTTGAATATATGTTTTAAAGCGAACATTTTTAACTCCTATCTGTGCTTCTGGGGGGTCCCTGGAACAACATATGTTGAGATGGGGGTCCACGGCCAAATGCATATCATTTTGGGGGTCCATGACATGGAAAAGTTGGAGCACCACTGATATAGCAACAATGTTTTTAGATATGTATTTGGCCGCGAACCCCATCTCAAAATGTTTTATATCTAAACATTTGCACAAATGTTTTGGATTTTTCAACAGTAGCAGTGGGATGAGCTTGTAGATCTGCTATTTTTGAATAGCCAAAGAAATCTTAAAATGACAAAGATGTGTTCCCGGATTCAATGGGTCAAAGCTGCATAACAGCAGCGTTGCCTCATTTTATGTAGAACAACATAAGGGAAAACAAATACAGCATGTTAACCACATGAATGCTGGCATCCCCCCAGAAACAGCAGATCTGCAAGCTCACAATGCATTGCATCATGATGCTTTGGTGAGCATGTAGATCAACTATGGAAGGATGGACATTTTTACAAATCAAACCTTGATCTTTAGCTTGCTGTATGATGTTGTCATACAGTTAGTTAGTTATCCCATCTCCCCTGTCTCTCTGCACTGCACCATCTGATAAAACTAACAGAAGCTGCTTTTAAACCACTTAATCCCTCTATACTTAGTAAACTAATACTAAGGTGACCGGGGTTGGCTCTTTACTTGGTTCGCTATACTGTACATCAAATCTCTTCGCCGAGAAGAAGGTCAGTTGGCTCTCATGCATTGAAGGAGGCATGAGCTCGGCCCTGGGCTCCCTAGTCTGGTGGGGGGAGTGTAGTGCCCAGGATCACTTAGAAAATTGGCAAAAGGTGAAAAAAAGGATTACAAAATCGAGGGATGAAAAATATTTTTTTTTAAATCTCTTCGGCGTAAATATCCTTGATCTTGTAGATATTTTTTTCCAATGTTACCCCACAGGATAGGGAGGGATCATAAGGTTCAAGTTCAAGGTTCCCTTTATTTTGTCTCCCATGGGAGGAGTTCTTGTCGGAGCCAGGGGACTAAAAACTGCATTAGAAAAAGCACAGAGAACAGCGTTAGAAAAAAAGACAAAAGGACAGACAGTGCATAAAGTGACACATATAGCAGAACACTGCTGGAGTCCCCAGAGGGAACAGAGGTCAGTCAAGCTGACCCAGTGCTCTCCAACACTGCGGCCTGCTTCTCTTCAGCTCAACTCAGCAGTGTTCAGCACAGTGTTCAGCACAGTGTTCAGGGTGTCCTGGGAGCCGGCTGTTTATTTCACCCTTTCACCCCCCCACTCTGCCCTACATTGTTCACACTGTTCTGCTGTTATTGTGTTGAAATCCTCTCATTACAGACATGTCCTCTCATATTGACCATGTCTAACAAAAACCTTTCTGTATTACCCGTATTGCTTCTAAGATTTCTAGCCATTCCCACACCCGCACTTTATGATATGAACAATGTCACAGGCCTACGGTATGGCAGGGGTCTTCAACAGGGGGTCCGGGACCCCTAGGGGGTCCTCAGAGTTACTACAGGGGGTCCGTCAAATATTTGTGTGATATGATCTTTTTTTTTTTTACCTTAACCACTTGAGCCCTAGCATCCCTTTTCTTAGAAGAACTTTAGCCAAAAATAGCCGATCTACAAGCTCAATTTAGATCTGCTATTTTCGGCAGAGAGATGTTTGGTGTAGAGGGAAAAAAGAGCAGACTAAGTAAACAAAAAACAGTTGAATCTGAAACACAATTTTATACAATATAGAGGGGGTCCCTGCTTCATCTCTCTCTCAGCTAGGGGGTCCTTGGCCTGAAAATGTTGAAGACCCCTGCGGTATGGTAGTGTGTGTGTGTGTGTGTGTGTGTGTGTGTGTGTGTGTGTGTGTGTGTGTGTGTGTGTGTGTGTGTGTGTGTGTGTGTGTGTGTGTGTGTGTGTGTGTGTGTGTGTGTGACAGACCTATGGTATGGTAGTGACGTTGTGTTTGTGTCACAGGCCTATGGCATCGTGTGGAAGGCGGTGGACAGACAGACTGGAGAGATCGTGGCCGTAAAGAAGATCTTCGACGCCTTCAGAAACAGGACAGACGCCCAGGTGAGGTGTAAACAGGAGAATGAAAACCTTGTTTTGTCACAACGACAACAGTGTCTCTCACAGTGTCAACCACGGATTTACAAGAAAAAAGACCAGAGGCATTTTTTACCTTGAAAATGATCTTTTATTGACTCTTTACTGACAATAATATGATATGTGTGAGGAGTGTCCAGTGCTCATTTTGATAATATCCAGACTCTTTTAACCCATTAAGACCTGGAACTGTGTCATTTTTAGATTTGAGCTAAAAAGCATTATTTTAGTACACTTTGGGCTATTCAAAAATAGCAGATCTACAAGCTCGTGAAAATGTGTGCAAATCTTTGAATATCTTATATATATACAATTTGAAGCCAGTGTGACGTCATATGACATCACGGTCGTGACATCACGATGAGACACGCCAGTGTGACGTAATCTCACGACAGCATGACATCACATCCTACCTATAAATAGGTAGGATGCACCAGTTCGACGGCTTCCATCCTCAACACAACCCACGCCGACGACCCTTTACACAAATAAACTGCTAACTTCATCTCCTGCGATTTCAACTATCTTTTCACATTGTACACCACTGCACACTCCCCACAGGTCTGCCATACCAGGTCTGAGTAATCACAAAGTGGGTTTTGGTCATTGGAGAGGTGATGCACGTCACCTCTTTCTGAAGTGGGTACTTTCAAAGCCTGCCGTGGATTTAGGAGAGCACAAAACTCTCTCTCACACTGTGAGGTGCCTGTAAGGTGGCACTGCAAAGTGAACGACGCGTCACGCTAGACCAGGGATGGGCAACTGGCGGCCCGCGGGCCGCATGCGGCCCGCACCGTCACTCAATGCGGCCCCAGGCAAAAAAAAAAAAAAAAAAAAACTTTTTTTTTTTTTTTTTTTTTTTTGGGGCCAAAATGTTTTAAATTGTTTTTTTGGCCAAGTCTACACTTGCAACCACACGTAACTTCTACTTTATTCTTCTTATTCCTCGTCTTTGTATTGGTATTGTTTGTGTTGGAGCGCCTCAGTGCGGCTGCAGAGTTAGAAACTCTGCTGGAGACACAAAACAAACTGTGTATTTGGCCCTTAGAAATGAAATGTATTTTGGCCCCAAAAAAAAAAAAAAGTTTTCTTTTTTTTTGCATTAGTCGACTGCCAGTCGACTATTGGCAATTAGTCGGCAATTAGATTCGACTAAACAAATCCTTAGTCGGGGAGAGGCCTACTAAATGCTAAATAAAAACGAAGTTATAACAAATAATACTAGTTTTATCCCTTATTTATCACATATGTGACTATTATGGGCTTTTTGAGTAATGGGGTACTACTGGCGAGACTGCCGATAAACGGGCGGGCTGGGACCAAAATCCAGCCCTGGCATTTTGGTCCGAACCGGCGCACCGCCCCCGGACCGTTTTGCCAACGGGAGGGGTTTTGTCAACGGGCCCCGTTGACAAAACCCCTTGTTTATCGGCCCCCCTGCCGATAAACAATGCGGCCCCCCAGAGTGATTGAGGACATTTTGTGGCCCTCACCATCTACAAAGTTGCCCACCCCTGCGCTAGACGTACGCGGCCCGAACTTCTAGTATATATACATTTTTAAAGCGAACATTTTTAACTCAAATCTTTGCTTCTGGGGGGTCCCTGGAACAAAATATTTTGATGGGGGTCCGCGGCCAAATACATATCATTTTGGGGGTCCTTGACATGAAAAAGATTGAGCACCACTGATATAGAAACATACGTTTTTGAGAATACTGTTGAGATTTAGGAGACATGTAGAATCGGCTTCAGGTCTCAATGGGTTAAAGGGCAAGACCACTTTGGTAGAGGTTTGGGTTGTGTGGTTACCTTGCCATGATGTAACTCCAAAGGCGGACAAGAGAACCACTGCAGTAAAGTATAGCTGTTAGTGTGTGGTGGTACCGTACCTAACGCTCTGTTGTATTCTCTTTGCAGAGGACATTCAGAGAAATCATGTTCCTTCAGGTAAGAATAACGTGGCTTTGTGTTGAGTGTTTGTTTTGTGTGTTGTCACAGTTGAGGCAGGTATGCTGTTTACCCAAAGATCCCCTTTGTGATGACCTACCAGTGCCTTACACAGTAAAATCCTTAGCGTTAATGTACAGTCAGTAACGCTTGAGATTGTACAAATACGGGTCCATTTGGTTCCATTTGTACAATCTCAGAGTTACAAATTGTTCAAATTAACACAGGATTTTACTGTGGCAAACTGGCCTTAAAGGAGTAGTTCACCCAAAAATGACTTATTTTCTATCAATTACACACGCCATGAAGCCTTAAATTCATGGAGATTTTTTAGTTTTTGTCACATTCCAGCCAATAATTTGATGACTCTTTGAGTCTCCTATTCTTTGAGACACTGCCGGTCATCAAATGATTGGCTTTCTATGGATTAGCCACCCCATGGAGACCTGAATTCATGCATATTTCTTTGTTTTTGTCGCATTCCTATGCCAATAATTTGATGACCGGTAGGCAGCGGTTCCGATAGGAGACACAAAGGAGACTCTTTGTGTCTCCTACCGGAACCGCTGCTGGTCATCAAATGATTGTCTTAGGAATGCGACAAAAACAAAAGGATATCCATGAATTCAGGTCTCCATGGGATGACTAATCCATAAAGAAAATATAATTTTGGAGGTGAACTGTCCCTTTTAGTTGCTAAGTTGCAGAGTTCAGTGCTGTAAGAAGTAATGTTGACATTATAGTTAAACTACTTAGTGATTAGCCTTGTGTTGCTGTGTGGTAGCCAAATGTCCAAAGGGGAAATATTCCTAACACAGCGGCTTCCTTGTTGTGACCAAATTAACCACATGAACCCTAGAGTTGCTAGTTCTGGGGGGGCGAACATTTGACAAAAAATAAAGCTGATCTACAAGCTCAAAACGTGGCGTAACACGATGCGTTGTGAGCTTATACACTTTTTCAACAAAGAGATTTGGTATGGAGGGGAAAAAAGGACAGGGCCTAGTATAGATACCTTGGGGACTCCAGTCTCCAGCCAATGAAAACTATAGGGTTTAAGTCAGGCAGGGGTGGGCAACTTTGATGATGGAGAGGGCCACTATATTTCCACACTCACTCAAGAGTGCCACATTGCATATACTGTCGGGCCATTCTATGTCAAACAAAAGTAGCAAAAATAGCCGATCTACAAGCTCAAAACGTGCCGCAGAGCTACGCGTTTTGAGCTTGTAGATCTGCTATTTTTGCTACTTTTGAATTGGAATCCTGATTTTTTTTTTTTTTTTTTTAATTGGAATCCTGAAAAGTATTTTTTCTATTTAATTTCAAATGCATTTGGATACTTATGTTAACTTTATGACCTTAAATACAAATACATTGGACATAAAAATGACAATAACATTTTAATACTAGTCATTAAGCTACTAGTATAATAGTATAGTTAGTAGTAACAGCTGAAATCAATAATATATCAGTATTCCGATATTAACCTGCGGGCCGCATTAAGTTGAATACTTTATTAACAAGAGTGTTAACACTACAGATGCATTCAAAAGCTATGCTAAAAGGAGAACCTTTCTGCCTTTATTGGATAGTACAGTGGAAGAGTGACGGGAAACGGGGAGAGAGAGACGGGGAGTGACACGCAGCAAAGGTTGCCGGGCTCGGGAATCGAACCCGCAACTCGCTGTCAGACTGCATTAGAGCCTACATGACTATAACCACTATGACTAGGCCATCGGTTCACCCACTGGCCCAATTGTATTTTGAGGTCAGCCATTCTTTTAAGTTATTCTGGGGCGGGAGTCAGGCTTTTGGTAAAGGCATTCCACGTTTTGACGGCAGCATATAGTCACACAGTAGCCCATTGTCAGCTGTCTTTCTCTGCTAATCAGACCCAGTGCCTCTGTTAGGAGGTTTACATCACACACACACGCACACGCACACGCGCACACACACACACACACACGCACGCGCACACACACACACACACACACACACACACACACACACACACACACACACACACACACACACACACACACACACACACACACACACACACACACACACACACTCTCTGACCATTATGTCACTAATCCAAAACCATGACCACTGTGTGTGTACAGTATATACACAACTCTGATAATCACATATTATGAGTCAAAGTCAAAGGCCCAGAGCGCTGGCGTAGCGGTCTGGGCCGTAGCGGCCATAGCGGCTCCAAAGTAGCCTGACAGTGTACCATACTGTGCGGCTGCAGTATGTATGTACACAGGGACGTGCACAGATAGACTCTAGGTGGTGCTAGAGCACCTGCCCTTTGCCCTCTTGACCAGAAGTGCCCTTTTGAAAAAAAGGAAAAAAAACGTTTTTTTCTCCTTCAGTTTACAGCAGGGGTCTTCAACAGGGGGTCCGGGACCCCTAGGGGGTCCTCAGAGTTACTACAGGGGGTCCACCAAATCTTTATGTGAGATTTTTCTTTTTACTGTAACCACTCGAAACCTAGCATCCCTTTTCTGAGGAGAACTTTAGCCAAAAATAGCCGATCTACAATGTGGGCTTGTAGATCGGCTATTTTTGGCAAAGAGGTATAGGTGTAGAGGGGAAAAAAAGAGCAGACCAAGTAAACAAAAAAAAGTATAATTTACTTGAGCACCTGCCCCTCAAAATGTCTGTGCACGCCACTGTGTATGTACACTACAATGACATAGGTTTCTCCTCTGCTGTCTCCAGATCCTCCAGAAGATCGGTCGGGAGACCATGGTGACTCACGAGGTGTCGGCAGAGACCCCCGGCAACGTGGTGGGGCCGCGCGACTTTGTGAGCGTCCGCTGTGCCAAGCGCCGGGGCTCCACCTGCTTCCTGGCGGGCATGTCCACCCAGCACCCTGAGATGCCCCAGCAGAGGGGCGTGGTCAGGTAGGTGTCACCACCACCGGAGTACCTCAGGGCTCTGCGCTAGTCTAGTGTTCTTTTCTGTTCTCTGTCATCGTGGGGAAGGCCGTCACGGAAAATAGCCGATCGACAGCCTGAGGCCCTCAGGCCTATAGCATTGGTTCTCAAAGTGGGGTCCTTGGTGTGGGGGGGGGTACCAGGGGTCCCCAGCTAAATTAGTTCCAATTAGTTATCAAATTAGCGTCACAATCATTTTAACCACTTTAACCATATGTTATACTTTGGCTATTCAAAAATAGGAGATCTACAAGCTCATAGTGTGGCACCGAGCTATTTGAAAGATCGTGAAAATTGGTGCATTTGATAGCAGATCGACATGTCGATCTGCTATTTTCTGCTTAGGTTTTCCCCACAACACTGATGCTGGGGTTTTAGCTGTCTGTCTGTCTGTCTGTCTGGTCCAATAGAAACTGATGAACACTGACCATTGTATTTTGCAGGGCGGAGAATGGTCCTACCTGTATAGTTCTGAAGCCCTCTGCTGAAGACCCCAATAAGACTCAATTCACCTGGTTACTGAGCCTGGATCTAAAGGTATGTACTTAACAGCTTTACTTTTTACTCCTGTCATGGGAATTTAAATCTATGGGCTATTTTCATTCTTTTTAAATCATTTGGAAAGAAAATCGATTGTATATATATTGTTTGTTTTATTTTATTGACTATTTTTCATAATAGGTTAAATAGATTCTTTTCGATGAACTGTTGTCAAACATCCAAGTTGATCAGTCTTTGTGTTGTGTGTCTCTCCTCCAGGGCTGGATCCCCAAGGCCATCATAAACAAGGTGCTGTCTCAGACCCAGGTGGACTTTGCCAACCACCTCAGACAGAGGATGATGGACAGTAATGTTTCTAGTCTGAACATGGCTCAGATAGCCTGCTGACACTCTACTACTACAGTGGTTCTCAACCTTGACCGTGACCCCCACAATAATCATATTTGAACTGGGGACCCCCCAAAAATAATCATATTTGAAGTGGGGACCCCCCAAAATAATCATATTTTAACTGGGGGCCCCCCACCCTGGCAAGCACTTGGAATTATAGGAGTTGAGGCATTACATTACAGTTCCATAGATAAATATTGTGAAAATTGTAGATTTTCACAATATTTTCTCTCTTGGATATTTAGACAATTTGGCCAGTGTGTATAGTATAGTTTGTTGATTACTTTTGATGCAGTAATGGTGATTTTATTTGATAATTTTAGAGATATCAAAAAGGTCTTAAAAGTCTCTAAATTGTAAATTTGTGCAGATACCATGTACTGTATACACTTACACAGTATGTTGGTTTGTTTACTGCTGAGTGAGTTGCGCAAGTAGGGAGGAAGTCATTGGCATAAATGGGGGAGAAAAATGGGTATAAATGTGTAAAGCAAAAACATAAAAAAATAAATAACTGTTTCCCACACTCTGACTCTGACGTTGTCCCTGTAACGTCATTGTTCATTTGAATGTATTTATTGCAAGATCATGTCGTTATTATTGTTATTAATATTATTATTATTATTGTTATTATTATTATACTGCGTGGAAACCAAATGAATAAAAGATTGACACATTATTGACTTTGTGGTAATTTATGTTGCTCCCCCCCAAAAATCAAAAAGCAGCAGATCTACAAGCTCAAAACGAGCTTGTAGATCTGCTAATTTTGATACTTTTGTATGACGCTGTAGTGTGATCAAGTTGGCCTTAATTTGCGAAAAAAACACAAAAAGTTAAACTATGGAGATAAGAGGTTTCTGCCTGACAGCAACGATTATGCAAGCCTCTTCACGTCAAGAAGTACTCACATGTTTTACGGGGATCGGTCGTACCGTAGTGCTTTCCGTCCTGCGAAGCCATTGGCCGAGCCCTGTCACGTGATCAAATCGGGGAGGGTCCCTCCTTTGCATGTCTCATGCATATTTGCATGTGATTTGCATGTCTAGTAGCCATGTGTTTCTGTTATGCCACGGGTCGCGGGTTCGATCCCGGGCTCCGCTAACCAACAATGAACAACTCTCAGACAACTGCAGCTGATCTGAAAACACAGCCTCATTGCACACAGTTGTCATCCGTTCTTGTTAATTTGTTAACTGGACTCTGTTATGCCACGGGTCGCGGGTTCGATCCCGGGCTCCGTCAACCAACAATGAACAACTCTCAGACAACTGTAGCTGATCTGAAAACACAGCCTCTTTGCACACAGTTGTCAACCATCCTTGTTAATTTGTTAACTGGACAGCATAACAATGAATTGAGTGATAACATTTCATGTAAACATACATAACAGGACAAAGGTGAGACAGTCAGCAGGGCACAGCAGCGCTGCAGGGAGTTGCACCCTGGATCCAGCATAAGCTAGAAGTACTTACTACCAGTGCTTGTTTGCTTTGTGACGCCACCATGTCCCTACTTGCATGTGAATACAGAAAATATTTTAAAAAGCCTGAATAACGTGTGTTGCAGTGGCTTGATAAAGAACAAATACAGCTCTCCTTCATACTGATATGATTGACCTGTAATCACAGTAGAAAATACCACAGTGATTCTCAGATTGGGGTCAGGTGTCCTTAAGGGGGTCCCCAGAAACATGTGTTAATATAGCCTAATATAAACCCTATACATCAATTATTTGAAATAGCCGATCTACAAGCTTGCAGATCGGCTATCTAAAAAGCAATGGAGAGTGCAGAAAAGACGTGAAGAAAAGAGTGCAAGCAGGGTGGAGAAAAGTGTCAGCAAGAATGAAATGGAAGGTGTACAAGACAGTGGTGAGACCAGCTATGTTGTATGGTTTAGAGACAGACAGCTATGTTGTATGATTTAGAGACAGACAGCTATGTTGCGAATGTGCGTGCAAAGTTGTTGTTCAAAACGGGCTACTCAAACTTTAAATGTCATTCTTAGCCAATCAGGATGGAATATGAAAAATCTGAAAGACAGGTTTTGTTTAATGACTATAGAGATACTGTGTACCGATTTACGTGACGTTTGGACAGAATCTGTAGAAGTACTGTCAAAAACAATGTTTAGCAAAAAGCGGCCTCCTGGTGGCGCTATAACAGGCCCATGTGAAAACATCGGGGCAGAGGTTCTGAATTGGCATCCAGGGAGTGTGTGTGCACAGTTTCGCTGTGATCATGCCAACGGTCCTGGAGATTAGCTGGTCACAAGACAAGCTTGTAGATTGGCTATTTGCACACATGATGAACATGTATTGAACAGCTTTCTGTCTGTCTCTGTCAGTCCAAAGCCAATAGGCCTGCACATACTGTGTAATTTCATATCTCAAATAATATGAACACATACCAGGGGAGTGGTTCTCTAAGAGCTGGATTTCAACTGCAGCTTTAGCACCACACTGTCATGTTAAATAACTTTACTGATTAACTATACAGGGTCCCCAGAAAAATGTGTTAATATCTATAGCATCAAAATCAGCAAGCCACATAGACCCTATATACATCAGCCATTTGAAAATAGCCAATCTACAAGCTTGTAGATCGGCTATTTAAAAACATTAATGAAGTGAACGTTTTGGAATATTTGCATACATAACTGTCTCAAATAGGAACACACAGTATCCCCTGTCACAGTGGTTCTCAAACCTTTTAATTTCAAGGACCCCCAGTTTGATATGCATTAGACCACGGACCCCCATTTGATAACATTTTCTATCTCTGGGACCACAATCTATACTATAGAAAAAATGTGTTAACTGGACAGCGTGACAACTAATTGAGTGATAACATTTCATGTAAACATAGATTACAGCAAAGTAAAAGCTCACGACTGAAAATATGTATGGCCAAACCCTATTATTATGAGACTGTGATACAGTGTTAAAATGAGTCAATACATACAATTATGATGTTTAGTAATATTGTTCCTGCCGTTTTAAATACTGCCAACCAGGCAAAGAAATCAGACTTCTACAAGACACATTGAGAGCTTGTAGATAGGCTATTTTCGCTGCCCAACATGCTTCCATAGAAGACATGCTGGCTGCTATGGAATCCAAATTACTGACTCACCGCTGGAAGAGGGCCTCTGGGCAACGGAACCTCTCGTTGCCGATGGTGATGACCTGTCCGTCCAAGTCCAGTGCAACGTAGCACAGTTTCTCCTTGATGTCACGCACGATCTCACGCTCGGCTGTTAGGCAGAAGAGGAGAATGAGATTAGTTAACAGAAGGCAATATATAATTCATATTCTTTAACAACTTGGAATCCCAGCATGCATATTGTGGGGGAACTTAAGCCAAAAATAGCAGATCTATAGCTATTTTTGCCCAAGAGATTTTGTGTAGATAGTACAGAGCCAGCTCATGTCCTGTTTACCAAGTCTAAAGGGATTAAGTGGTTTAAGTTTGCTTGTGGTGTAAACCGCTGACAGGATGTTGAGGGGTTTTACACCTCTAGCAACAATATAACACTAAAAGCCTTCTCTAGCTGGTTTCAATGTGTGGCTGAGGAGTTTGGCTGGTTTCAAGGTGTTTTTGCCAACCTGTGGTGGTGAAGCTGTAGCCCCTCTCGGTGAGGATCTTCATGAGGTAGTCTGTGAGGTCGCGTACAGCCAGGTCTAACCTGAGGATGGCATGGGGCAGAGCGTAGCCCTCGTAGATGGGCACAGTGTGGGTCACGCCGTCACCGGAGTCCATGACGATACCGGTGGTACGACCAGAGGCGTACAGGGACAGCATGGCCTGGATGGCCACGTACATGGCGGGGGTGTTGAAGGTCTCGAACATGATCTGAATGAAGAGCTCACAATGCATCGTGTTGTGAGCTTGTAGATCTGCCATTTTTGTACGCCACCCGTGTACAACAAAGCATAATACAGGGTGAAATAGTCAGAGTAATTGATTTGATTATTTACAAATAAAATCATGTTAAAATTCAACCCTGCAGCTATTTAATTAAACTACATGAGCCAGACTAAGTCAGTTATTGTTTTTTCTAAATGTCCCCACATCTTCCTGCAAGTCCCCAGTTTTTGTTTTCTTACCTGGGTCATCTTCTCCCTGTGCCACACACAGCTCGTTGTAGAAGGTGTGATGCCAGATCTTCTCCATGTCGTCCCAGTGGTGACGATGCCGTGCTCGATGGGGTACTTCAGGGTCAGGATGCCTCTCTTGCTCTGGGCCTCGTCGCCCAGGTAGCTGTCCTTCTGGCCCATGCCCACCATCACACCCTGGAGAGGAAGAAGAAACACAAAGGTTAACAAACAGCAGGGGAGGGGGGAGAAACACCTAATCTCCATATTTTCACTTTTGTAAATTAATGCCCTACTTGAGCATGCTACAGCGTCACAAAAGTGGCATATCTGCAAGCTTTTTGCCATTTTTGAATCCTGAAAACCAATGTACTTAACATGCGAGCTTGTAGATTGGCTAATTTAACATACAGGACAAAGGTGAGACAGTCAGCAGGGTACAGCACTGCAGGGACTTGCACCCTGAAACCAGCAAAAGCTAGAAGTACTAATTGCCAGTGCTTGTTTGTGACACCACCATGTCCCTACTTGCATGTGGATACAGAAAATATTAAAAAGGCCTGTGGTCAGGGGACCCCCATGGGTTCTTAAGGGGGTTCCAGGGGGTCTCCAGAAAAATGTGTTATTATAAACATCAAAATCATCAATAAACCCTATAGTCAAATGCATATTAATTTGGGGGTCCTTCACATGAAAACGTTTGAGAACTACTGTAATAGCACACACGTATTGGATGAACATTTTATTCACATAAACAGCTTTGAGTCTCTCTCTGTCCAAAGCCTCAACTCTATGACACTAGTTGAGAGCATAATGAACACACAGCATCCACAATCATGTAGACTATACATAAAGGCCTACACATAATTAAATATCTCAAATAATATGAACGCATATGTAGCCCCCAGTCAAATTAGCCTGAACCGGCGTGCAACAGTCATGGCAATCGGGCACAGCCCAATTGGCATGACTGGTATTACGCCGGACTGGCGAGTGGGAGCCTCGGGTTCAATCCCAGCTCACTGCGTTCCATCCCTATCACAGTGGTTGTCAAACCTTTTAATTTCAAGGACCCCTATTTGAACATTTTCTATCTCTGGCACCGCAATCTATACTATAAAATCCTAACTCTAAGAGTGTATAAATGGAACCAAATGTCCATTTGGTTCCTTATTTAATGAAGTGTTTTGGAATATTTGCATAACTGTCTCAAATATGAACACACAGTATCCCCTGTCACAGTGGTTCCCAAACCTTTTAATTTCAAAGACCCCCATTTGATAACATTTTCTATATCTCTGGGACCTCACTCTATATTATAAAATCCTATCTCTCAGAGTGTATAAATGGAACCAAAAAAGGGTCCATTTGATTCCATTTGTACACCCTCAGTGCCCTATAATGTACAATAAACAAGAGCATAGGGGCCTAGACATACATAAACAGATCAGATACAGTGATTAGAATCAACATCTACAATACATTACATTGTCTGAAACAGTCCATCACTAATTTGATTTCTCCTCATTTAGCAGTATATATCATGCATGTTACGCTGAGCGGTTTACAAAAACCCCCACACACCCCAGATGGAGGTAAACATGTGTTGACCAACAACACACATTGACCCATGACCACAAAACAAACTGTCATGTTAAATAACAGTACAAAAACGGAGCTAGAGCTCTTTCCCTCAAACTGCTATATAATAACCAAGCTAAGAATATTATAAATAATATGAAATATAAAATCGGGGACTAGATATGTGTCTAGCATGGACTGTTTGTTAGCTTTAAGCAGCCTGCAGCAGCTATATGAAAACAGCAGTTACAGACAGCCCAATACACACTTATAACATCCCAGATTGATCTAACAATGAATCCACTGTACGTACATTCACCAGCTCACCAGGTTATCTGAGCACACAATCGTTAGCTTTACAGTGTTATAAACGGTCCCATACAGCCTTTAAACCCCTGAATAGACGACGCTAACGCGCTACATTTTGTTAGCACGGATTAACGCATGCCTCCCCACCCATTGACCCATGACCACAAAACATACTGTCATGTTAAATAACAGTACAAAAACGGAGCTAGAGCTCTTTCCCTCAAACGGCTATATAATAACCAAGATAAAAATATTGTAAATAATATGAAATGTAAAATCGAGGCTTTAATGGTGATCAGTGATGTCTATGAGGAGATGTGTCTTGCATGGACTGTCTGTTAGCTTAAGCTTCAGGTTACAGTCAGCCCAATACACACTTATAACATTCCAGATTGATCTAACAATGAATCCACTGTACATTCACCAGCTCACCAGGTTATCTGAGCACACAATCGTTAGCTTTACAGTGTTATAAACTGTCCCATACAGCCTTTAAACCCCTACATAAATGACGCTAACGCGCTAATTTCACTAGCATCTCCTCCTTTCAACAAATAAGAGCCTTAAACTCAGCTAAATATATATTTAAAATCATATTAAATATAGCATCGTCGTCCTTAGGGACTAGGGAGTATATACTGATCAATGATTATGTCCTATTGGCACAATTGGAGCCATTTAAACGTCTGTTTACAACGTTAGCACAGCATCCGCCCTTGGTCATATAAAAAAAAAGAAACATCTGGCAGTTTAAACACACAATGTTACATGTGTTAAGTGCCGTTTTGAGGCGTTCTGTGGAAAATAAAAGGCACCTTTACCTGTCTGCTGCTGCTGTCTGACAGCTGTGTTCCGTCAGCAGAAATAACGGAGCAGAAATAAGACTTCCGGTTGACGATCTCTTCAGAATAAGAGTACCCTCTAGAGTAAAAAGAAACCATTGAAAACCATTGAAAAACGGTTCATTTGCACATTAAAACTATAAATTAAGCATTTAAACGAAGCTAGAAAACACATATTATGTATATTTGTAATAAAAAAAGTGTTTAACTGTTTTAATAACATAAAAAATGTATCTAAATGGATAAATGCTGTTCACTGGAGTGCATAGACTTCACAAATTGGGCGCTGGACACGAGACAGGAATTTGTGGCGGCACTTGTGACATACGCACGCGTTCAGGGAGACCCCCTCTACAACGCCACACTCTCCGCTAAGCCAGACAGGTGTATTTGGAAAAGTGGCGGGCCGTCCAGTGAGGTCAGGGGTCAGAAAACAGCCATTTTTAGTGCATAGACTTCACAAATTGGGCGCTGGACACGAGACAGGAATTTGTGGCGGCACTTGTGACATACGCACGTGTTCAGGGAGACCCCCTCTACAACGCCACACTCTCCGCTAAGCCAGACAGGTGTATTTGGAAAAATGGCGGGCCGTCCAGTGAGGTCAGGGGTCAGAAAACAGCCATTTTTAGTGCATAGACTTCACAAATTGGGCGCTGGACACGAGACAGGAATTTGTGGCGGCACTTGTGACATACGCACGCGTTCAGGGAGACCCCCTCTACAACGCCACACTCTCCGCTAAGCCAGACAGGTGTATTCGGAAAAGTGGCGGGCCGTCCAGTGAGGTCAGGGGTCAGAAAACAGCCATTTTTAGTGCATAGACTTCACAAATTGGGGCGCTGGACACGAGACAGGAATTTGTGGCGGCACTTGTGACATACGCACGCGTTCAGGGAGACCCCCTCTACAACGCCACACTCTCCGCTAAGCCAGACAGGTGTATTTGGAAAAGTGGCGGGCCGTCCAGTGAGGTCAGGGGTCAGAAAACAGCCATTTTTAGGGCATAGACTTCACAAATTGGGCGCTGGACTCGAGACAGGAATTTGTGGCGGCACTTGTGACATACGCACGCGTTCAGGGAGACCCCCTCTACAACGCCACACTCTCCGCTAAGCCAGACAGGTGTATTTGGAAAAGTGGCGGGCCGTCCAGTGAGGTCAGGGGTCAGAAAACAGCCATTTTTAGGGCATAGACTTCACAAATTGGGCGCTGGACACGAGACAGCTATTTGTGGCGGCACTTGTGACATACGCACGCGTTCAGGGAGACCCCCTCTACAACGCCACACTCTCCGCTAAGCCAGACAGGTGTATTTGGAAAAATGGCGGGCCGTCCAGTGAGGTCAGGGGTCAGAAAACAGCCATTTTTAGTGCATAGACTTCACAAATTGGGCGCTGGACACGAGACAGGAATTTGTGGCGGCACTTGTGACATACGCACGCGTTCAGGGAGACCCCCTCTACAACGCCACACTCTCCGCTAAGCCAGACAGGTGTATTTGGAAAAATGGCGGGCCGTCCAGTGAGGTCAGGGGTCAGAAAACAGCCATTTTTAGTGCATAGACTTCACAAATTGGGCGCTGGACACGAGACAGGAATTTGTGGCGGCACTTGTGACATACGCACGCGTTCAGGGAGACCCCCTCTACAACGCCACACTCTCCGCTAAGCCAGACAGGTGTATTTGGAAAAGTGGCGGGCCGTCCAGTGAGGTCAGGGGTCAGAAAACAGCCATTTTCAGACCCCCTCTAAAAAAAATGTTTTTGAAATAGTGAAAATAGACGATTAGCATGCAGATATACGTCAGAATCACTTGTCAGTGCACATTTATTTATATTTATTTATTTAACAGGGACAATGCACATTGATCAACATGTCAGTTATTCACGTCCATGTAAATGAGCCAGAGTTGGCTAATTTTCATCTGTAGTCCCTGGGCAGGCTGTTAAAAAAGTGCTATAGTTATCCATACAAAAAGAGACATTGTCAACTATACAAAACAAGTAGACATAGTACAATACAGTAAAATAGGAGGAGACACATCAGTGATTAATGGAGGCGAAATTTACTCATGATTACAAATTTGGTTAGCTTTTAGCCATCTTTTAAGGTTGAATTTAGTTAGAAAGTTGTTGGTCTCTCTTACTTCGGTAGGAAGACTGTTCCAGTGATGGGGGGCTCTAACAGAGAAGACTGTTTTACCAACACACTCCGTCTGAATGGTACCTCACACAGTCTCCTCTGGTAGTTGCCCTTGTTGATCTGTCACCACTCTCCCTTCGCTCTATGAACTGTTTTAGTGGTGGAGGTGCAAGCCCATTTAAAACCTTAAAATGAGACAGGCATCTGCAAAATGTTTAAAGCTATCAAAATTAAATAAATTATACTTTTGAACTATACGGCAATGGTGGTAACGGTTGGGTTTTTGATCAAGTGTTTTTAATGTCTGTTTGTAAAGTGATTCTATGGGTTTGAGAGTTCTTAGATGTGTCTGTCAGTGCATTGTGCAAATAACATTGTGCAAATAAGTGTCAATTGGTCACCTGGTAGTACCAGGTGACACTTTGCCGACTGGGACTGTACGTGTGGGACTGGGACTATTTTAAAATAGTTAAAATAGGCGATATACTGTACAAGCTCACAATGTGATTTACAATTTAGGCATTTAGGCATTTAGCAGACGCTCTTAATCCAGAGCGATTTACAGTAAGCAAGGTAATACATCAAATGCATAGAAATAGTAATCTAGGATCATACTGTATGTAAACCAAGAATCATCAGTCTAACAGCTCCCTATCCCCCCAAAAAAATCTATAATCTCTACATTGAAACTATTCAAACTATAGGATGCCAGGTCAACAATGGCCTGGCATCTGTCTACATAACATGGTATCTAATTACATTTTAGCCTTTGCATAAGCCTGCAAGCCTGCAATGCGTTGCTATCTTGTATTTTTGCACATTTGCCACTGCTGCTACAGATTATCATACATGTTTTAAGAGGTTTATCATACATGCCATTCCATCTGTACTTTCATTTTATTTCTGTTATCTATAATTCTAAAAAGATATTGGTTGTGTTAGCACAGTCTCTGTAGAAACAGCCCCAAACATTTCACTGCTTGTACCTGTATTGAGTAAGTGACAAATAAATCCCTATTGATTCTTGTTCAGATTAGTTCCAGAGTTCTCTTTGAAAATGTCACACATTTTGAAATGGCTCCACATCCATTACCTGATAGAAGAGAGTTTCAGATTTTCATGGAACTTGGTAGAAATGATCTCTAGGCTGCCCTATAAAAATGGCTCAAGGTCACAATCATAGTCACAGTCAATGTTACATCAGTCATATCTCAGGAACGGAGAGAGACACAGAACGAGATGTTGGTGTGTGCCTTATAATGGTATTGAAATTTTATACTGATGTCAAACTGGGAAACTGAAATAGAAGCAAGGCTTGTCCATAGCCATGTCTGTTTTGTGGGAGTATCCACACATATCTATCAATAACTGGTCAACGCAACAGTACTGTATACACAGAAGATGCTTTAAAACTTCCTGATGATATTCTGTGGCACTTCCTGGGACTTGCATCCTCTTCCAAAAAGCCAATGAGTAGGTTTGATTTATTATGGAGTCATAAGGAGGTGACATCAATAGAACTTTTTAAAAGGTATTTTATTTAATTTGATAGGTGAAGTCACAGCAGTAGATTGGCTAATTTCAGCATGCAACCAAGTGTAAAATGTAGCATTACGACGCCATCAAGGCCTGCCAAAATACATTTTTGACGACAAAATCAACTGTAGATTTAGTCGACTTTTCCAAATACACCTGTCTGGCTTAGCGGAGAGTGTGGCGTTGTAGAGGGGGTCTCCCTGAACGCGTGCGTATGTCACAAGTGCCGCCACAAATAGCTGTCTCGTGTCCAGCGCCCAATTTGTGAAGTCTATGCACTAAAAATGGCTGTTTTCTGACCCCTGACCTCACTGGACGGCCCCGCCATTTTTCCAAATACACCTGTCTGGCTTAGCGGAGAGTGTGGCGTTGTAGAGGGGGTCTCCCTGAACGCGTGCGTATGTCACAAGTGCCGCCACAAATAGCTGTCTCGTGTCCAGCGCCCAATTTGTGAAGTCTATGCACTAAAAATGGCTGTTTTCTGACCCCTGACCTCACTGGACGGCCCGCCATTTTTCCAAATACACCTGTCTGGCTTAGCGGAGAGTGTGGCGTTGTAGAGGGGGTCTCCCTGAACGCGTGCGTATGTCACAAGTGCCGCCACAAATAGCTGTCTCGTGTCCAGCGCCCAATTTGTGAAGTCTATGCACTAAAAATGGCTGTTTTCTGACCCCTGACCTCACTGGACGGCCCGCCATTTTTCCAAATACACCTGTCTGGCTTAGCGGAGAGTGTGGCGTTGTAGAGGGGGTCTCCCTGAACGCGTGCGTATGTCACAAGTGCCGCCACAAATTCCTGTCTCGTGTCCAGCGCCCAATTTGTGAAGTCTATGCACTAAAAATGGCTGTTTTCTGACCCCTGACCTCACTGGACGGCCCGCCACTTTTCCAAATACACCTGTCTGGCTTAGCGGAGAGTGTGGCGTTGTAGAGGGGGTCTCCCTGAACGCGTGCGTATGTCACAAGTGCTGCCACAAATAGCTGTCTCGTGTCCAGCGCCCAATTTGTGAAGTCTATGCACTAAAAATGGCTGTTTTCTGCCCCCTGACCTCACTGGACGGCCCGCCATTTTTCCAAATACACCTGTCTGGCTTAGCGGAGAGTGTGGCGTTGTAGAGGGGGTCTCCCTGAACGTGTGCGTATGTCAAAAGTGCTGGCGCCAACAGCCGTCTCCTGTCCAGTGTCCAGTATTGTCTGAAATTGGCACTTTTCTTACGTCAGGCCGCACTGGGCGGCCTGCCACTTTCTTTTTTTTTTACAAATTATCTCTCAAATGTTCACCAATATTCTCTACTGGTCTGTATCCATTTTCTATCAAGTTTAGGGGCGCTCAGTTATGGAGAAGTACACACACACACACACACACACACACTAAAAATGTACTAATATTTCTCTATCTTTTTTTATGCTGTGTTTCCATGTTGTATATATGTTGTTAAATAATATAAATTTGTAATATTTTTTTTCTGATTACTTTTGTATTTGTATTGTATTTTAGTTTTTAAATACGTGAGATCAACTTTATAAACCCCAAATTCTTCTCCTTTTTTTTTATCTCGCTTGCACTATCTACTATTATTATTTGTAGCATATTTTGTGGTCTCTTTTATCATTGTTTATTTGCTTCTGCAATAAACAATATTATATCATCATCATTTTCCAAGAGTGACCTGGCCTAGAGTCATCATTATTACAACAATGGACAAACAATACAAAAACAATACATATATGTAACACACACAAATCAATATCCAGTTAAAGTGCAAAACAGTGCTAAGTGCACATTTAATGGGGGTCAATAGCCAATTTCAAACTGGAACAACCTGGCACTTAGAAGTGATCTAGTATAAGCCATTTAAAAAGACATAATGTACATCATAAATGTATTTTTTAAATACAATTGTGTCTTTCTTTTTTAAACTTGCCACTTAGAAGTGTTTTAGTATGAGCCATTTAAAAGGCATACATCATAAATGTATTTTTAAATTAGATTTGTGTCTTTTAAAAAACATAAAAAATTCACGCTCTTATTTTGAAGGCAACCGGAACCCTTATTTCTGCTAGCTCGAAAACCGGAAGTCCAATTTCTGCTGACGGAACGGAGCTTCTGACGTGTTGTGGTGCTATTTCCTGCTTTCCTCTTCTTCGTGTAGTGAAAAAGGGATCTGGGTACTGTGATTGGTTGAACACCTCCCGTGGGGGAACGGTTAGCATGCTGCTAAGGTAAAACACTATATCATTTTTCGTAACGGTTCTACGTAAAATCAACCCTTCTGGGGTTAGCGACACGTTTCGCGTTATAACCCCGCTAATTTACATGCCTTGTATAGGTTTTAGAAACGGGTATTAACCGTGATATAGTGTAATAATGTTTTAATCCGAACGTAAACAATCGCCATCTTGGCTACTGTTAAACTGCTTCCGGTTCAGGTGACTAAAGGGTGCGTTCGAAAATGCAGCACTGAGAGCACGGGCGCTCGCCGGTGTATGTTGCGTGCTTGTAGATCGGCTAAACTTTTACAGACATAAGTTCTGGCTTAAATGAAGCCTTAGAAAAATTCTACCATGTTATAGGACTACACTGTTGAATGTATGGGGTGATATAAACATCCTGTTCTTTTATAATAATTAAAATAAATAAATAAAATTAAAAAAATAAAAGTGGTTAAACCTTTAGCTGAAGCATTAGAAAAATTCTACCATGTTATAGGACTACACTGTTGAATGTATGGGTGATATAACCATACTGTTCTTTTATAATAATTAAAATGAATACATTAAATTAAATAAATTAAAACCCATTAAATCTATAGCTAAAGTATTAGAAAAATTCTACCATGTTATAGGACTACACTGTTGAATGTATGGGGTGATATAACCATACTGTTCTTTTATAATAATTAAAATAAATAAATAAATTAAATAAATTAAAACCCATTAAACCTATAGCTGAAGCATTAGAAAAATTCTACCATGTTATAGGACTACACTGTTGAATGTATGGGTGATATAACCATACTGTTCTTTTATAATAATTAAAATAAATAAATAAAATTAAAAAAATAAAAGTGGTTAAACCTTTAGCTGAAGCATTAGAAAAATTCTACCATGTTATAGGACTACACTGTTGAATGTATGGGTGATATAACCATACTGTTCTTTTATAATAATTAAAATGAATAAATTAAATAAAATAAATTAAAACCCATTAAATCTATAGCTAAAGTATTAGAAAAATTCTACCATGTTATAGGACTACACTGTTGAATGTATGGGGTGATATAACCATACTGTTCTTTTATAATAATTAAAATAAATAAATGAAATTAAATACATTAAAACCCATTAACTCTATAGCTAAAGTATTAGAAAAATTCTACCATGTTATAGGACTACACTGTTGAATGTATGGGGTGATATAAACCCCCTGTTCTTTTATAATAATTAAAATGAATAAATAAAATAAAATAAATTAAAACCCATTAAATCTATAGCTAAAGTATTAGAAAAATTCTACCATGTTATAGGACTGCACTGTTGAATGTAAGGGGTGATATAAACCCCCTGTTCTTTTATAATAATTAAAATAAATAAATAAAATGTAAACTCATTAAATTCATTTGTCTTTATAAACAGCTGAGAGAGTGGGAGGATCCGAGAGTGCCGTTGAAATCATCGACTTGACACCTGACGATGAAAACGGTAAATATATTTTTTCTTCTTTTCTATTCTGAATTTTGATGATGTTGTCTTATTTAATTAATTTATGAATCAATCATCTACAGCTACTACAACCTGGTCTCTGAATGGTCCGAATGGGCGTCCAATTGAAGTCGTAGACCTGTCATCGGCTGATGAAGCAGGTAAATATATATATATATATATATATATATATTAGTTTTAATGTTGTAATGTGACATTCTAATTTATAAGTATGTAATATTTTATTTATTATTAATACGTTTATTATTACTTTTCACAATGTATTAGGGCCTTCTGGAGCTACATCGAATGATCATCCCCCTAACGCGGCAGGAGGCCAAGACCCAGGCGCAGCCCGACCGCTGCCCAAAGACGTCGGCATAGCCCTGATGACAAACATCACCTACGGGTATTTTTACCACCACGTCACAAGTACACGTTCTCCAGCGGAAGCGTTGTCTGAAGGTAATTTTCACACACAAACACACACACACACACACACACACACACACACATACTCTGCTGTCTAGTAAAGCCTATAGTTAAAAAAACTCCTCTCGCTCTTTTCAGCGGGGGTGCGCTCTGACCCATTCCTTGATCAATTCTACAATACGGCCGGTGATCAATACTTCTTCAACTGTGTCGCACACGAATACCTGGCGCTGTTAGCCGCGTTCCAAGGGTTCGATCCAGCGGGTGTTATCAACTCCGATCTACTTTGGCTAAAATCCAGGTTTGCCGATGGTCTTTACAGACGTTCTCTCAGTGACATACCCTAGGCATCTATAGGAGGGCCATCTTTGATGATTATGGCTTTGAATTGGGTATGCGTGATGTAGCGGATGTGAATTGTGATGAATAGTGGAATCTATATCCTAGTCATATCGTGAAATAAAAAAATAAGAAAAACTTCTGTGTTGAATATGGATACATCTACGGCTGAGACGCCATTATCTCTGTTAAACCAAATGATCAATGAGTTATCTGGTAATGCACCTCCTAGTCTACCATCCCCACAGCCACCCCTCCCCACAGCTAGCCCCCCCGTCACACGTCCTGCTGTCCCGGCAGAGGTATTTTTACCCAGTGCTAGTCAGCTGGAACATGTAATAAACAATTTCCATCTACCTGACAGCCCCCTAACGGTGTTAAACCAAATGGTTAATCAGTTATCTGGAAATTCACCTCCCCGTCTACCATCCCTACAGCCAGCCCTCCCCTCAGCCAGCCCCCCCGTCACACGTCCTGCTGTCCTGCCAGAGATATTTTTACCCAGTGCTAGTCAGTTGGAACGTGTAATAAACAATTTTCAACTATCTGACACGTCCTCATCAAATCTGATGGACGACGATCCCATGGAAGGAACATCTTCTGGATCTAGGCTAATACCTCGTAACAGGTCAGAGGTCAGGGAGATAACGGGTGGGGGTGGTAGTGTTTCTAATAGTGATGCTGTGACACCATCATCTACAAGTAGAAATCCATCAGAGGACACCTATGGTGTATCATCTAATGACACGGTGATCATTCAGAGGCCTCGGTTTAATAATATAGAAATCAGACAAAGGTTATCATTCCCTCAACCTGATAACTTTGTAGATTTTGCAGAGTTTTATGCACATGTGACAGGGGGGTATCACGACGCTCTTTTTAATGCTTTACAAGCCATCCAACTGCAGCATGCTGATGATATTATTCAGGTAGAATTGAGAGCCGACACCTTACAAAATGAGGTGTCGACAGTTATGCGTTATGGTGAAGCTGATCTATCTGAATTAGATGATTTACTTAATCGGTTACTGCAAAGTAATTTATCAGTTCTGACAGACCAGAGTCTAGAAATCGTTATTCAGACTATCAGGGCCCCGAGTGGTGGTGCCAGACGACGATTTGATACTCTTTTAGACAGTGAAGTGTTACCAAAATGCCGGCAACACTTAAATACTTTTTATAATCAAAACCAAGCATGTTTTGCCATCTGTGTAGCCTCTCTAGTTCATCCGGAAAAGACACATGCAGATTGTGTTAGACTTGGAAAGTATCTACATGTAAAAGCGGGCTTAAGTCTAGACAGCCCTGTGTCATTTAAGGAAGTTATTAAGTTTGAACATCTCCTGGATTGTAAAATAGTCATTTATTACCGAACGGAGGGTCAAAGCAAACTTTCCACATTCCAAACACATCCAAGTCCTAAAGCTACAACGTTTTATCTCCTGTTACATCAAAAACATTACTATGCTATCCGAAATATTAAAGGTTTACTAGGGGTGGATTTCTTCTGTTCATTCTGTCATAAAGGTTTTTCCAGCCAGACAGCCCATTGGTGTGATAAATATTGTCGTGTTTGTTTCTCAGATTGTAAGAGTGACATGGGTTTTGTACACACATCCTGCAGTGACTGTAACAAAATCTGTCAAAATAGCTTATGTTACCAGAGACATAAAGAGAAGACCATGTGTTCTCTACTTAAAACGGAGTCTACCATCTGTCAGAGATATAAGAAATGTCTAAAGTGTAAAAATAATTACTATATAACGCCTAAAAACCCTAAGCCGCATGCATGTATTGTTAAAAAGTGTCCAATATGCAAACAATCCGTGCCAAGTCCTAAAAAGCGTAGTTTGGTTGATGGTGAAACCGCGGCCGATGTTCATCAATGTTTCATGCGTCAAAAACCACGCAAATCAAATGTGGAACAAAACAATAAAATTGTATTTTTTGATTTTGAGACATCGCAAAGTAACGGTACACATATTCCTGTTTATGTCCATGCTGTATCTTATGATGGGGTATCGTATTCAAGCGAGGGGGTGAACTGTCATAGAGATTTCATTAAACACTACAGACAGCAAAGGTTTAAAAATACAACTTTCATCAGCCATTTTGCGAGAGGCTTCGACAACATTCTCATATTAAACGCGTATATAGCCGAAAATCAGACACCTAGCATAACGGCCCAAGGAAGTAAAATTATCTTACTGTACGATAAGACATATAGGCTGAGGTTTATAGACTCCTTTAGCTTCCTCCCCTTTGCGTTAAAACAATTCCCCAAAGCGCTCGGCTGTACAACTAAACTTAAAAAGGGGTATTTTCCACATTACTTCACCGATATATCAAAAAAAGGTTACAGAGGTCAATACCCTGCGGCTCGTTTCTATGGACCGGATCAGATGTCGGTCCTAGATAGGGGTGAATTTTATCAATGGTATGAACAGGTAAAAAACGAGATATTTGATTACGATGAACAGCTTAAATCTTATTGTCGGACTGACGTCTTAATTCTGGCTGAAGGTTTTAAAAACTTTCGTAATGAATTTATAAAAACTACCATGGTCGATCCTATTGACAGTGTAACAATAGCCGGGGCTGCTTTAAACGTGTTCCAAACCAATTTTATTCCAAAAAATACCGTGGCCATCCCTTGTCCAAACAATTATAGGCGTCAGCAGAAGAATTACTCGCATGTCAGTATCCAGTGGCTAGAATTTATCGCAAAAACCCGTAACATTTTCATTGAGCACGCCCTCAATACCGGTGAGAAACAATTTGGCAAATACTACGCCGACGGTTTTACCGCTAGCTATGGCGGCCGGATTTTTAGTTTCCTTGGGTGTTTTTGGCATGGATGCTCCAGATGCTTTGACGCACATGAGCTCTCACCTTTACACGGCGTCCCCTTTGAGGACTTGTACTCTGACACCATGCACCGATTAAATAAAATAAAATCCACTTATAACATTGAGGTGGAGAGTATTTGGGAGCATGAGTGGAATCAAATGAAAAAAGAAAATGAACAAGTCAAATATTTCATGTCGCAATATGAAATCCCTCCCACTCTAGTACCGCGTGATGCCCTCTACGGCGGGAGAACATCAGCCATCCGCCTGCGCTACAGCGCCCAGCCTGGGGAGACTATACATTATGTAGATTTTACAAGCCTTTATCCATATTGTAATGCTACATTTTATTATCCAATAGGACATCCGACCATTTTATTTCCCCCTTATCAATCCACTCCTGACCAGTTTTTTGGCTTGATTTTCGCCAAAGTCTATCCCCCGCGTGGTCTATTCATTCCTCTTTTACCCTGGAGAAACTCTCGGGGGAAACTGGTCTTCACCCTCTGTTGTAAATGTGGTGAAAATAACAATCAGGACACCTCCTGTGACCATACGCCTGAAGAGAGAGCTCTTACCGGTGTGTGGTGTTCTGTTGAATTTAACTTAGCTCTAGAAAAAGGGTATGAACTAGTGGAGATTTTTGAGGTTTGGCATTTTCCCGAGAAATCTAACACATAATTCAAAGAATATATTCACACCTTCCTTCGTGAGAAGCAAATGTCCTCTGGATATCCCTCGGATGTGATTGACGAGGAAGGCCGTGTAGAATACATTGAGAATTATAGAAAAAAACAGGGTATTTTACTTGAAAAAGATAAGATCGAAGTTAACCCCGCTAAAAGACAGATAGCTAAATTACTCTTAAACTCTCTATGGGGTAAGATGGCACAGCAGTCAAGACTCTTGAACAGTAAAGTTATTAATAAACCAGAAGAATGGTTTAAATACCTTTTCTCCAGTGTGTTTGATGTTTCAAATTTTCACTTTGTCAATGATAATACAGCCTTTATCCAGTATGCCCCCAAAGACAGCAGTGTCATGCCTCCTGGCGAGGTTAATATTTTTCTCGCCATATTCACCACCGCCTACGGTAGATTGACTTTATTTGACCAATTAGAAAGGCTGAATCATCGTATTTTTTATTTTGACACGGACTCTCTCCTTTATGTGACTAGACCTGGTGACACCTACCATCCTCAATTAGGCAATTATCTGGGTGAGTTGACGTCGGAATTAGATCCTGATGATCATATTGTTGAATGGGCGTCCGCGGGGGCTAAGACATATGCTTATCAAACAAAGAAAGGTAAAGTCTGTGTTAAGGCGAAAGGTATAACCCAGAACTATGAAAACGCCCAATATGTTAATTTCGATTCAGTCTCACAGCTGGTAGAACATTATATCCAAGACCCCACCCGCCAACAAACTATTACTACACATTACAAGAAAATTGTCCGCGATACTAAATCATTCACACTGCAAAATAAACACAGAGAAATCAGGTTTAAAGTGATTTTTGATAAAAGACGCTTATGTCCCGACGGCACCACCCTCCCCTTTGGTTATTAAGACATTAAAAACTTCTATATAGATTTATGACGGTCTGACCTGATGTTCTCTATATTAGCAGTTTCAATGTATGTGGGCATAATTGTATTCAAAATGTTGTAACCATACATGCTATGAATTGATGTATTACAACGACTGTATGTAACATAATTATCTGACTGTGATTTACTTTAATAAAACTCAGCCTGGAAGACGGGTGAAATTAAGGAAAATTGTCTTGTGGATAAATTTACTTTACACTAATAGCTATCTTTTCACTTGCTATATTTCGTGCTTAAGGAAGGACCTTCCATCTTGTATCGGGGCAGAAATGAATGAAGTAACTTTTGACCCTAGATTTCAACTACCATTTACCGCTTTAATAGTCGGGCCTAGCGGAAGTGGTAAAACTTATTTTGTGAAATGTTTACTAGAAAATATCAACCATGTATTTTCAAGACGTCCTGATCGTATTGTTTGGTCCTATACAAGTTACCAGCCTCTGTATGATGACCTGATAAAGAATGGTGTCAATATAACCTTTATCGACGGGATTCCAGAATCGTTTAAAGATGAGCATCTTTTTCCTTCCAATCAGCACTGTTTATTAGTGATCGATGATTCGATGGATGTAGGATCAAACCATAGCGAATTAATGAAAGCGTTCACCCAATACAGACACCATAGAAACTTGACTGTTTTATATTTACTGCAGAATCTTTTTAATCCTGGTAAATACAGCCGCACGATAAGTTTGAATACAAATTATATGGTGCTTTTTAAGAACGTTCGGGATAAAGCCCAGATAAGTATATTAGCACATCAGATGTTCCCTGGAAGAAAGGAGTTCTTTTTACAATGTTACAATGATGCTACAGCAGACGCCCATGGCTATTTATTAATAGACCTGCGTCCTGAGTGCCCAGAACGGTTTAGACTGAGAACAGGAATGCTACCAGCCGAATGGCCTGCTGTTTATATATCTAAAAAGTGACAGTTTCTAACATGTCGGAACGCATAAAAAGAAATCTCCCGATCCTCAAAGCCCTACTTTCATTGGGGTTGAAGGAGCGCAGATCATTTTTGTCTCATAGCTCTGAAGATTTCATTCTTTCTATATGTGAATTAGCTTTAAATGTGTTAAAAGGTCACATACCTTTGAGAACGACTCAATATACCAAACTGAAGAAGCATAAAAAGTGGATTAAACTGTTTGCTGACAAGAAAAGTGGGGTGAAGAAGAAGCGAAGGGTCATAGAACAGACGGGCGGTGCTTTTATATTACCTCTAATAGCTGCTGCTCTGCCACTTCTTACCAGTTTATTTACGGGGCGTAAGTAACTCAAGTATGAGTACTTTCAATAAGATGTTGTTAATTTCACCTCAAAATCTCAATCAACTTGTTCAGAAGAACCATCAATCTGAAACCATCAGCTCATCAGCTCAATCAGATTTAGAAAATAAAATGCTAAATTTGCTGAATCAACATGATATCAATGCTCACGATAAAGTGAGGCGTTACAATGAATTATTACAACGGTATCTCAACCTTGTACGGAAGACGGAGCAGGAAGACGTTGAAATTGTTTTGAAAACACCCCAGGAGAAAGAACAAGAAGTGGTTGAAGCACCGGTTGATGAAATTGAAGAAATCATCCGCAATGTTCCACAACGCGCTAAAAGAAATGTCGGGTATATTTTACAAAAGCTTCAAAAATCTGATGCTTTAAGCTGGGGTCCATCAGGGGAGGTTGTCATCAAAGGAAATCAAATTAGAGGTTCACACATTCTGGATTTGATGAGAGGTTTATCACAGCCACGGACTAGTAGCGTTAATATACCGACCGGGTGGTTGCCTTTCCTCCATGTCATATCAGAATTAAACGTTCCGCTTTCAAGCATTGCTAATGGGCATGCTAAAAAACAACTTGAAGAACTGAAAAGGGCAGCATCATCTCCCGACGTCCAAAACCCCCGGCGAAAAAAGCAAAGAGAAACAGTTTTGGGGTCTTCTGCTATGCAATCTACACCTATACAACGTGTTAATGACAATTCTTCATTCTTTGATACACCATCTACACCTGACCGTCTAACATACGAGGATTACCCTACACGTTCCAATAGACTCCGGCTCTCCTGGACATGGTTGAATTTCCCCCGTTAATACCCTCTACAGCATGTTTATTCTTTTAATCAATAAGTATACTGTAACACAGAGATGTTTTTCAATAAAGGAAAAGTATTTATTGGTTTAAGAGAGAGTTTGTGTTAATTATTACACAGAGATGATTCAGTTGATACAATGTTTTAAAGTACAATACTTTTCAATAATATGATAGCATATATTCATATATTCAAACACTTATAACAACCATTAAATAGTTTCAGAGAACATGCATTTTGGGTATACACGGTGCCAGGTTTTAGACTTCAAACACATTTTCTATATTTCTTGACAAAGTTAGTCACCAGAACATCATTCTTTTTTAAATTATCTGAATAGAGTCTCATGGCTTCCTGGAATGATAGTCCTTTAAAACGCTGGCATAGAAAAAATATCACATGAGCACCGCATGAAGACGATAACTCATCTTGAACTTGATTTCTGTTATAACGTATTTCAGATCCATAGCGTGATAAAGTGTTGATGAAGCTTTTAGGATAGTATTCGTAATTCGGCGGATGTCCGAAAGAGTCGAAAAAAGAAACATATCCCGCTTCACGTTCTATGATCAGGCCGACCCAATGTTCACCTTCACGGTTCTGGTCGTGAGTGTTGACTACTAGATATGTCGGACGTGTAGTGATTTTTGGAATTAAATCACTAGGCCACACCCCTCCAAAAGCTTCACCTAGAAGCGGTTGTAATATAGATCCGATCTGGTGGTTGTTCATGTTTTCATTGATTAAAAATCGAGCAGAATCTGTCTTTTAGAGTTTATTTCTAAGATAGAGTCATAGCACGAGTACACTATAAGACTCATTGTCTTAGCTAGTGGTGTCCTGAACCTGATGTCCATACGACAGGACCCGGAAAGAGTCGGGGATACTACCTCAGAGTCCAGTTCACCGTCTCGGGAGAGATTTAAGACAAAGAGAGAATATCCATTTTCAAAATCTTCACGGTCAATACATATCGGTGAATCTTTAAGATGTCTGTTGGTGGCTAGGAAGATATTGTAAAACTCTCTAACGCTGTTGTTACGGGCAAAATTAGGCTGGAACGGTTTACTAGGTATATGATGTCCATTCACACTCAAGGTCAGATATTCTAGATCACAATGTTGAAACCTGCAGAAAAGAAAGAAACGATTATTTTCCTCATACACCGCCAGTATTTCTATTTATTCAAAACAATAAAATATCCTTATATTTGTATAATAGTACCTGAAAGGGTTCAACTCGCGTGCTCCAACAAAAGCGCTGTGGTCCACCAATCCGATCACAACATATCTTGGCAACCGTCCGAGAAATAAATTATCCTGACCACAAACTCTCGATTGGGCCGGTAGGGTGTAATTTTTAACAGTAATACGGCTAAGAGGGTACAAGGCATTAGTTTTCAGCAGAGCGGCTGAATGCCCTAGCATTACAGCCGGGCTGACTTCAATTTTTTTCACGAAAAGTGATGCCGATATAATCTTTAATTCATAGTCTTTGTCAGCACCACACATCAAGCTAAATGTGCTTTTAGCCTTTACAAGTTTCACCCGGATGTCAACGTTGTTAAGAAGTAGTCTTTCTGTAAAGAATATGTCGCTGTGTAAAGGCCCTAACAATTCAAATTCCTTTGAACGTTCACAAAACTTTGAGCGTTTGATAAGACCTTTATTTGGACCGTCGTCTGCCATATTAATAGAATCCAGATCCTTTACATCCTTATAGAACAAGCCTGCAGAGAATTGACTCTTCAAAGTCTCTCCGGAAAAATTGAGCAGTGTTTCTATAATTGATCTATAAGGGTGTGTAGCCGATGACGAGCTGATTAAGACATCATTGAGAGAAATGTCTAGTTGGGAGAATATGGTGTTTAAGGGGTAATTGATAATGCTGCATTCATCATCAGCCCCTAGATTCCCCCCACCAGCCTTGGTAATCTTAAGACGTGTATAAAGAAGTGTGTTGTTTAAATCCAGGTACATACTCCCCGCACCGGGTATCATAAAATCCAGAACTTCTTGATCGTTAATGGAGTTTATGGGCGTGATCTCCACATAGTTGGTTTGATCTATACTCAGCTGCGTGTATGGGGCCTTAAACAGGTCGAGCTCAGATTTGGTGCACTCGGCAGAGAGATAATGGCTTTGCGACATCTTGAATTAAAAAATATCCAGTCCTTGGTCCCGTTTTGCAGGTCTTCGTTTCTTTCGTTTGTTTAAAACAGTTCTCCGTAGACGCTTACCCTTCTTACGCTTGCTAGAGGATAAACCGGTCTGAGATCTTTTTCTCCTTTTATACGTGTTGGCCGCTAACGTGGATATAGACCTTTTGCGTTTTCTACGCGATAACTGTAAAAGCCCAGATCCTTCCTGCTTAGGCTCCGAGCCTTTCATCAACCGACTCGTTACAGAGCTAACAACATCTGAGGCCATACCCTTTACGGCGGTCTTCAAATGTGGTTTAGCAATAGCCACACCCCGTTTAAGAAAAGGCATGACAAATCTAAAGGCCCGGCTCAACATGGAGCCTAACCCTCGTCCATAAACCATTGGAGCGCCTGCGAAACCTGGAAGCCCGCTGCCAGCTTGGTTTACATAATATGATACAAATCTTTGTGGGTCCATCTTGGCTTCTTTTTTGTAGCGGTTCTTCTTTTTTAGAGAATCGAGTTTGTTACAGGGCGAAAGTGTAACTTGCAGACAGTCTTACCATATGCGAAGTTGATAAGACGGTTCAAATCTGATTTTAGTTCTACGTGTATGTCCTGTATTCGTTGTTTGTTAACACGTGCGTAATGAAGACGTGAGTAATCAATAGTAACCTGTAAGAAAATGTAATGGTGTTTATATATCACTTCTCGCCGGGAAATCACATGCTATCAATAGGGTATAAATCATATATCTGAATCAATTACCTGATCCCCGTAATCACCGCTGCATTTGACGATTCTCAAAAGAGGCACCAAGAATTCGCCAACATTTTGAGCCTCGATGATATTAGTATATACCATGAAATGATATTGGCCTGCGCGTATATCGCACGGTAATGGAGCATAAAATCTTTCCCATATTCTATACCACGTGTCTGGTTCAAATCCCAGCATGTATGCCAATGGTGCTGGTACTTTTATAGAATATCGTTCACGACCATGGAATTGAACTCTTTTTTTGATATCACTATAGGATAATTGAATTTCTATACCCGTAGTAGTGAATTCTTCATTCATTTCTTTCACCAGCTTTTCTACGCTATCATATCGACCCGATTTAATTTTTTGATAAATCGGTGGCAAGTCTGGTGATTCGTGATCAAGAACGTCATACGCGCATTCCAATGAGTTAATGTTATCTACACTATTAGTATATGATATTTCGGCTAGTGCCACCTCATACACGCCTTGTAATTCTATAGGCTGCGATAGTGAAATCGTAAAGTCAGCGTTATTATTCAAAGGATAAACGTGATGACAGGCATTGGACGGGAGTGTCACGTAGAAACTTTTTCTATCCTCCATGCTTCAGGCTGAATGATCTTTCCCTAATTAAATTCAATGATCTACATCATTTCTTTTTAATCTCTTTTTTCTTCTGTAAATCTATGACATCTTTAGCAGCTATCCAAGAATCAAAGCGTGATGGCCAACCGCGCCAGCGCACCAAGACCATCTTTACCCCGTTCCTAATTTTTTTATCTATAATTTTCTCTAAATTAAAAACTGTGCTTTTAGAAATCTTCACCCTTTGCAACTCTTCTTCATAAAATGTCCCTTTAATTACTTCCCCGTTTAAATCTCGTAACTTGTAAACTACCGGCACCCTAGCTATACATTCTGTAACGATGAAATATTCATCTGTGAAAGATTGCTCATACATTTTATCAAAGACTCCTCGGTATTTGGATATTCTAACCATATCCCCCTCTTTGAATTTATAAACGGGTAATTCTTTCTTTAAAGGCATAGACCCATATAAATTCTCAAACACCTCTGCTGTCTTTTCAGGGGTAACCTCGACAGGTTTCATTTTGATACTGCTATGATAACTGTTATTATAGCTATGCACCAAATCTGGGAGTATATCTAAATACCTATGGGTATTCTTAGCTGTAAAATAACGCCACATACGATCTTTAAGCGTTTTATTGAATCTCTCCACCGTTTGAGCTTTTAGATTACTGGCTGTCGCAAAGTGAATAATTTTATTGGATTTCATTAGACGATCAAAACTCTGATTAAAGAACTCTAAACCTGCATCTGTCTGGAGTTTAAATGGTACTGAGCTTTCGTTTAGAACAGAAGCAAATGCACGTGTTACTTCTACTCCTGTCTTATTTTTCAAAGCCCTCACGTATGCTTTTTTAGAGAAAATATCTATCACTGTGAGTAAGAACTTGTAATTATCATTGTATTTAGATAACGCGGTGAGGTCTACGAGATCGCTTTGGAATTGATATAACGGTCTCGGTGCAAACACCTTATTTCTAGGAAAGGTCTTCCGAGCTCTTCGGTGTAAAGTATAAGCTTCTTGTCCTGACAACCAATCCTTCACATGTTCAGGCTTAGGTTTTTTCCCGGTGTGATCCTGAACCGCCTTTTGGAGTCTTTCCACACCCCCATATGACCCCGGATCTGAGGCGTCATAATAAGCGGTCTTCATTACACGTTCAACCTTCTTTGAAGACATGGTGTTAGTGATTGTAGGCGTATGGTATTTTCTTATATATATATATATAAAATATCTGTTTGGAAAACCTTAATGACATACTCGGACTCTGTTACATCTCATATTTGTATTTATTTTATTTATTCAACATCTCAAAAAATGGTTATATATGCAAGAAAGAGATTACAATGTTTTTAAAACACGAAATAAAATCATAACCCCCTTTTCCTCAATAATCAACGACTGTGACCTATCGAGTATATGGTCAATATCCACACTATCACCGTTGATCAACATTTTTAAAACTATTGCATCCGTTAACAAAGTGTAAAAACAGAAAAGGTGAATTATTTGAAATTGTGGAAGGAATATTATAGCATTCAAAATGAGGTACACACATTTCTCAAAATCACAAGCATTTGATAAATCTTCCACCATTTGACCCCAGTTGTGTAACATGCCATTCTCTCTCACTATCGCTGCTATCTTTTCAAAACGTGATACACCTTCGGATCTGACTTTACAATGTGTGTTATAGAGTGAATCATCACAGACTCGATTGGCTATTACATGTTTTAATAACGACGAGATCTGACATGTCAGAAAACCCTTAAAGATGTATCTGGCAAACACTGTCAAGCAACCCCCCATGGTCTTATCAGTTCACAGCTTCTGATCCTTCTTCTCTAGACTCCTGCATCCAGAAGGTGAGAAATTCGTCCAGCGAATCTTTTTTCTCCTTGTCTTCACCCACCAGTTCTGTCAGGGTTTCGTTGATCTTTTCTTGGATTTCGGCAGTGTTTTTTAGCTCAGAAAGATATCCTTCACATACCCCTTGGACCCTGCTAGCTGAAACCACAACCCCCTGAGTTTCCAGAACACGGAGGAGTCCGGGAATAAAACGATCGGTCCAGATTTTTTTCACCAGCTGTTTGAAATGGTTGTAGATGTAATAGGGAGGCATCGGGTACAGGCAATCATGCTGCGTCTGGCTCGGGTGATCCGTTATACAACCATAACAATCTTCTTTCATCTGTTCACCTAACACTATCGGCAAGACCATGGCGATGGCCGCCTTTATAGTGTCGAGGAAGACAGAGCCGAACAGGCCGTCTGGTTGATCCATTGTTAGAGTCGAATTTAAAGGTGTGGGGATAGCCTTTGTGTCAACAGATTCTGACCCCTTCAGAGGAGAGGGCGCCATTCTTGCGTAGCCACATGGCTGCTCACCCTCAAAAGCCCCGGTGTAGAAAAGTGGTTGGTCCGCCTCAAAAGAGCCATCAAACACCAACCGGCGTACGCAATCATCCTCCGGGTAGAAAACAGGGGTGCAAGGTGTTGGTGGCCCGCCGTACAACAGCGAGTAGTAACTCTGCTCTTCCAACTCATCAAACCGGGCGTCTTCACAGTATTCACCAATGCACGCCATGTTGAAAAGCTATGTCGTCTGCTTCTCTAAACAGCCTCAAGTCTCTCATATATAGCATTAAAAAAGGGGTGGAGCTAAAACATGCCGGATCAAACAGGGTCAGACTGGTATATAGCATTAAAAAGAGGGTGGAGCTAAAGCAAGCCGGATCAAACAGGGTCAAACCGGTTCTAGTTTGAACCATCCTTTTCAAGGTCTTCATCCACCCCAGTCTTTACAGGATGCAACTTGAACAGGGTGGATCCGCAAGGTGCGCCTGAATCCACACACTTCCGGCTCTCAAAACTTATACGACGCCTTTTCTTAGGAGGAGGAGACTCCATCTCCCCATCGATGTTTATTTCGATATCCCCCAGATTACCCTCCGTGAACCTTTTCTCTAACAAGGCCATTTTGCGGACTCTTTCTCTTTGATTAGTAAAGTAAACGTCAAGTTCCTTCATTAACAGGCGCACAATCCATATGTCATCGAGATGGAAGGCTAGATGCGCGGGGAAACTCTTCTCTTTCTCCATAACAGTCATAGGCATCCCCGCCGAGTCACCATCCTTCCTGAATCTCACCAGCAGCCATGCCAGCGATCTGGAACAATCCACCAGGAAACTTGCTTCACGATGCCCTCGGGAAGGCGCTTTGACATCCACCGACACCATCTCAGAAGGTAGGTAGCCGTCCTTGTGTGTCATTTTCTCACCTTGCAGGTAATCACAGAACTCCAAGATCGCCTTCTTCAGCCCATCAAACTCTGAGGCATACACACGCAGGTCCAACGTATTCTCATCGAAGACACTTCCATCTTTTTCCAACGTTTTCAAAGTAACCCAGGGACATCTGTGATAGAAGCTCATGTAATAGCATATCAGCCGGCGCGACTTAGCCAACTGCCAAATCTTCTTCTCACCATCACGGTAGATCAAACCGGTAGACGTCATCTTTTCTTTTAATTCTTTAAAAAAAAAATATTAATCTTCTTTTCTTTTTTTAAATTATTATTTTAGTCTTTCAAACCCTTTCACAGCTTTTCAGACATGTGAGTATAACACTGCCAGACCCCCTCCTATTTAAAGAAACCCACAGTGAGGGGAGGGGCTTGAAAGAGGCGGAGCTTTATTTTAACTGGCCCCCTAGTTACCGCTTAAATTTAAAAGTTAAAAAAGCGGGAAAAAACGTTGACCTATTTTTTTTTTATTTTTTTTTTTTTCATTATTGATAACAAAAAAAGCGGGAAAAACCGTTGACCTAATTCTTAAAGATTGCCTAACAACGACCGTACTCGTTCACGCTTGCATCTATCGAACACTGATTCGATGTGCTGCAAGACTTCTACAAACTTTGACAAGTCAACAATGTTCAAACCGATCTGTATTGGAAAAAACATCCCTTTCTCCACAGCGTTTCTAGGCTTGGGTCCACCTCCATACATTTTGTTTGTATCTCGGCATATACGGATCAGGAACCATGATAAACCACGACTCCCGTCAATCAGGTATGAACTAACGCCATCACCACATTCGCCGTCGATGGAGTTCATTAGATCACCAGGACGGCTTGCAGTCATGTAATGTATAAAGCTCCGACAACGATTATAAAACAATCCGTAGCTTTTCTCATCAATTTCAATCTGACGAAGGTCTGTCAACGGACGCTTCTCCTTAAATTGCACCGTAAAGATAGTAACCTTACAACGCTTCCCTTCATTGAAGCGGACACCGATTTCATCAGCTATAGGACTGCTGTGCGACAGAATCCATTTACGTTCTGCAGCCTCTAAATTCATTTTCTTACATGAAGACATTTTTTCCACCTATACCACCAGAGGCAGCCATCTTTATATACACCCGATAGGCCACACCCTCCTTAGTGACGCTGGTTGATATTACATAATACAGATACATATTAAACAAGTCGTTAAATGTATATTAATTATATATATTCCATTATATATTATGTTTTCTTAATTACGATTTATTCACACCGATAACGATCTAATATCAATTTGATATCTAACTTCGATTAAAATTACTGATAACGATCTAATATCAATTTGATATCTAACTTCGATTAAAATTACTGATAACGATCTAATATCAATTTGATATCGTTTGATATGTCAAATCAATCAAAAAAGTTTGACGATCGATTAAAAAGTGACAGAAGGCACATACTTATCTCTCTCTACTTTGTGCTTTGAACCAGTTGCTAAAAACCTGTACGATTATTCACACAGGTATGCAAAATGAATCCGAGCAAGAGGTGATTTCCCAGCAGTTTCCCAGTTGCCTTGTGGCCAGCCGCCTTATCACAGGGGAACAATGGTTATTGAAATTCATTCAAATTAAGACAAAAGAATGGCTTGGTCCCTTGTTTTGGGTTCACACTTACGACTGGTAACTTCTGCTCCAGAACAAAAAGGCAGGAACTTCAAGGTGTGACTGATTAAATCAGACTGTCTTCAAATCTCCTCCTGCTAGCTCTCTGACTTAAATAAACATGTGAAGGCTAGACAGACTGGCACCCATTTTGTTACTGGGGCCGTCTCTCCAAGCAGATGGTCAGCCTTTTGCTCATTTTACCCTTTTAAATAAGTCAAGTTCTGGCCTATTTTATGTATGATTATGGCTGGAATATACAGCAACAACAGTGACAGTGAATAGCATTGTACCATAGTATCATTGGCTTTAGAAGCAGGCAAGACAGCACCATAGAGGTCAAAATGAACCTTTTGTATGCAACCTCAACTCCGCCTTTACTCTATTTGTGTCACTAAGTAGTCTATCTTTTGTTATGTCTTCCGTGAGGAAGAAGCCCAACAAACCCGCGGTGAGGCCTTTAGGAGGGCCATTCAATCAATCCGCAAGTGGAGCCTGCAGTACCACCACGGCCCAAGGAACCATCACGCCAGAAGGAAATGTTTGGATCGGGGCGGTGCAGCGGATCTGGCGCAGCGCTCAGGTCCTGGACCTGGTGAGACGAAGGAGGAGCCCGGCCAGGAGTCAACCCACAGAGCCTAGTCCCTCCACGTGCCAGAGCCTCCCCGAGTCCCGGCAGAGTACTTCCGGAGAAGCGGACTGAGTGGCCCTGTCTTGCCCTGTAGGACTGACCGTGGGTAGCTACTGGGACGTAAGTCGGGGCTTGATCAACCCTGGCTGGGTCACCTGGGTGAGGGTGTATGTTGCGAGACCCGAAACACCCTATGACCCCAGGCTACAACACTGATGATACGTCCCAGTTGCATCCATGTGATGTTTTTCCTCATTAGTAATTCTATTTATAGTGGCTCATAGGAATAGACTATGTGACAACCAGGAATAGTTTGGTGACCACAGGAGAGACTGGTGACAGCCGGAATGTAGACGGCATCCCGGGAGCAGTATGGGTTGGCGCCCCATGCTGTGTCTTCCGTGAGGAAGAAGCCCAACAAACCCGCGGTGAGGCCTTTAGGAGGGCCATTCAATCAATCCGCAAGTGGAGCCTGCAGTACCACCACGGCCCAAGGAACCATCACGCCAGAAGGAAATGTTTGGATCGGGGCGGTGCAGCGGATCTGGCGCAGCGCTCAGGTCCTGGACCTGGTGAGACGAAGGAGGAGCCCGGCCAGGAGTCAACCCACAGAGCCTAGTCCCTCCACGTGCCAGAGCCTCCCCGAGTCCCGGCAGAGTACTTCCGGAGAAGCGGACTGAGTGGCCCTGTCTTGCCCTGTAGGACTGACCGTGGGTAGCTACTGGGACGTAAGTCGGGGCTTGATCAACCCTGGCTGGGTCACCTGGGTGAGGGTGTATGTTGCGAGACCCGAAACACCCTATGACCCCAGGCTACAACACTGATGATACGTCCCAGTTGCATCCATGTGATGTTTTTCCTCATCGAATGCATACCACTATGTTAATTTGTATAGCCCTGAAGTTGAAGTTTTTCACACATCTTGGAGTGTGCATGTGTCTGTTTATATTGTATTTAGTTTATTAAAATGATACATAAGATACATTGTCGGCTTTTTCTCAGATTTTTCTCTGCAATCATCCCCACAACTATAGATCTATAAATCAATAAATCTTAGGGAAAATGTAATACCATACATTATTTATGACTGCAGCCATATTGACAACATATAAATTAAAGCTCAAACTGACCAAATGTGTTCATTTTGCTTAAAAAGCAGACTTTTTGCCATAACAGTCAGCTGTCACTGTAAAAGTCATAGTAAAACTCATTTTTGCGTGGCGTCCATCATGGAAATATGCAAATTAAAGATCCAGACACACCCAATCATAAAGATAAGTATTCCATTGAGTTTCTCATGCTCTGAAACCATGAAATAGACACCAAGTTTTTATTTCTAGCCCATCTGGTTCAAAAGTTATTTTCTGATAGGGGCCAATATTGAGGCGGCCATATTGGATTTCCAGCAGCAAGTTGACCGGGCTGTCCATATAGGTTGTGATCCTACTGGGTCATAGATATTATTTCTGGTGGCCAACCTTTTATGGTAGGGCAAATGCAGCATACCCCCCTTTGCCCCTGGGTACTGATAGGGGCCAATATTGAGGCGGCCATATTGGATTTCCAGCAAAAAATTGACCGGGTTGTCCATATAGGTTGTGATCCTACTGGGTCATAGATATTATTTCTGGTGGCCAACCTTTTATAGCAGGGCAAATGCAGCATACCCCCCTTTGCCCCCTGGTATAAGTTTTTACTCTACTGGATGTCGGCCATCTTGAATTTCAGAGTCAAAACGAGGTCTTACAATTAAAATTGTGTCAGATTTGGAATCCTCATGGTTGACTTGTATGGAAAAGTGCCTTCATACATGATTCTAGGTCATCCAGATCAAAAGTTAATTTTTAGAGATGGCGCCGGGCACCATTTTTAATTTGGCTGTCTAGCAAAAAATGCCGGGATTTTTTGGAGGGACCTGGGGGCTAAATATTTTCTAAAGGGTCCATAGAGGTCAAATCAATCGTCAAACCATCCTTGCCAAAGGATGGTCACAGAACCTCACTTTTGGACCCTACTAATATTATGTTATTCATCCTGTGTGTGTGTGTGTGTGTGTGTGTGTGTGTGTGTGTGTGTGTGTGTGTGTGTGTGTGTGTGTGTGTGTGTGTGTGTGTGTGTGTGTGTGTGTGTGTGTGTGTGTGTGTGTTTCAGAGAGGAGCAGTCAGTGGGTGAAGTGCAGGATGGTTGCTGAGGAGGCCATTCAGCATCCGTTTACATGACCTCTGACCTTTTGGCTTTCTATGCAGGAACAGGTGTGAATGCCGGCAAACAAGATGTCAGACAGGATTTTAATTCCAATACCTTTTATATTCATAACCAAACCTATATGAGCTCAAATGTATTTTTTTACATTTATTTTAACCCATTAAGACCTGAGTATCAAAAAACTTATGATACTATGTCAGTGGTTCTCCAACTTTTTCATGTCAAGGACCTCCAAAATTATATATGTATTTGGCCCAAGGACCCCCATCTCAAAATATTTTGTTCCAGGGACCCCCCCCATTTGAGTTACAAATGTTCGCTTGGAAGAAATATATATATATTCAGAGATTTGCAAACATTTTCACGAAAAGCGAGTGCCGCGCTATGAGCTTGTAGATCTGCTATTTTTGAATAGCCAAAGTGTAAAATAATGCTTTTTAGCAAAAAAAAATAAAAAAATCCAGGCCTTAAAGGGTTAATGCTGTTTTATGCTTTTGCTTTCCTTTTTTTTTGCTTTATTGTTTATTCGTGCCGCGCTGCAAGCTTGTAGATCTGCTATTTTTTTTAACATTATTGAAAAAAATCTTGAAAGTGTTTCAGATGGGGGGGGGGGGGGGGGGTCCACGGCCAAATATTTATCACTTTGGGGGTCCTTGGCACAAAAAGGTTTGAGAACGTAACTGATTTAAGAAACATCTATTGCACATATAAGTATGCCTTTTGCGAGTGTGTGGCGGACGTGAATACAGAAGATAACATTTGGATAATAGGGTCTTATAATCCAATAGTTTGGACTATTGTAAAGGTAAGAGGATTGTGACTATAGTCAGCATGCTGCACGCCAACCAAGACAAGAGGGGAACGCAACCTGATCCCCCCCCCAGTCTCATTGTCCTAGCCTGGGACACTCGACACTGGCCCCTAAACTCGACACTGGGCCCTTTTAATGAAGCGGCTCTACAGGGCGTGTGTCTGCATGAATAAACCAGTGAGTGAACCCAGATGGAGAGATGTTCCCTCCTCCCCTCTATATGCTCTTATCCATCTATCAACAGTGGAAACAATGTTTTACTTAAGTAAAAGTATCAATTCTGCAATGTAGAAATACTCTGTTACAAGTTTAAAAAAAAGTCTGAAAATTCAAAATTTACAAAAGTACAAAAGTATTGGCATCAAAATGTACTTCACCAAAAGTAAAAGTACTTATAATGCAGAATGTCCCATTTCACCAGTTTCAAATGTATCAGAATCTTTTGAAAACAGCCAAAGTTTAAATAGGGCTCAAGTGGTTAATGTATGTTTTGTAATGATGATCAAAATCAACAAAGTAAGTAGTAACTAAAGTTTTTTTGCCTCTGAGATGTAGAGTGGAGTAGAAGTAAAAAGTAAGAACCCCTCAAAAAGTGTAGTTTAAGTAAATGTACTTAGTTACTTTCCACCACTGTCTATCAAGTTGTCTCCGGGCCACCGTTGTGGCAGCAGATAATAACCCTGTGATTTATACTTCGTGGTACCACGGTGTATGTACATGGAGATCTATTTATATAGGCTATAATGTAGGGTTAGGTTGACCGGAGGAAAAGCAAAGTGCAGTGGTGAAAGCTGTTATGGAGTTCCTTGTGGACACAGGCATGCACCATAAGGTGTAAGGCCACAGTTTAAAATGAGCAGTACCTAACACGAACAGTGTGAGGCAGCAATACGCCGACGGGCGTCTAGACTGCCGGAAAGCCAAAAGAAGAAGAAGAAGAAGAACACTTCCGGTGGCTTTTGCAGCAAATGCTTGCCCATGGCGTGCTAGGCTAGTCTGTCAACATCCTTCGCCATGGCAGCAGCAGCAGGATGGGGCACGGTCAGTCTTTTCGAAAGATACATGGATGTGAATAATGTGGCACAGCTTACTGCACCACTGCAGGTCCCTTGGGCTCAATTCCGACATCAGCTTCCTCCGACTACAATTATAGATGCGATTAGGGTCGTAGATGGTCAATATCCACAAGCTAACATAGCAGTTCTTATTCACATACCCCAGGCAACACGTGCACAGATTTATTACTATGAGGTTCTACAAGCCAATCCAGTCGGGGTTGCAGCTGGGGGCTGGTCATACTGGGAATCTGGAGATTTCCAGATTCCGGCCGTATGGAACGGAACGAACTTCATGGTGGACAATCGACCACCCGGCCCGTTCGCCAAAAAAGGTAAATATGTTTTAGTTTCATTATTAATAACAAGTCATACAGTCACATGGGTGGAAAAGGTACTCACATTTCTTACTTGTGAAATTAATAATACTGCAATGTAGAAATACTCTTACAAATACAAGTCTGGAATTCAACATTTACTTGAGTAAAAGTACAAAAGTATTGGTAAAAAAAAAATGTTTTTTTAACCTACTCGCGAGTCCAAATTTACTTTATAAAAAGTATCAATACTGCAATGTAGAAACACTTAGCTTTGCTACTTGTATTTTCATTACATTACCACAGTACAATTACATTAGCAAATGTGCTCAACATTATAGTGTTACATTTCAAATAACATATCAGTATTGTGAAAAATAAATCCGATTTTACCAGTTTTAAGTATGATGATAAAATGACCAGAGAATATTTTCTGAGATGCCAACCAGGCTAGAATTTGACCCCCATCTCTAAATATTTTGTTTCAGGGACCCCCAGAAGCAAAGATTTGAGTTAAAAATGTTCGCTTTAAAATAATATATATAATATACTCAGTGGTGGAAAAAGTACTCAAATGTTTTACTTAAGTAAAAGTACTGTTACAAGTAAAAGTCCGGAATTCTAAATTTACTTGAGTAAAAGTACAGAAGTATTGGCATCAAAATGTACTTAAAGTACCTAAAGTAAAATACATTTTTTGGGGGGGGGGAATGGCCGATCTACAAGCTCAGTTGTGAGCTTGTAGATCTGCTATTTTCAAACAGCCTAGGTATAAAATGGGGCTAAAGTGGTTAATATATATTTCGTAATATCATAATTTATATCTGAAAAGTAACTAAAGTTGTCAAATCATTGTTGTGGGGTAAAGGTACAATATTTGCCTCTGAAGTAAAATTATTGAAAATAGGGAAATACTCCAGTAAAGTAAAACATCCTCAAAAGTGTACTTAAGTACAGTACTTGAGTAAATGTACCTTTTCAGATGTATAAAATGTGAGCTTGTAGATCGACTATGTAAAATGTTCTCTGCCCATCCATATTATAATGTGATCATCAACAGGTGATTTTAGTCAACTGGTGACCTGAGCCATCATCAGGATCTGGTTCTATTTGCATTGAATGAATGCAGCTTTAGCATTTTGATCACCGTTTGAATGTATTATCAGGATAGGCCTACGCATTTTAATCAGGTGAAAGAATGCGGTTCTATTAGCATTGAATGAAAGCACTATTCAATAGTGCTTTCACAAAGATGCATTTGTGTGTGTGTGAATTTAGTTTCAATAGTGACTATTGAAACTAAATTCACACACACACAAATGCATCTTTAGCTTGTAGATCACTGTTTGAATGTATTATCAGGATAGGCCTATGCATTTAACCATGTAAAAGAATGCGGTTCTATTTGCATATACATAGTCATTTTATGTAGACAAACTTCACTCTGTAAGTCAATGTCACCTGTTGAATGTGTCTTTTATTTGAAAACAGTTACAGGTTACTATGGAACATAATATAGCTACAGAGCATAATAACCTCATGTCTGTTTTGAAAAGTTGAAAAGTTAGTCCGTTTTAGTCCTATTTTAGCCTCTTTATTCTCACCTCGTCGATGGTGAGAAGCCTTGGAACAGTTTTTCATACAACAATTCAGTCCCATTTTGGCAAAACACTGCTGAAAGTGCACAAACACTGTAAGCTACTTTCCACCTGCTAGGCTACTAGCGATATTCCGAGTGGAGTGAAAGAGATGTTGTTGTGAGCCTGAGCCCTTTGACCCCACCAAGAGGGGGCGTGGCCGGAGTGACGTAGGAGTGACGCTAGCCTTGCCAGCCCTGTTGCCTGTATCATGTATGTATGCCTTGTGTTGTTTCTCAGGGAGCGAGGTGGGGGGTAAATGCAGACGATGCCCGAAAGCTACGGCCAAATCCCCTACGTCTACGACCACCTCTAAACCCACTACGTTTACGACCACCTGTAAAGCCACTACGTCTACGACCACCTATAAACCCACTACGTCTACCTCTAAACCCACTACGTTTACGACCACCTGTAAACCCACTACGTCTACGACCACCTCTAAACCAAATGCGACTTCAGCCTTCTCCCAATCTATGAAAAGTCTGGACTCTGCCCTCGTAACTGAAGCTGCTTCTGATCCTACGAGCGATTCTGGTGAAGCTGCCACCACCTCCAGCAGCCTGACTGTCACAGAGCCAGAGGCCTGTGATACTGCAGCTGCCCCTACAGACCAAGTCACTGTCACAGAGCCAGAGGCCTGTGATACTGCAGCGCCCCCTACAGCCCAAGTCACTGTCACAGAGCCAGAGGCCTGTGATACTGCAGCGCCCCCTACAGACCAAGTCTTCTCCAAAACGCCAACCCGTCCTGCATCTACCTGTGAGAGTATCCCAGTGGAAACATCAGAATCCACCGGGCCATCCGAATCCACAACAAATAGACCTACAGTGGGTTCGTATAACGTTTTTATCCTTGACATCCATATATTGGGCATGTCATTATAGGCAAAATTGTTAATAAATATTCAAATAGCCCATCTACAAGCCCGCAGCGTATCACGATGAGAGACTTTGGGCTTAGACCGGGAAATATCATATTTGAGATTTCCTTGGCTATTCAAAAATAGCAGATATACAAGCGCATACCAGTTTTCACGAGCTTGTAGATCTATATTGAAAATAGCAAAAAATATATATTCAAATGAAAGATTTGCACAAACATTGTTTGTGCAAATCTTTTGAATATGTTATTTTTTGAAGTGAACATTTTTAACTCAAATCTTTGCTTCTGGGGGATTCTACAAGTGTCTTCTAAATCCTAACAGTTTTTTGAAAAACGTATGTTTCTATAAATCAGTGGTTCTCAAAGTTTTTCACGTCAAGGACCCCCAAAATTATACGTATTTGGCCGCGGACCCCCATCTCTAAATATTTTGTAATAGGGACCCCCCAGAAGCAAAGATTTGAGTAGAAAAAAATCCCTTTTAAAAAAGCAAAAAAAACAAGATTTAGCAGATCTACAAGCTCATAGCGCAGCACTCTGTGCCGCACTATGAGCTTGTATATCTGCTATTTTTGAATAGCCAAAGAAATCTTAAAATTACAGATGCTTTCCCGGTCTTAATGGATTAAGTTGTTAAATTGTCACCTGGCAATTTTGTTTCTACTTGCCTTACCGTTCCTTTAATCAGACCACTGGCTTGTGAACCTTTCCAGGTGTGAAGCTCATGGTTTCAGTCCAGCATGAGGAAAGGTCTACATGGTTCTGTCTATTGTTCAAGACCAAGCCGCTTTGCTACAGACAACACATGTCTGATCCCACACACGAGTTAAACTACGTGGTGAGTGATGACATCATCTATATATGCTGCAGTGTTTTAGGAAACTGGTTGGTTTTCTGCATGTTAACTGTATGTTCTTCTGAATGATGCATTTTAGAGGATCATGTGCCCAGAGTTGACCTCAGATCCATCAGAAACGGAGTTCCAGAAGATTGTCACTGACTTGGCCAAGAGAGAGACGGGCAACGTGCCACAGGTGATTGATATAGCTACATGAATTATTATTATTCATTTGTTTATACAAAATTTTAGTTTTTCAGAAAACTGTAATTTAGAAGGTGTATTTTAGAATCGGCCTCAGGTCTAAATGGGTTAAATAAGCTAAAATAAGATTGTCAAAATTGTGCATAATATAATATTTGTGGTGATATTGAAACTGGATTGTCAGAATAGTCACTCACACATCATTTGCATTGTGGTCATTTAAAGTTAACTGAGTTATAGTTAAATTACTATAACTACTCATTTTTCTGGGGACCCCCTGGAATACGCTCAACCTCTGGGGTTCCCCAGACCCCAAATTGAAAACCACCAACCCTACATCACTCTACTACACACACACACACACACACACACACACACACACACACACACACACACACACACACACACACACAGGCATGTTGATGACCAGATTGCCATGTTTTTTTAAATGTGATTGTCTCTTATCTTTGCATAGATTGTGGAATTGAGTTATGAAGAATACGAAGAGATGTCTACTGCAAATACACCAAAAGGTAAAACCCTGAGCACTTGCTGTGTACTTTGTCTGCCCAAGAGGACCAACCTTAAAGGCAGGGAAAGCATAATAATGTGGGAAACAGTTATAATTTGGCATTCACTGAAACAATAATTCAGTCCGATAACTCATTCATAAATTATTATTTTTTTATGTATAATTGTGTGAATACTACATTAGATTTGTGGCATTCAGGCTTAGCTATATATAACTCCCTGCTCAGCACATTAGAAGACAACCATTAAAGAGAAGGGAGCAAAGTATTCTCTTTTGTTTTCCTTTTAGTCTTAGGTATTGTTAACTATAATAACCTTGGTCTACAACGGTGTTTAACACATTGCTATGCTTTTTGATTTGGAAGTTATTTTGCTCTTTCTCCTTTAGCCCTCCTTTATCCCCTCCTGAGACAGCAGAGAAGGTCTCAGGCTTTACCTTCTGCAACTCATCCTCAACATGAACCTTCACATCACCCTGATGGTAAATAAATGTACCAACCTGTCTGTAAAACACTGTAAAAACATCAGCTGAATTCAGCCTTGAACAAACCAAGACAACAGCTAGAAGACCTCTCAGAGGACCTGCGGCCATAAGGGGTGTAAGCAGGGCCCAACATGTTACCTTAAGTAAAATACATTACCACTTGTCCAAAATAATACAAATAAATCATCCCTATGGAAAACTACACATAAATCAAGAATGTAAGATTTGATGGAAGTGTTGTAAACAAATTACAGACCAATCATATTACTGTACATGTGAAAGACAATCTAAAATGTCTTTCGCAGCCATTATCGAAAAGTAATTCCTAGTGAAACAGAGGCTGGCTGCTTTTCAGCCAATATGGGGTTCACTGAGTGAATCAGCATGAATGCAACACGTTTAGCTCTGGACCAGCTAAGGTGTGTGGCACTAAGGTCTTTAAGGAATAGGCTAATGGGTGCAAAGCTTTTTTTTAAACTTTTTTGGTTGTCAGCAGTGTTGATTTTGACAGCAAATTTGATTTAGTTTTAGTCATAGTGTTTTGAATACAATTCTGTCTAGCTTTTACTTTAGTCATATTTTAGGCCCCTGAAATGTTTTACTTTTAGTCAAGTTTTAGTCGACAAAAATCTACTGTTGGTTTAGTCGCCAAAAAAATATTCTTGGCGGGCTGATGGCATCGAAATGATTTTCACTTAGCTGCATGCCGAAAATAGCTCACTGTGAGCTTGTAGATCTGCTATTTTCGGCCTGTGACACTCACGCGCACCCATGATGACTTGTTCTACTGGATCTCTTCTCCACTATAGTCCCTCCCAAACATTTTAGTCTAGTTTTTAGTCTATATTTAGCCTTAGTTTTAGTCATCATAGCTTTGTTTTTATTTAGTTTTCGTCAGTGAAAAAAGGTAGCCGACCAACATTTTTCGTCATAGTTTTAGTCGACGAAATCAACACTAGTTGTCATGTCAGCCCGTTTTATCATGTCATCAGTTTCTCCATCTCCATCCGTTTCTGACCGTGTTTATTTGCATTCAAACCACGAACCATCACTTCCCTCCATAGGTAATGCAACTCATCAAAGCCCAGATAGTTTGGCCACTGACTCCGAATCCTCACCAATGCACATCTTACCCACTGACACCCAGCCAGAGGGTCCACAGAGCTGTGACGTTAAGCTAGAGAGTTCTGAGGACCTCAGAACACAGCCAGGTTCTCCTCAGGACTCTGTCAAGCAGGAGAACCTTCAGGATTTCAAGGAATGGCAGCAAACTCCTCAGTACTCTGGTACAAGTCAGAAAGCACCTCTGGACCCTGGAATTCAACCACAGGACCCAGAACCGATGGAGGGAAGAAGCATCAAACTACAGGAAACACAGAAGCCACTGGAACATCCAGATAGACAGCCGTTCTTGGACCCAGACAGTGGACACCAGCAGCCTGTGGTGCAACCGGTGCACCGAAGCCATTCATCAGGTATGTGTGGATTGAGTCTTTGCCAGTGGTGGGAAAAGTAGTGGAACTGCTATAGTCGTTGGGAAACCATAAACCTACATAGGCCTACATCTAAATGAGTTTCCATATTTACATTTTCTTACAAATTACAAATCCTTATAAGCTAAATATTTCTGGGATGCATAGTAGCTGAAACTCCACAAGATATTCCTCTACACTTATTTAGTGAGAACATTGCTCCTCCTGCTGAGAGCATCTCAGCAGGCGCCGCCCGCTCCCTTGCCTTCAACTCCCTAGGAAAATGCCGTTCACGTCTGGGAAAGAGAAGGTCCCCCCGGCTATGTGTCGAAAATGTCCTTGAGCAAGACTTATATAACCCCAAACATCCCCAGAGCGCTCATCATAACTAGGCTATCTGAGCAGCCATCAGCTGGGTAAAGCTAAAACAATCTGTTTCAGAAACAAAACTAAGACTAAATATATTGACATTTTCATCAACAAATAAAAACTAGACTAAAATGTTAGTGAGGGACTATTGGAGAAGAGATCCAGTAGAACTAAAATACAACTAATTTTATGCTTGGTTGCGCTCGGGTGTTGCGCTCTGAAAATAGCAGATCTACAAGCCTACAACGTGTCGCGCTGCGACGCGTTGTGGGCTTGTAGATCAGCTATTTTCAGCATGCAACCAAGTGTAAAATCAACCATAACGACGCCATCAGGCACCGCCAAAATACATTTTAGTTGACTAAATCAACTGTAGTTTTAGTCAACTATATCTTATGATATTTAGTCGACTTAAACTAGACAAAAACTAAAACATTTCATATGACTAAAACTAAATGGAATTTTATTCAAAAGACTATGACTAAAACTAAATCAACATTTGCTGTTAAAATCATAGGTCAACTCCTCTGCGAGTCCGCTGGGCTCGATAGTTCCTTGTAGTTGGCTGCAGGTAACTATTGCATTTAAACTTTGCTTTACAAACGGCGTTAACTGGCGCCTCGGAGATCTCTGTTTTCTTCCCCGTTCCCACTGGTACACGGTTTGTTTGATCTCCCCTCCCCCCGTGGCACACCCTATATTTCTAACGTCGGGTGGCTCCAATGTTCCAATCACCCGCAGCACTCAGCCCCATTACCCCTCAAGTGAATTGGAAATGTCCATATATCTCAGTGTCCAACATGTCACATATCACTCGTATACAATAACATGCATAAACTTAGATCAAATGTTGCATATCAATCAGACATAATAACACCCATAGATCAAGCAGATAAATATAATGTGCATTTGTCACAGTTAGATTCATCAAAAACACCCGTCCTTGGTTCTGATGACTCATCCTGCCCTCCTAATACGTGAGGGGCCGTGTTTTTTCGATTACTTAGTTTTTTTTCGAAAAACATGCAATTTGTGATCATTGAAAATCTGTCTTCAGAGATTAATTGGACTATTATCACTGTAACAGATCATTTAAATGTCCCCTGTAGATGTATGAAAGCAATGTTTGACATGCTTGTGTATTTAATGTGTCTCCGGGTGTGTGACAGTCCGGTATTGTATGCATCTTCCTAATATATTTGCCTTTTCTGTGTTTTTTTTTCTCCCCCCAGAAATGAGAAAAGCAGTGAAACATGGTTTGGATGACAGGTCATCAAATGGAGATGGAGAGACGTTCAAACGGAGAAGAAGTTCAACGTCTCCCGATGGCAGTGGCACGTGTGATGGCCGCTCAGGTCCTTATTTGAACGTCTCATCGACTGCCATGCAGTGTCCCACTCCTGTCCTAAACCAAGTGACCAGAGTCAAAGTAGAAACCAGCCAGTTGTCCCACTTCCAAAAACCAAGTGGCCAGAGGGACAGTAGAAGCTACATCAGCACCTACAACACTGGCTTCTCAAGTGCCGCACTGTGAGCCTTCCCAAATGCAGCCTAGACCTAAATTACAGCTGGTCTTGAACTCACTTAAAAAAATAGCTTTCTCCAACGTAACTCTCGAAAGCCCTCAAACAAAGCCAGTCTCAGCTGCATCTACTGTACCACATTATTCACATCCATGTATCTTTCGCAAAGTCTGACCGTGCCCCATCCTGCCATGGCGAAGGATGTTGACAGACTAGCCTAGCACGCCATGAGCAAACATTTGCTGCAAAAGCCGGCAGCCTGACTGTCACAGAGCCAGAGGCCTGTGATACTGCAGCGCCCCCTACAGACCAAGTCACTGTCACAGAGCCAGAGGCCTGTGATACTGCAGCGCCCCCTACAGACCAAGTCTTCTCCAAAACGCCAACCCGTCCTGCATCTACCTGTGAGAGTATCCCAGTGGAAACATCAGAATCCACCGGGCCATCCGAATCCACAACAAATAGACCTACAGTGGGTTCGTATAACGTTTTTATCCTTGACATCCATATATTGGGCATGTCATTATAGGCCATTAAAATTGTTAATAAATATTCAAATAGCCCATCTACAAGCCCGCAGCGTATCACGATGAGAGACTTTGGGCTTAGACCGGGAAATATCATATTTGAGATTTCCTTGGCTATTCAAAAATAGCAGATATACAAGCGCATACCAGTTTTCACAAGCTTGTAGATCTATATTGAAAATAGCAAAAAATATATATATATGTTATATAATATGTTATTTTTTGACGTGAACATTTTTAACTCAAATCTTTGCTTCTGGGGGATTCTACAAGTGTCTTCTAAATCCTAACAGTTTTTTGAAAAACTTATGTTTCTATAAATCAGTGGTTCTCAAAGTTTTTCACGTCAAGGACCCCCAAAATTATACGTATTTGGCCGCAGACCCCCATCTCTAAATATTTTGTAATAGGGACCCCCCAGAAGCAAAGATTTGAGTAGAAAAAAATCCCTTTTAAAAAAGCAAAACAAACAAGATTTAGCAGATCTACAAGCTCATAGCGCGGCACTCTGTGCCGCGCTATGAGCTTGTATATCTGCTATTTTTGAATAGCCAAAGAAATCTTAAAATTACAGATGCTTTCCCGGTCTTAATGGATTAAGTTGTTAAATTGTCACCTGGCAATTTTGTTTCTACTTGCCTTACCGTTCCTTTAATCAGACCACTGGCTTGTGAACCTTTCCAGGTGTAAAGCGCATGGTTTCAGTCCAGCATGAGGAAAGGTCTACATGGTTCTGTCTATTGTTCAAGACCAAGCCGCTTTGCTACAGACAACACATGTCTGATCCCACACACGAGTTAAACTACGTGGTGAGTGATGACATCATCTATATATGCTGCAGTGTTTTAGGAAACTGGTTGGTTTTCTGCATGTTAACTGTATGTTCTTCTGAATGATGCATTTTAGAGGATCATGTGCCCAGAGTTGACCTCAGATCCATCAGAAACGGAGTTCCAGAAGATTGTCACTGACTTGGCCAAGAGAGAGACGGGCAACGTGCCACAGGTGATTGATATAGCTACATGAATTATTATTATTCATTTGTTTATACAAAATTTTAGTTTTTCAGAAAACTGTAATTTAGAAGGTGTATTTTAGAATCGGCCTCAGGTCTAAATGGGTTAAATAAGCTAAAATAAGATTGTCAAAATTGTGCATAATATAATATTTGTGGTGATATTGAAACTGGATTGTCAGAATAATCACACATCATTTGCATTGTGGTATTATTAGGAATACGGTTAGTTTACTGATATGTTTAGGAATACCAGGCGAATGCCGACGGATTTTCCCCGGGGCGACTGTGTTTTGGGGCGAGCGCCGAGCAGGTGTTTTCATTTTTGATATTTGTTGCGCAGCAGTTCACTCATGCCCACTTTATTCATTTCATTTTAACACCTACAACAGGACAGGTCACACAATGGACAACTGATATGCATCTAGGCTCATTCCTATGTTAATTTATAGGTTGTTGAGCTGGGGGGATATGAAAGTCTGTGAAAACATAGCTGTTCAACTTCTGCATGACGCAACCCTCCGCTGTATAGCTTGCCTCGGAGAAGCGCTGACTCGCCGAGACGACCAGTCTCGATGTTATGGAGAAAATAAGCATAATATAGCATCGGACATGGTTCGGGTCTAAAGACCCGGCCGGATCGGCTCCATTTAGGATCGGGTCCAATTTTAATCGGCTCCGTTTCGGACCAGGTCTAATTTTATTCGGCTCCCGTTTCGGACCGGGTCTAATTTTAATCGGCTCCGTTTCGGGTAGGGTCCAGTAAATTTGATTTCTTTCTAGGGTCCGTTCGGTTCGGTTCTAATATCCTCGGATCCGTTTCGGTTCGGGTCCAATTTGTTGGACCCATGCTACCCTCTAGTTCTGATGACTCATCCTGCCCTCCTAATACGTGAGGGGCCGTGTTTTTTCGATTACTTCGTTTTTTTTTCGAAAAACATGCAATTTGTGATCATTGAAAATCTGTCTTCAGAGATTAATTGGACTATTATCACTGTAACAGATCATTTAAATGTCCCCTGTAGCTGTATGAAAGCAATGTTTGACATGCTTGTGTATTTAATGTGTCTCCGGGTGTGTGACAGTCCGGTATTGTATGCATCTTCCTAATATATTTGCCTTTTCTGTGTTTTTTTTTCTCCCCCCAGAAATGAGAAAAGCAGTGAAACATGGTTTGGATGACGGGTCATCAAATGGAGATGGAGAGTCGTTCAAAGTCTCCCGATGGCAGTGGCACGTGTGATGGCCGCTCAGGTCCTTATTTGAACGTCTCATCGACTGCCATGCAGTGTCCCACTCCTGTCCTAAACCAAGTGACCAGAGTCAAAGTAGAAACCAGCCAGTTGTCCCACTTCCAAAAACCAAGTGGCCAGAGGGACAGTAGAAGCTACATCAGCACCTACAACACTGGCTTCTCAAGTGCCGCACTGTGAGCCTTCCCAAATGCAGCCTAGACCTAAATTACAGCTGGTCTTGAACTCACTTAAAAAAATAGCTTTCTCCAACGTAACTCTCGAAAGCCCTCAAATAAAGCCAGTCTCAGCTGCATCTACTGAGCCGTCGACCACACCTTGTTTCGTAGATTCTTCCCGAAGATGGTCCCGTTACCTCCAACCCACAGCTGGACTGTAATCTGGGCCCCGGCGTGGGTGAACCCGGCGCCGCCACAGCCGTTAATCCAAACACCGCTCAAGATCTGCAGACTAGTCTATACAACACCATGGTCTCTCCTTTTAATATCGGGGTCGGTCCATACATGGGCAGTTATGTCACTGTGGTGAACCCAAACCCCACCAGCCAGCAGTTCACTGGCTCTGATTACAGCATCAACCAGCCCGCCGTACCGATGGTAAGCCCCGGTGGCTCCCTGCCAGCTGCAGGCTTTGGCGCCCCCCCAGTTTTTCCTTACGGACGAGTCACCCAGAACCCTTACTTCACACATGGATATCCGTTTTTTTCACGCTGTTTTTTCGCGCAGTTTTTTCGCGCTGTTTTTTCACGCATTTTCTGGTTCCATCGTTCCAGGTACTGAAGCAACACTTCTTGATGAAGTAAGAAGCTGCTGACTTGCCACATTGTCATTTATTTTTGGACCGACGGTCCACTCTGGTTAACCCATTCAATCCGGGGACGCATTTCTGTCCTTTTAAGATTTCTTTGGCTATTCAAAAATAGCAGATCTACAAGCTCATAGCGCGGCACTGAGTGCCGTGCTATGAGCTTGTAGATCTGCTATTTTTTTAAATCGTTTTTTTTAATCGTACATAACATATAACAACATATGTTCGCTTTAAAAAAATATATATTTAAAGATTTGCACAACTTTTCACGATTTTTCAAAAATAGCACATGTATATAACTTGTATATGAGCATATTTTTTTAAAGCTAACATTTGTAAAATGTGTTGTTCCAGGTACCCAGAAGCAAATATTTGTGTTACAAATGTTCAAAGAACATATAAGATATATTCAAAGATTTTCACCATTTATTTAAAAAATAGCAGATCTACAAGCTCATGAGCTTGAGCTTGTAGGTCTGCTATTTTTGAATAGCCCAAAGAAATCTAAAAATGACACACAAATGCATTCCCGGTCTAAATGGGATGGAATGAGTGCAGGGCTTTTTTTTGGAAGCTTTTTTTTGTTTAACAAGAATATTGTTTATGTTTTTAGCTAACAATGTTTTTAGCTATTTTTTGTATTTTTGTACTGTACCTTTTATATTTTGTCATAAAAAATGGTACATTCAGTTACAGCTGCCAGATCTTTTTTTTCCAGTTGTCTCTTATGTTGTGCGTGCAAAATATGACTTAAAGGGGAATACCACTTATTTCCAACATTGAACTATGTCTTTAATACACATCAATTAGAACAGTTGTGTGGAAAAAAGTAAAAAGTCCTCCCCCCCTTCTATGTTGCCTAGAACTGGAGAATTGATTGAGGTCATGTGATCAGTGACATACACAGGGTGTACTTTTGGCTGAGGGTGCCCAAAATAGGGACACCAGCATTAACTGTGCTTAAACTGATTGTATGTCAGTGGTATAATGATACTAATAGACCAATTATTTGTTTACTAACATTGAGACTGTACGCACAGGTGATTGTTTCAAGCAATCAATTCCCAACCTGTTTCGCTGGTTTCAGCACACCCCAACCCCCTCTTGTGTGTTGGCTAGTGAGGTGCGTCCTAGCGAGACCTGACAGAATGGGTTTCATTGCGCGCATACTGGTTCTTATCAGTGTGACGTCGTTTGTTAAGGGGTCTATAATAATATCTGTAATTTAGTCGCATTGTTAGCTTGTAGATCGGCCGAAATGTATATAGGGCTGAAATGGTTAATGTATGTTTGGTAATAATCAAAATCTACAAAGTAACTAAAGTTTTAAAATAATTGTAGTGGAGTAAAAGTACAACATTTGCCTCTTGAGATGTAGGAGGAGTAAAAGTTCAGAAAATTGGAAATACTCAAGTTAAAGGTAGGATAAGTGATATCTTTTTGGGGTTTTTTTTGTTAAAAAGGTTAAAGTATTATATTCTGATAGTAATCATTGCTACGGACAGAGTGTTTGTTCGGTCACAGGGGTCTCTCCAGCTCTTAAGTAAAGAGAATATAGTATATTGGAGAAATATGGGAGACTCCTTTTACTGAACAAACGCTCTATAGCAATGAGTACTGTCAGAATATAGACCCATTTTGCAATTATTTGAATAATTGCAAATCACTTACCCTACCTAAGTTAAAAAAATACTTCAACATTGTACTTGAGTAAATGTACTTAGTTACTTTACACCTCTGCGTGTGGCTCGAGGAGGGCGGAGAGGTAAGGGGGAGCCAGGCTGTGCAGTGCTGTGTAGGTGGTGAGCAGGTATGTTTCAGAATGTGGCCCTGAACTTCACCATGGACAGAAAGAACTCAGGATAGAAGTATGTATCCCACATCTGCTGGAGGTTACAGGCACTTGTTCAGACCTAAAGTCTATTCTGTGTTCAGAAGGTTCAGTTTTTTTTACATGCAATGATGGGGTCCTTTCCACGTGCAGTCATTTTATGTTAGTAACACTAGGTTAGAGGGGAGTGCCACTCCCTGTACTTTTGTCCCTGTTGGCTTTTGTAACTCGGGACGCATTCATGTTATAAATGAAACTCTGAATTCTCCAGTGGTGTAAAATAACTAGGTACACTTGTGCTCTACTACATCTCAGAGGCAAACTACAATATTTGAAAACTTAAGTTACTAGTTACTTTGCAGATATAAAATATTACATTATAAAACATAAATTAACCACTTTAGCCCTATTTTATGCCTAGGCTATTTGAAAATAGCAGATCTACAAGCTCACAGCACAGCGCGTTGTGAGCTTGTAGATCTGCTATTTTCATTTTCTTTTACTTTTGGTACTTTAAGCACATTTTGATACCAATACTTTTGCACTTTTACTCAAGTAAACTTCTACATTACAGTATTGATACTTTTACTTAAGTAAAACATTTGAGTCCTTTTGCCAGCACTGGAATTCACTTTATTTAAATAGTTTATGCCTGATTCAAATGTATTTTATACATAGTAACTAAGGCTACTATGTGTAAACATTTAGCTCCTACAACATCAACATGTTTGTGTTTTAATGTACTGTATATTTCAACGCCATCTGCAACAGTGCAGCTGCATTCAAAGTCCCTTTCCCCACACCTCGGAGGAAATGACACCCAGACATATTACTGGGGTGGGACTTGAACCTGTGACTATCTGCTTACCAGGTGCTACTCTACCCATTCAGCTATGGCTGTTTCTTTAGTCACAGTGGTTCTCAAACATTTTCTTGCCTGGAACCCCCCCCCCCCATAAGAAAGATAAAACTTGAAGGGAAAAAAAGAGTTCCAAATTTGGCAAGACAATGGGTACACCTTGATACATTGTCAGAACCAGAACTTGCAACCTCCCGTATCATAGCCAGTGAGCCACTGAGCTTTTGTTAAATGCTTTTTTGAATCCATTTCAGTGTATACCATTTGTATATTGTCCCTTACACCAGTAGGGATACTACAATACTAGTCCTGTGTAGTGGAAGAAAGCTGGCATCAAAAGTGAAAACTTACTAAAATTGATAAGTATTGGCCGCAGACCTCCATCTGAAAAGATTGTGCTGGGGTTTTCATGTCAAGGACCTCCAAAATGATATATGTATTTTGCCCAAGGACCCCCATTTCAAAATATTTGGTTCCAGGGACCCCCCCATTTGAGTTACAAATGTTCGCTTGGAAAAAATATATATATATTCAAAGATTTGCAAACATTTTCACAAAAAGCGAGTGCCGCGCTATGAGCTTGTAGATCTGCTATTTTTGAATAGCCAAAGTGTAAAATAATGCTTTTTAGCAAAAAAAAAAAAAAATCCAGGCCTTAAATGCTGTTTTATGCTTTTGCTTTCCTTTTTTTTGCTTCATTGTTTATTCGTGCCGCGCTGCAAGCTTGTAGATCTGCTATTTTTTTTAACATTATTGAAAAAAATCTTGAAAGTGTTTCAGATGGGGGGGGGGGGTCCACGGCCAAATATTTATCACTTTGGGGGTCCTTGGCACAAAAAGGTTTGAGAACGTAACTGATTTAAGAAACATCTATTGCACATATAAGTATGCCTTTTGCGAGTGTGTGGCGGACGTGAATACAGAAGATAACATTTGGATAATCTTATAATCCAATAGTTACGTCTATTGTAAAGGTAAGAGGATTGTGACTAGTCAGCATGCTGCACGCCAACCAAGACAAGAGGGGAACGCAACCTGATCCCCCCCCCAGTCTCATTGCTCTACAGGGCGTGTGTCTGCATGAATAAACCAGTGAGTCAACCCAGATGGAGAGACGTTCCCTCCTCCCCTCTATATGCTCTTATCCATCTATCAACAGTACAAACAATGTTTTACTTAAGTAAAAGTATCAATTCTGCAATGTAGAAATACTCTGTTACAAGTTTAAAAAAAGTCTGAAAATTCAAAATTTACAAAAGTACAAAAGTATTGGCATCAAAATGTACTTCACCAAAAGTAAAAGTACTTATAATGCAGAATGTCCCATTTCACCAGTTTCAAATGTATCAGAATCTTTTGAAAACAGCCAAAGTTTAAATAGGGCTCAAGTGGTTAATGTATGTTTTGTAATGATGATCAAAATCAACAAAGTAAGTAGTAACTAAAGTTTTCCAAATAATTGTAGTGGAGTAAAAGTACAATATTTGCCTCTGAGATGTAGAGTGGAGTAGAAGTAAAAAGTAAGAACCCCTCAAAAAGTGTAGTTTAAGTAAATGTACTTAGTTACTTTCCACCACTGTCTATCAAGTTGTCTCCGGGCCACCGTTGTGGCAGCAGATAATAACCCTGTGATTTATACTTCGTGGTACCACGGTGTATGTACAGGCTATAATGTAGGGTTAGGTTGACCGGAGGAAAAGCAAAGTGCAGTGGTGAAAGCTGTTATGGAGTTCCTTGTGGACACAGGCATGCACCATAAGGTGTAAGGCCACAGTTTAAAATGAGCAGTACCTAACACGAACAGTGTGAGGCAGCAATACGCCGACGGGCGTCTAGACTGCCGGAAAGCCAAAAGAAGAAGAAGAAGAAGAAGAACACTTCCGGTGGCTTTTGCAGCAAATGCTTGCCCATGGCGTGCTAGGCTAGTCTGTCAACATCCTTCGCCATGGCAGCAGCAGCAGGATGGGGCATGGTCAGTCTTTTCGAAAGATACATGGATGTGAATAATGTGGCACAGCTTACTGTACCACTGCAGGTCCCTTGGGCTCAATTCCGACATCAGCTTCCTCCGACTACAATTATAGATGCGATTAGGGTCGTAGATGGTCAATATCCACAAGCTAACATAGCAGTTCTTCCCATTAACATTCCCCCGGCAACACGTGCACAGATTTATTACTATGAGAGTCTACAAGCCAATCCAGGCGGGGTTGCAGCTGGGGGCTGGTCGTACTGGGAATCAGGAGATTTCCAGGCTCCACCTGGATGGGCCGGAACGAACTTCATGGTGGACAATCGACCACCCGGCCCGTTCGCCACAATGGTTCGTCAGTGGTTTTAAAAAAAAAGGTAAATATGTTTTAGTTTCATTATTAATAACAAGTCATACAGTCACATGGGTGGAAAAAGTACTCACATTTCTTACTTGTGAAAGTAATAATACTGCAATGTAGAAATACTCTTACAAATACAAGTCTGGAATTCAACATTTACTTGAGTAAAAGTACAAAAGTATTGGTAAAAAAAAAAAGTTTTTTTTAACCTACTCGCGAGTCCAAATTTACTTTATAAAAAGTATCAATACTGCAATGTAGAAACACTTAGCTTTGCTACTTGTATTTTCATTACATTACCACAGTACAATTACATTAGCAAATGTGCTCAACATTATAGTGTTACATTTCAAATAACATATCAGTATTGTGAAAAATAAATCCGATTTTACCAGTTTTAAGTATGATGATAAAATGACCAGAGAATATTTTCTGAGATGCCAACCAGGCTAGAATTTGACCCCCATCTCTAAATATTTTGTTTCAGGGACCCCCTGAGAAGCAAAGATTTGAGTTAAAAATGTTCGCTTTAAAAGAATATATATAATATACTCAGTGGTGGAAAAAGTACTCAAATGTTTTACTTAAGTAAAAGTACTCTGTTACAAGTAAAAGTCCGGAATTCTAAATTTACTTGAGTAAAAGTACAGAAGTATTGGCATCAAAATGTACTTAAAGTACCTAAAGTAAAATACATTTTTGGGGGGGGGGGGGGAATGGCCGATCTAGGTATAAAATGGGGCTAAAGTGGTTAATATATGTTTCGTAATATCATAATTTATATCTGAAAAGTAACTAAAGTTGTCAAATCATTGTTGTGGGGTAAAGGTACAATATTTGCCTCTGAAGTAAAATTATTGAAAATAGGGAAATACTCCAGTAAAGTAAAACATCCTCAAAAGTGTACTTAAGTACAGTACTTGAGTAAATGTACCTTTTCAGATGTATAAAATGTGAGCTTGTAGATCGACTATGTAAAATGTTCTCTGCCCATCCATATTATAATGTGATCATCAACAGGTGATTTTAGTCAACTGGTGACCTGAGCCATCATCAGGATCTGGTTCTATTTGCATTGAATGAATGCAGCTTTAGCATTTTGATCACCGTTTGAATGTATTATCAGGATAGGCCTATGCATTTTAATCAGGTGAAAGAATGCGGTTCTATTAGCATTGAATGAAAGCACTATTGAAACTAAATTCACACACACACAAATGCATCTTTAGCTTGTAGATCACTGTTTGAATGTATTATCAGGATAGGCCTATGCATTTAACCATGTAAAATAATGCGGTTCTATTTGCATATACATAGTCATTTTATGTAGACAAACTTCACTCTGTAAGTCAATGTCACCTGTTGAATGTGTCTTTTATTTGAAAACAGTTACAGGTTACTATGGAACATAATATAGCTACAGAGCATAATAACCTCATGTCTGTTTTGAAAAGTTGAAAAGTTAGTCCGTTTTAGTCCTATTTTAGCCTCTTTATTCTCACCTCGTCGATGGTGAGAAGCCTTGGAACAGTTTTTCATACAACAATTCAGTCCCATTTTGGCAAAACACTGCTGAAAGTGCACAAACACTGTAAGCTACTTTCCACCTGCTAGGCTACTAGCGATATTCCGAGTGGAGTGAAAGAGATGTTGTTGTGAGCCTGAGCCCTTTGACCCCACCAAGAGGGGGCGTGGCCGGAGTGACGTAGGAGTGACGCTAGCCTTGCCAGCCCTGTTGCCTGTATCATGTATGTATGCCTTGTGTTGTTTCTCAGGGAGCGAGGTGGGGGGTAAATGCAGACGATGCCCGAAAGCTACGGCCAAATCCCCTACGTCTACGACCACCTCTAAACCCACTACGTTTACGACCACCTGTAAAGCCACTACGTCTACGACCACCTATAAACCCACTACGTCTACCTCTAAACCCACTACGTTTACGACCACCTGTAAACCCACTACGTCTACGACCACCTCTAAACCAAATGCGACTTCAGCCTTCTCCCAATCTATGAAAAGTCTGGACTCTGCCCTCGTAACTGAAGCTGCTTCTGATCCTACGAGCGATTCTGGTGAAGCTGCCACCACCTCCAGCAGCCTGACTGTCACAGAGCCAGAGGCCTGTGATACTGCAGCTGCCCCTACAGACCAAGTCACTGTCACAGAGCCAGAGGCCTGTGATACTGCAGCTGCCCCTACAGACCAAGTCACTGTCACAGAGCCAGAGGCCTGTGATACTGCAGCGCCCCCTACAGACCAAGTCACTGTCACAGAGCCAGAGGCCTGTGATACTGCAGCTGCCCCTACAGACCAAGTCACTGTCACAGAGCCAGAGGCCTGTGATACTGCAGCGCCCCCTACAGACCAAGTCTTCTCCAAAACGCCAACCCGTCCTGCATCTACCTGTGAGAGTATCCCAGTGGAAACATCAGAATCCACCGGGCCATCCGAATCCACAACAAATAGACCTACAGTGGGTTCGTATAACGTTTTTATCCTTGACATCCATATATTGGGCATGTCATTATAGGCCATTAAAATTGTTAATAAATATTCAAATAGCCCATCTACAAGCCCGCAGCGTATCACGATGAGAGACTTTGGGCTTAGACCGGGAAATATCATATTTGAGATTTCCTTGGCTATTCAAAAATAGCAGATATACAAGCGCATACCAGTTTTCACGAGCTTGTAGATCTATATTGAAAATAGCAAAAAATATATATTCAAATGAAAGATTTGCACAAACATTGTTTGTGCAAATCTTTTGAATATGTTATTTTTTGAAGTGAACATTTTTAACTCAAATCTTTGCTTCTGGGGGATTCTACAAGTGTCTTCTAAATCCTAACAGTTTTTTGAAAAACTTATGTTTCTATAAATCAGTGGTTCTCAAAGTTTTTCACGTCAAGGACCCCCAAAATTATACGTATTTGGCCGCGGACCCCCATCTCTAAATATTTTGTAATAGGGACCCCCCAGAAGCAAAGATTTGAGTAGAAAAAAATCCCTTTTAAAAAAGCAAAAAAAACAAGATTTAGCAGATCTACAAGCTCATAGCGCAGCACTCTGTGCCGCACTATGAGCTTGTATATCTGCTATTTTTGAATAGCCAAAGAAATCTTAAAATTACAGATGCTTTCCCGGTCTTAATGGATTAAGTTGTTAAATTGTCACCTGGCAATTTTGTTTCTACTTGCCTTACCGTTCCTTTAATCAGACCACTGGCTTGTGAACCTTTCCAGGTGTGAAGCTCATGGTTTCAGTCCAGCATGAGGAAAGGTCTACATGGTTCTGTCTATTGTTCAAGACCAAGCCGCTTTGCTACAGACAACACATGTCTGATCCCACACACGAGTTAAACTACGTGGTGAGTGATGACATCATCTATATATGCTGCAGTGTTTTAGGAAACTGGTTGGTTTTCTGCATGTTAACTGTATGTTCTTCTGAATGATGCATTTTAGAGGATCATGTGCCCAGAGTTGACCTCAGATCCATCAGAAACGGAGTTCCAGAAGATTGTCACTGACTTGGCCAAGAGAGAGACGGGCAACGTGCCACAGGTGATTGATATAGCTACATGAATTATTATTATTCATTTGTTTATACAAAATTTTAGTTTTTCAGAAAACTGTAATTTAGAAGGTGTATTTTAGAATCGGCCTCAGGTCTAAATGGGTTAAATAAGCTAAAATAAGATTGTCAAAATTGTGCATAATATAATATTTGTGGTGATATTGAAACTGGATTGTCAGAATAATCACACATCATTTGCATTGTGGTATTATTAGGAATACGGTTAGTTTACTGATATGTTTAGGAATACCAGGCGAATACCGACGGATTTTCCCCGGGGCGACTGTGTTTTGGGGCGAGCGCCGAGCAGGTGTTTTCATTTTTGATATTTGTTGCGCAGCAGTTCACTCATGCCCACTTTATTCATTTCATTTTAACACCTACAACAGGACAGGTCACACAATGGACAACTGATATGCATCTAGGCTCATTCCTATGTTAATTTATAGGTTGTTGAGCTGGGGGGATATGAAAGTCTGTGAAAACATAGCTGTTCAACTTCTGCATGACGCAACCCTCCGCTGTATAGCTTGCCTCGGAGAAGCGCTGACTCGCCGAGACGACCAGTCTCGATGTTATGGAGAAAATAAGCATAATATAGCATCGGACATGGTTCGGGTCTAAAGACCCGGCCGGATCGGCTCCATTTAGGATCGGGTCCAATTTTAATCGGCTCCGTTTCGGACCAGGTCTAATTTTATTCGGCTCCCGTTTCGGACCGGGTCTAATTTTAATCGGCTCCGTTTCGGGTAGGGTCCAGTAAATTTGATTTCTTTCTAGGGTCCGTTCGGTTCGGTTCTAATATCCTCGGATCCGTTTCGGTTCGGGTCCAATTTGTTGGACCCATGCTACCCTCTAGTTCTGATGACTCATCCTGCCCTCCTAATACGTGAGGGGCCGTGTTTTTTCGATTACTTCGTTTTTTTTCGAAAAACATGCAATTTGTGATCATTGAAAATCTGTCTTCAGAGATTAATTGGACTATTATCACTGTAACAGATCATTTAAATGTCCCCTGTAGCTGTATGAAAGCAATGTTTGACATGCTTGTGTATTTAATGTGTCTCCGGGTGTGTGACAGTCCGGTATTGTATGCATCTTCCTAATATATTTGCCTTTTCTGTGTTTTTTTTTCTCCCCCCAGAAATGAGAAAAGCAGTGAAACATGGTTTGGATGACGGGTCATCAAATGGAGATGGAGAGTCGTTCAAAGTCTCCCGATGGCAGTGGCACGTGTGATGGCCGCTCAGGTCCTTATTTGAACGTCTCATCGACTGCCATGCAGTGTCCCACTCCTGTCCTAAACCAAGTGACCAGAGTCAAAGTAGAAACCAGCCAGTTGTCCCACTTCCAAAAACCAAGTGGCCAGAGGGACAGTAGAAGCTACATCAGCACCTACAACACTGGCTTCTCAAGTGCCGCACTGTGAGCCTTCCCAAATGCAGCCTAGACCTAAATTACAGCTGGTCTTGAACTCACTTAAAAAAATAGCTTTCTCCAACGTAACTCTCGAAAGCCCTCAAATAAAGCCAGTCTCAGCTGCATCTACTGAGCCGTCGACCACACCTTGTTTCGTAGATTCTTCCCGAAGATGGTCCCGTTACCTCCAACCCACAGCTGGACTGTAATCTGGGCCCCGGCGTGGGTGAACCCGGCGCCGCCACAGCCGTTAATCCAAACACCGCTCAAGATCTGCAGACTAGTCTATACAACACCATGGTCTCTCCTTTTAATATCGGGGTCGGTCCATACATGGGCAGTTATGTCACTGTGGTGAACCCAAACCCCACCAGCCAGCAGTTCACTGGCTCTGATTACAGCATCAACCAGCCCGCCGTACCGATGGTAAGCCCCGGTGGCTCCCTGCCAGCTGCAGGCTTTGGCGCCCCCCCAGTTTTTCCTTACGGACGAGTCACCCAGAACCCTTACTTCACACATGGATATCCGTTTTTTTCACGCTGTTTTTTCGCGCAGTTTTTTCGCGCTGTTTTTTCACGCATTTTCTGGTTCCATCGTTCCAGGTACTGAAGCAACACTTCTTGATGAAGTAAGAAGCTGCTGACTTGCCACATTGTCATTTATTTTTGGACCGACGGTCCACTCTGGTTAACCCATTCAATCCGGGGACGCATTTCTGTCCTTTTAAGATTTCTTTGGCTATTCAAAAATAGCAGATCTACAAGCTCATAGCGCGGCACTGAGTGCCGTGCTATGAGCTTGTAGATCTGCTATTTTTTTAAATCGTTTTTTTTAATCGTACATAACATATAACAACATATGTTCGCTTTAAAAAAATATATATTTAAAGATTTGCACAACTTTTCACGATCAAAAATAGCACATGTATATAACTTGTATATGAGCATATTTTTTTAAAGCTAACATTTGTAAAATGTGTTGTTCCAGGTACCCAGAAGCAAATATTTGTGTTACAAATGTTCAAAGAACATATAAGATATATTCAAAGATTTTCACCATTTATTTAAAAAATAGCAGATCTACAAGCTCATGAGCTTGAGCTTGTAGGTCTGCTATTTTTGAATAGCCCAAAGAAATCTAAAAATGACACACAAATGCATTCCCGGTCTAAATGGGATGGAATGAGTGCAGGGCTTTTTTTTGGAAGCTTTTTTTTGTTTAACAAGAATATTGTTTATGTTTTTAGCTAACAATGTTTTTAGCTATTTTTTGTATTTTTGTACTGTACCTTTTATATTTTGTCATAAAAAATGGTACATTCAGTTACAGCTGCCAGATCTTTTTTTTCCAGTTGTCTCTTATGTTGTGCGTGCAAAATATGACTTAAAGGGGAATACCACTTATTTCCAACATTGAACTATGTCTTTAATACACATCAATTAGAACAGTTGTGTGGAAAAAAGTAAAAAGTCCTCCCCCCCTTCTATGTTGCCTAGAACTGGAGAATTGATTGAGGTCATGTGATCAGTGACATACACAGGGTGTACTTTTGGCTGAGGGTGCCCAAAATAGGGACACCAGCATTAACTGTGCTTAAACTGATTGTATGTCAGTGGTATAATGATACTAATAGACCAATTATTTGTTTACTAACATTGAGACTGTACGCACAGGTGATTGTTTCAAGCAATCAATTCCCAACCTGTTTCGCTGGTTTCAGCACACCCCAACCCCCTCTTGTGTGTTGGCTAGTGAGGTGCGTCCTAGCGAGACCTGACAGAATGGGTTTCATTGCGCGCATACTGGTTCTTATCAGTGTGACGTCGTTTGTTAAGGGGTCTATAATAATATCTGTAATTTAGTCGCATTGTTAGCTTGTAGATCGGCCGAAATGTATATAGGGCTGAAATGGTTAATGTATGTTTGGTAATAATCAAAATCTACAAAGTAACTAAAGTTTTAAAATAATTGTAGTGGAGTAAAAGTACAACATTTGCCTCTTGAGATGTAGGAGGAGTAAAAGTTCAGAAAATTGGAAATACTCAAGTTAAAGGTAGGATAAGTGATATCTTTTTGGGGTTTTTTTTGTTAAAAAGGTTAAAGTATTATATTCTGATAGTAATCATTGCTACGGACAGAGTGTTTGTTCGGTCACAGGGGTCTCTCCAGCTCTTAAGTAAAGAGAATATAGTATATTGGAGAAATATGGGAGACTCCTTTTACTGAACAAACGCTCTATAGCAATGAGTACTGTCAGAATATAGACCCATTTTGCAATTATTTGAATAATTGCAAATCACTTACCCTACCTAAGTTAAAAAAATACTTCAACATTGTACTTGAGTAAATGTACTTAGTTACTTTACACCTCTGCGTGTGGCTCGAGGAGGGCGGAGAGGTAAGGGGGAGCCAGGCTGTGCAGTGCTGTGTAGGTGGTGAGCAGGTATGTTTCAGAATGTGGCCCTGAACTTCACCATGGACAGAAAGAACTCAGGATAGAAGTATGTATCCCACATCTGCTGGAGGTTACAGGCACTTGTTCAGACCTAAAGTCTATTCTGTGTTCAGAAGGTTCAGTTTTTTTTACATGCAATGATGGGGTCCTTTCCACGTGCAGTCATTTTATGTTAGTAACACTAGGTTAGAGGGGAGTGCCACTCCCTGTACTTTTGTCCCTGTTGGCTTTTGTAACTCGGGACGCATTCATGTTATAAATGAAACTCTGAATTCTCCAGTGGTGTAAAATAACTAGGTACACTTGTGCTCTACTACATCTCAGAGGCAAACTACAATATTTGAAAACTTAAGTTACTAGTTACTTTGCAGATATAAAATATTACATTATAAAACATAAATTAACCACTTTAGCCCTATTTTATGCCTAGGCTATTTGAAAATAGCAGATCTACAAGCTCACAGCACAGCGCGTTGTGAGCTTGTAGATCTGCTATTTTCATTTTCTTTTACTTTTGGTACTTTAAGCACATTTTGATACCAATACTTTTGCACTTTTACTCAAGTAAACTTCTACATTACAGTATTGATACTTTTACTTAAGTAAAACATTTGAGTACTTTTTCCACCACTGGAATTCATTTTATTTAAATAGTTTATGCCTGATTCAAATGTATTTTATACATAGTAACTATGGCTACTATGTGTAAACATTTAGCTCCTACAACATCAACATGTTTGTGTTTTAATGTACTGTATATTTCAACGCCATCTGCAACAGTGCAGCTGCATTTAAAGTCCCTTTCCCCACACCTCGGAGGAAATGACACCCAGACATATTACTGGGGTGGGACTTGAACCTGTGACTATCTGCTTACCAGGTGCTACTCTACCCATTCAGCTATGGCTGTTTCTTTAGTCACAGTGGTTCTCAAACATTTTCATGACAAGGACCCCCAAATTCATATGTATATGGCCGTGGACACCCATGTCAAAAGATGTAGTGCCAGCCTGGAACCCCCCCCCCCCCCCCATAAGAAAGATAAAACTTGAAGGGAAAAAAAGAGTTCCAAATTTGGCAAGACAATGGGTACACCTTGATACATTGTCAGAACCAGAACTTGCAACCTCCCGTATCATAGCCAGTGAGCCACTGAGCTTTTGTTTAATGCTTTTTTGAATCCATTTCAGTGTATACCATTTGTATATTGTCCCTTACACCAGTAGGGATACTATAATACTAGTCCTGTGTATTGGAAGAAAGCTGGCATCAAAAGTGAAAACTTACTAAAATTGATAAGTATTGGCCGCAGACCTCCATCTGAAAAGATTGTGCTGGGGTGGCCATAATTTGATTTGTTTAAAACGTTCTTCAAAATGTTGAACTGACATTTGTGGGACTTGAACCCAGGACCTTTATTGACATGCAGAAAGAGTCTTTTCAGAGTGAGCTATTGTCATGACTGCTAGAACAGCCAAATAGAATAGAATCATCACAAAAAAGGGGGTCATAATTAAGGAAGTGAAGGGACAGTGGAAGTTACAGTGGTTCTTCTTTAAGCTGAAGCATAAGCTAAAGAAACATGTGGAAATGTGTGGCGGTGTCATAGGCAAGCGAGTTCTGGCGTGGATACTGTACCTAGGTGACCTTGTAAACAAGGCCAAACAGGTTCAAGTCCCGCCTAGACGGGATCTCTAATAAATTCCAGGCAATCTGTAATAAATACACAAGGTTTGTTTCCCCCACACACTGTAGGTATACAGTATAGGATAGTAGCTTATAGTAGCTTCCTCTGGTGTGATTCTGGACTTCGTTTACGTTTTTGAAGTAGTTAGACAGGTCCGTGGGTGTCTTGTCGTTGTGGTGTATCTTGAAGACCAGGCCCATTGCAAGTTGCTGTCCTCAACCCTGAGCCATCCAACCCTAGCAAAATGAGCAGGGGTTAGATGAGTCGTAGATGTGAGGCCAAGAAGTAGCCTTTACCAGTTTATTTTGGGATGTCTGGAGCCTTGTTCTTAAGGCCTCCGTGGTGTTATGGTACCATGAGGTGCATGCATAGTCAAAGGAACCTTTGACTATGCAGGTGCAAATATACAGTGACAAAAAAAACACCCAAGGAGTGGGGACTATTACTGTCCTCCCCATCCCTGCATGGGCTTATCGACTATTTTAATCAACCCGATCGCCAGAGGAAACGTTCTCATTGAACGTTTTTCAACGTTTCTCAAAATCCGTGCATAGACTACTGGAAAACCACAAATCTCCCCCATTGTGACTAAACCATTTCGGAGGCGCGCAGTCTCAAGGGAATTGTCGCCGTGTGAAGGACCACCGAGCGAGCTAAAGCGAGCGAGTTGCCGTCCTGAACATTGCGACATTCCCTTGAGCCTACTCAGCGCCGTTTGAGTTACGTACCGATAGGCACAGAATCGTAAATTTTGTTGTGGGGACTGCTCTACTTCCTGGTTTTTCCGGGTTGCGACTGGTTACGCCCACCGTGGGACTCCCCGTACATATGCACGGAATTTGGGGGTTTCTAGGCGACTATGCACGGAATGACGTGCACAAATCCGTGCAATGTATACTAATTCTCTGGCGATCAGGCTGATTTTAATATAGTTGGATACAGTTTTAAATGATCTGTCTTAATAACTGGGGGCTCTAATACATGTTTATGCTGTGGATTGCCTTATCACTGTATCAGAACATGACGTCAGAGTTCTGCTCCGCCAGCAAAACACCAGAAAGGAAGCAGGGCCTGACGGCGTGTCGCCTGCCACCCTTAAACACTGTGCCGACCAGCTGGCACCAGTCCTCACTTCCATCTTTAACCAGTCCTTGCTACACTCTATCGTGCCTGCTTGTTTTAAGTCAGCAGTGATCATCCCAGTCCCAAAGAAGAATAACAACATCACCTGTCTTAATGATTATAGGCCTGTTGCCTTAACATCGGTCATTATGAAGGTTTTTGAGCGGCTGGTGTGTAGATTAATGTCCAGCATCTCACTTGATTCCCATCAGTTTGCCTATAGGGCAAATAGAAGTGTTGACGATGCAGTGTCCTTGTGTTTGCACTCTATCCTTCAACATCTGGAAACCAGGGTTGTGCCTGTATATGCACATATCTTATTTGTCGACTACAGTTCTGCGTTTAACACCATCGTTCCTGTTAAGTTGATCCAAACCCTACAGGAACTGGGTGTTAAACAATCCATTTGCAAATGGATTTATGACTTTTTAAGTGACAGAAAACAAGCTGTCAAAGTCGGCAAATTAATCTCACAATCCAAGGTTTTGAACACAGGTGCCCCCCAGGGCTGTGTTCTTTCTCCTTTTCTATATTCTGTCTACACATATTTTTGTCAATCACACACTAATTCTGTCCTGTTGTTTAAATTTGCAGATGACACCTCTGTGGTAGGCCTAATCACAAACAGTGATGAATCTGGCTATCGCAATGAGATAGATGACCTGGTGAGGTGGTGTGAGAACCATAATCTCATACTTAACATCTCAAAAACCAAAGAGTTGGTTGTTGACTATAGGAGGAAGAATAAAACCTTCCTTCCTCCTCTCTCCATAAATGGAGTAGAGGTTGAGAGGGTCTCCTCGTTCCGGTTCCTCGGAACCACCATCCACGAATCCCTATCATGGGAACTCAACACCAGCCTTAAGGTCAGTAAATCCCACCAGCGTCTCTACTTCTTGCGGCAGCTTAGAAAGTTCAAGGTCAGTAAAACAGCTATGACACATTTCTATAGGTCAGTCATTGAGAGCGTGCTCACCTTTTCCATGCTTGTCTGGTACGGCAATACAACCGCACAGGACAGGACACGGTTGGAGAGGGTTACACGTCAGGCAGCTAGGATAATTGGTTCGAGCCTTCCATCGCTGTCATCACTCTATCCCACTAGATTGGTGAAGAGGGCTAAAAAAAATCATAGCCGACCATTCCCATCCAGCCCATTACCTTATCAATCTCCTCCCATCAGGTAGGAGATATGGCAGCATTGGGAGTAGAACCTCCCGTTTTAGAGACAGCACATACCTCCAAGCAGTCAGGCACCTTAACGACACTCTTGCACTACAAACACAAACTAGACGGTATGCACTTTAATTATGCACTTTAAAAATTGCTACATAATTGCACTAAGCAGTTTCTTCTACTGTCTGTACTGTATACATGTGCCAAAGCTGCAGCTTGGTCCTGGTTTGGTTCTGTTTCTTGTGTCTCTTTTTGTTCTTGTCTTTGTGCTGTTGTTTATTGTGTTGTCTTGTATGTGAGAGGAAGCACCAAGACAATTTCCTATCAAACTTGTTTTGAAATGGCAAATAAATATTTGAACTTGATCATTTTATATGAATAAATAGACTTTAAAGTGGACCTTGTGATTATATAAATAAAGCTACAGAGAACTCTCCAGTTACTGTGGGTTGACTTGTGGAGGCCTCAGGTAGCCTGTAAATGTGATTCAGCACTGACATCTAGTGGTAGAATCTAAAACCTGTAGATGGCATTAAGGCCAGTCCACACCAAAGAAACAAAACCATGTGTTTTTAAGGCCAGAAAAACAAGCTAAATCTTGTCCAGAAGTTGCGGTAAATATGGCAGCACTACCAATGAGAGTCAGCGCTTTCATTGTTGCTAAGATACGGATGTGGGCTGCCGGTGGGCGTTTCGAAATGGAGTCAGTATGTGAATACTCAGCTGTCAGTGATAGTGAAGATGATGAGGATGAAGACACAAGAGGACTTGAAAATAAAAATAAAATGAAGATAGATGAAGGAAGTGACCAAGAAGAGAGCTATGTGATTGGGATGGTAGCAGCCAAACATAATTGATGGCCTATTCAGAGATCAGCATGCAGTGCATGGGAAAGTTTGTTGTTGGGAGAATTGGAAAAGTTGATCTAGTGAGAATTAGTGGAAGAGGCATGGTCATAATAGAATGTGCAATCTTTGAACAGATGTGCAGAGGTCTGGATATATGTATGTGTAGCAGGGGGGGGCTTTTTAAAGGGAATAATAATAATAAAATATACAATGCCTACTAGACTACGCCACCTTTTTCTAGAGGGAAGGTCCTCTTTAACAATAAAATGCACAGGTTCGTGTAACCAAGGATGAGCATGGAAATAAGACATAGAATGATTTTAAAGGCTGTTTATTCTTTTTGCTTCTGTACATAAAGTATTCAAACTTTTAAAATACGCACTAGATTAATTAAAATCCAACAATCATAAATAACCAAACACATACAATACCATACATTGGCTGGCATAATTGAGGAGGAGAAGGAGCACAGCATGGAATAAGGGCATACTTTTTACCATCATTTACTAATTCACCGGGCGGCCAATATGCCGATATATTTAGGAACGCCATGCCTTCCAGCTTTTGTCCTCCTCAGGCACGCCAACCTTACAGCAAGCTAGGGGATCTCCTGAATGAAAACAGCCCAGCCCTTTTATATCCTGTGACAATAAACCCCACCCTTAATTTGAAACAAGGAGCACCTGGCTGATGCTGCCATAGTAACAGGTCTACCTGGTTACATATGTTTGGCGAATGTCAGGTAGAGGTGTTTCGGCTTGGAATGGGGGAAACAAGGGAGTAATAAGCGGTGTACCACTGTCTATGAAACCAGACAGGTTTCTTGACACGGACGGCGTACGCAAGGCGAAAAGACTTACTCGGTTCCGAGAAGGGATACGGGAGGAAACTGAGTCAATGTGTTTAACATTTGAAGGGGATTCACTCCCAGATCGAGTGTACGTGGAGTATTTGTGTTATAGGGTTAGACCAGGGGTCAGCAACCTTTAATGTCAAAAGAGCCATTTTGGACCAAAAAATAAATACAAAATCTGTCTGGAGCCGCAAACATATATGAGTCTTATAATGAAGGCAACACGGGCTATTAAGTGTATATTAGCCTATCAAAATTACTAAATACAAATTCATGTGAATGAGCATTCATTAAATATGATAACTTCTCGCAGCAGATCAAACATACAGGTAATCCAGCAGCATTGGCTGTGAAGGCAAACAACTCTGTCTATGAACTATTCAATTCTCTATTTTCCTCGGTTATCTTTAGTTTTTGGCATTTGGAATCACACCGGTTTGTTTACACAAGCCACCCGTCTGGCTCCTCGCCAATAAATGTGTCGCAGGCTAAGACGCAAATTTTAGTTGACCGAAATGTTGAAAATTTGTATTTATTCTACCATTTTTACAATATTGGAAAACGTAAGAATGTATGTTTCATGTTTGCCAAACATGAAACATTACATTCTTACGTTTTCCAACGTGGTTTTCCAATGTGGTGCTCTTTTATAGGGCCTAATCGTTAGGCCCTACGAAAGAGCATCACTCAGATGTTTCTGTTGTCAGCATTACAGGCATGTCGCAGCAGTGTGTAGAGCAGTGGTTCTCAAACTTTTTCATGTCTAGGACCCCCAAATTGACACTTATTAGCCCGCGGACCACCATTTGAAAAGATATGCCAAGGACCCCATAAGAGAAGATTTTTTACGGCTCTAGCAGTGATTCTCAACCATTTTAATTTCAAGGACCCCCAGTTTGACATGCATTAGGGCTACGGACCCCCATTTAATGGCATTTCTATCTATTGGACCCCAATTTGTATCGTAAAATCTATGTTAATTTGTCTGTAACTCTGAGAGTGTACAAATGGAACCAAATGGACCCTAACCCATGTGTACACTCTCAGAGTTACAGACCCATAAGGGTCCATTCCTAACTATCCATCATTTAGCAGGGTACCCCCTGGAAGTCCCTCTAGGACCCCTGGGGGTCCCCGGACCCCACTTTGAGAACCACTGGTGTAGGGGAAGTTGGAGGTGTGGGAGATGTGGGGTGGAAAATTGCAAAGAGGAATGTAAGGAGATGAAAGAGCCTGCAAAGTGCATGCACTGTGAAGGCGATCACTATGTAGGGGCAACACAATGTCCCAGGAAAGTAAGTAAAGGAGATTAAAGTGAATAAGATCAGGAAGGAAAGGAGGGGCATGTTGTATGCTGAAGCAGTGCAGAGAGTGGAGGGGACTCAGGAGAGTAATGAAAGGATGGCAACACAACAGTTAGTCAGAGGAAAGAGTGAATGCAGCTGGAAAGGGTATCTATATGGATAAGAAAAGATTCTTGGCATTTTTGGCCGTGGCGTCAGTTCAGCAAAGGTATGGCGGCCCCTTTTTAGATTTTTTTTTTTGGGGATCAAACAGGCCAAAACGCTCCCGAAATGCATTAAAGCATGAGATTAATCGCAATTAAACATTGTAATCGTTTGACAGCAGTAATTCAAATAAATGTATTATTATCACAGGTAATAGACTGTGATATAGGCGACCGGGGGTTTCACACAACATAATAAAATAACCAAAATTAAACCCAAAACGAGGGCTGACGGTCAGGAGGTGAAACTACACCCAGGCAAAGCAGCAGCGTTGTGTTCCTCTTCACCAAGCCCTGGAAACACAAGCAGCAGTATCAGCCCACATTATACCTATAACACAATGGTCTTACACCTGCATTATTCATAGGCTGATAACGCAGATAGACAGAGACATTCATGGATTCATTTTTAAAAGTACATTTTATAGAGATTCAAGGCAAGTCGGAAAGAATTAAAATGATTTTGGATGCAGCAAGGAGATTCCGGGGTGTGGTGGATCGGGGATGTCAGTGGAAAGGAGGATTTGGACATTATATACTGAGAGAGGGATTCGCGACAACTCAGACAGGGTCTGTCTGGGACATAATGGACACAGAATGGACACACCGGGATTATTAGGGAATGAGAACAATTTGAATGGACACTTATAATTTAGTTTGCAGTGCATAAGTTGTAGTTTTACACTCCAGTCCAGCTGGTGGCGGTAATGCTCCTTAGTTAGTTGCCAACTGCCAAAAAACATGACAGAAGAAGAAGCAGTTGCTAGGATACGACGCATGACAGGCACAGCACAGTACACGCCTATGAGTTAAAGAGCCCTGAACCAGCTGGTTCAGGGCTGTGCTGTGACACAAACGAAACTTAAGGATTTATGATTTCTTGTGAAAGAGCAGCAAAACATGGAGCTTCACTCCGTCTCACATTTATCTTTAAAAATCAGTGTTTTAACAGTAAAGCCATGGATGTGTATTTATTTCTACATGTTGCTGATGCGGAGCAGCTGTTACTGTTACAACACATCTGTCACAGGTAGCTAATACCAGCACACACTCATCACATAGAGTAGCACGGGTCTGTCTACACTATTTACAGTGGCGTTATGGACGGGAATGTAAGCAGATAATGTATTTACTGGGGGGGGGGGAACAACGTGTTGACGTTTTCGTTTGTTCTTGTTGTTTTCTTATGAAATTGATGTGTTTCTGATAGTAAACAAAATGAAATGTAGTGAAATCAATAGGCTTTGATTGATTGATGTACTTTATTTAGTAAGACATGAGAACAGTACATGACAGTACATAACAGTACATGGAAGTACAAATTCACAATACAAGGTCTACTAAACTGGAAAGCTCATTAAGCAAGCTTGTTTAAGATGAGATCCCCATGTACACAAATCAGGCTACCCTTCATCCCTCAATTCATAGTAAAGTAAGTATCTGTATAACATACTTTAGCCCTGAAACATGACTGTGTCATGTAGATGTACGGGTTGTAAATGGAGAAAACCAGGAACAAGCGCTGTCATGTTTCAGGGCGAAACTGGCCAGTCAGTAAATAATAATTTAAAGGTAGGGTAAATTATTTTTTTTGTTAAAAGGTTAAAGTACTATATTCTGATAGTAATCATTGCTACAGAGCGGTAAATAGAATATAGTACATTTTCAGGTAGGTGACAACATTTAAGCCAATCAGGAGAGAGCACTGAAAATGCATTTTCTGTTTAATAAAGAGCTGGAGAGACATGGGAGACTCCTTATACTGACAGGACACCCTATAGTAACGAGTACTATCAGAATATAGAGCTATTTTGCAATTATTTGAATAATTACAAATCACTTACCCTACCTTTAAATACAGAACATGACTCTGGCTGGCTGGCTGGCTCGCTGACTGACTGACTGGCTGGCTGACTGACTGACTGACTGCAGTCTCTACAATGTACGGCTGCTTCCAGACATAATGTACACAGGCAGGGCTACTCTATTTGATGAGTGTGTGCTGGTACTCAGGCAGTACTACACTATGATGAGTGTGGGCACTGGTATTGGCAGGCAGCACTACTCTGTTTGACCACTTGAATAAATATATACAGTACGTCTATAAGTCTGCTCCCTCGTGCGCTCGCTCTCTCTCTCTCTCTCTCTCTCTCTCTCTCTCTCTCTCTCTCTCAACATCTCTAGAGCCACTGCTGCACTGAAGACGCTGAACACAAATCAGAACACAGCGTCTGCTTATTTGCTTTATGGACTGATGAGATGGAAAGACTTTTTTCCTCCTCCCAGATCTGTAAACCTGTGGATCGGATCCCTGTGACCCACCACTCCCTGCTCATTGGCCCTCACTGTGGGCCTACAGATCTACCTGTAGACCTGTAGACCCTTACAGTACAGGTAGATGGCCTACAGGTAGCAGGTGATTCGGTGTCCGCAGCAGCAGACTCTGTTGCTCCAGTGTTGTGATGGGTGCTGTTGACACCACACAACATACCACCACAATCCAGACATTAGAGACATAGATATGCGTAATGTGCACAATAGCCAGCATAAGTCTGACTCAAATGTGAAGTTGACTCCTAAATTATAAAGGAGGCTGGGGTGGAGGAGGAAAGCTTGCAGCATCATCAGTGTTTATCAGTGTTAATCAGTGTTCATCAGTGTTGAGAAGCAGTGATCAAATGAAAGAGGAAGAGAAAGAGAGGGTGGGGGGAGAACTGCCTCAGTGCCTCTATGAAGAAGCTACTCGTTTTTGTCGTTAGAGGTAGTATGAATTAGCTTTTTTTTAAATCATGCCGCGGGCCGCATTGGACCCCTCCGCGGGCCGCAAAATGCCTGCGGATCTTGTTCTCAACCCTGTTGAGAACATGAGCTGAGATTGACATGTAGAAAGGTGTGGCTGTTTGTAAACAACCGGCTGACTGACAGCTGATTACAGTATGACTCCAGTGTGCATCATGAACTAACTCCATGCTTCATTTGGTTTTGTTTTAAGGACAACATCAGGTGATCGGGTCTTCTCAGGACATCCTGGTCAAAGTGGGAGATGAGGTGATCCTTCCATGTCTCATTAAACCACCGTTCAACATGGCCAGGAAGACAGTGGAGTGGTCCAGACCTGACCTGAAGCCGTACCTCATTAATCTCCTCCAAGATGGACAGTTCAAACATGGCGAAGACCTGAACCCGTTGTACAAAGCGAGGACATCTCTGTTTCCTGAGGAGCTGCATCTTGGTAAAATGTCACTGAAACTGTCCAGGGTGAAGCTCTCAGACGAGGGGACCTACAGATGTTCTGCTCCACAACTGCACATCTACACTTTGATCCAGCTCCTTGTTGGTACGTTTTATTGTCCTAGTGATGCTGTGACCAAAGATCCAACTGGCCTGAGTCACACTTCAACACAACATTGTACACTTCACATCAAAGACAACACTGCACTCCATAGAGCAAGGAAACATCTCACAACACTGTAACCTGTGTGGTGTTATGAGGACAGACAGACAGACAGACAGACAGACTATTTCCCAATCTTAATCTTCCGTTAAAAACCTAGGTGTCACCTTTGACCTCAACCCAAGACGTTAAGCGTCCGTAGGCCTACTGACAAAATAATATAACTTAAGTTTATAAAGACATAAGACAGAGCTGTCTTCCATCATTAAGAAATAATAATAATAATGTATATAAAAATTAATGAACCTCGTAGCTTCACCTGCCGCTGTTACATGCATTTAGGGGAAACACTGTTGTTAATAAAGTATTCAATCAATTAATCAATCAATTAATGTAATTACAGTAGAACTCAAGCTGTGCCTGGAAAGAATGTTTTACATGTTCTTGCTTGTTGTAGCATCCATAGCTTTAGATTTTAGATTTGTAAATATTTTCTGCATAGTAGATGGATGGATATATTGATTGATTATATTATTGATTATTATATTTTCTGTTTTTGCAGGGAATGTGTCTCATCCAGTGATCTCTGCAAATGGACCAGAAGACAGTGGTTTATCTTTGACATGTGATTCTGGGTGCTGGTATCCACAACCTGAGATGTCTTGGCTGGACAGAGATGAAAACAACATCACTGCTGAGCCCTCAGTGACACACAGACCTTCTCACCACTGTTACATTGTCCAGAGGAATGTGACAGTGAGGCGAGCAAAGCACGTGACCTGTAGAGTTCACCTGCCACGCTTCAACTACACTGATGAGACACAACTTTACATATCAGGTAATGTTTAGTTGCATTCTGAACCAGTTGTATTCTGAACCAGTTGTATTCTGAACCAGTTGTATTCTGAACCAGTTGCATTCTGAACCAGTTGCATTCTGAACCAGTTGCATTCTGAACCAGTTGCATTCTGAACCAGTTGCAGGTGGTGGGTAGATTTTTTGGAGAGGCAGGAATAGAGGGAATTACAGTAGTCACGGTGTGAATAATCTATGCATGCAACCATTTCTATCTTTGGTATGTTTTATTTGATATTTTGTATATTTATACATGGACCATGTACAACACTACATTAAGTCAGAGTGAGCTACAGTATAGTATATAACTAATTTACATCTGCACTCCCTTGGTTAGTATAGTTGTTGTGAAATGATGTACATTATCACATTCTGCATTATTGTTTCATGCACCAACATGGACATAATGTTTGCTTATTATATCAATGATTGTCAATTATCAAAACTACCTACATTGAACCTAAACTACATAACTATTTCACCAACATGTAACTTAGAAGTTACAATGTTAACAACTATGTCAGGTTGTTAATTCATCATAAAGTCTACTCTTCAACCATGTGGGAAGCTGCGTTTAAAATGGACTCATAACAAACAGTACATGTACATTTATTAATGTGTTAATACATCTATTCATTCATTTGTTAATACATGTGCATTTATGAATGTATTCATAATGTAAATGTACATATATTTATGCACAGTGCAGGACTCATGGATGTTAATGGAGACCCGGCAGGAATCAAACCTGTGAACTTTGGACCACAGGACTGTAACCATTTTAACACCACTGTTGATTTGATTGTATCATGTTTACAGTTGTGTTATAACTATGTGTTTCAGAGGATATGATTCACACAGAGAAAGGATTAACTGGAGCAAAGATTGCATGGATTATTATAATGATCATCATCATCTCAGTGGCAGCAGGACTGGGATATTTATACTGGAAGAAGAGGCCCCCTGGTGAGTCTTGAACTGATTTGAACTGATTTATTTTTAGTAATCATTGCTATAGAGTGTTTGTTCAGTAATAGGGATCTCCCTGTCTTTCCAGCTCCCTGAAAATGCTTGTTACTGAACAAACACTCAGAGTACTATCAGAATATAGAGCTGTTTAACACTTATTTTAACCAAAGAAAATCCCTTCCCCTACCTTTCAATCTATATTTGATAAATCATCCATCTATGCATCTATAATGATATGTCAAAGACTTTGTCAATATATTGATTATATTGATCAAACATGTGTTCATGTAGTAAATGTATATATAGTGTTTGTAAGAGTTAACATGATGTGTATTAACCTGTAATCTTTCTCCTCTATAGATGTGACACAGACTGGTATCTTACCAGCAGGTAAGATACAATCCATGATGTACTGAGTTCCACTGTATACAATCAACTGTTGTACTGCATCTTATATTTTACTATGATTAAATAAAATAAGGTATACATAATATTTATTTATAAATGTAATACTGTATTCATGAAGTGTTACCACACATACTGTAAGCTCCAGTCAACAGATTAATAGTTCCTTAAGTGCAGATCAACACATGATTTTACTCTAATGTGTTACAGAGATGGTTCCATTGGTGAATCCAGCAGACCAGCCTATAACGTATTCAGGTAGGTCTTCTGTTTTATTATCTCTCTGTATTCTGAGGTCCTCTGATTCAGTTCTAGTCGATTTGACGTTTCTACTGTATCTGTTCAATACTAAACGTAGAAAACAACATGGCGGCCTCTTATGTTGTCATGTTGACTTCAGGAGAAATGATGCTAAATACATCACTTGGTCATGGCCACCAGGGGGCGTTTTTGTCATGGCTCCATATCTGAAAATGTTCAGGGCCCCACACTGTATAAGTGTCATCTGTTGCTATAACATGATGACACACTTCAAATTATACATTCATACATTACGGATGCAGTCATTGATGTCTTTTTTTTCTTTTCTTTCTTTCATCAGATCTCATAACAAATGATGAAGAAATTCGTATTGTGCTGGTTGGGAAGACTGGAGCTGGAAAGAGTTCCACAGGAAACACCATCCTGGGTGCTGAAGCATTTAAATCAGATATTTCACCTGCTTCTGTGACATTGAGCTGTTATAAGGCCAGTGGTGTAGTGGCTGGTAGAAATGTTTCTGTTATTGACACTCCAGGCTTGTTTGACACTGGGTTCAGCGAAGATGAAACCATTGAAGAGGTCAGAAAGTGTATTACTTTTGCTGCTCCTGGTCCTCATGTGTTCCTGGCTGTGATCAAACTGGGGAGATACACAGATGAGGAGAGGAACGTTGTGGCAAAGATTCAGAAAGCATTTGGACAAAGTTCAGATAAATACACCATGATTCTCTTCACTCATGGTGACAATCTTAGAGATAAAACAATTGAAGTTTTTATGAATGATTCTCCAGAACTACAAGAATTAATCAGAAAATATAGTGGTTTTTATCATGTCTTCAACAACGAAAGTATGGATCACTCTCAGGTCACTGAGCTGCTAGAGAAAATCAACCAGATGGTGGAGCTGAACGGTGGAAGCCACTACACGAACCAGATGTTCCAAGAAGAAGTAAGGAAACAAGGTGAGAGAAACAAGTCATTTACTCATTAAGGTGATGTTGCAGGAGTTACTGGTGGGAGAGTCTTGTCATAGGCCTCAGTGTTCATGTATCCATTTTAACTCAGTGTGTACATTTAAACATTTGCTTTTTAAACCCTGTTTATTTGTTGTTTAACGAATAATTATCCAAGTAATAGTCAGTGACGGTAGCGTATTTATAGACCTGTATACCTGATTACGTCGCATATGCATGGTTTAGGAACCTATAATTACAGCTCACAGCTGAGCTACAGCAATCACGCTGTTTCATACGTTTTTGTCATAAGATTTTACACATAGTTGGATCAGGCTTTGGAGATATGGTGATGCTTTACCAAAGAACTGCCGATCCGACTTACACCAGGGTTATTTTAGTTAACTGAAAACTAACCAAAAAACTAGAATTGACTAAACATTTGATTTAACGGAAAATAATTTCAAAAAAATATAAGGCTTTACAAAAGACGATAACTAATGAAACTTTGTGTGTTTACAAAACATACAAAATATGTCCTTAGTTTTAGTCTGTCAGTAAAATATTATTCTTTTTTTTTAAACGAGTGAAAAGATCTACAAGGTCACTACACGTTGCGACGCGTTGTGAGCTTGTAGACCTGCTATTTTTGCTATCTTTGTAGCTTTTTGAATCTAGCCCCTGCCTACAGTACCTAATTTTTCAATTAAAAAAGCAAAACTAAACTAAAACTTAACTCAGACCCACTTTAAAAACAAATTAAAACTAACTGAACATGAAGTTAAAAAAAAGTCACTTCGCTCGACACACACACTGAATTTGAAGGTGATTGGCTGGCCGGTTGTCAACATACATGAAGGACAGATCCTCACTCACTGAGATTTGTGCAATTTATGGTTATGTGGCCCTCGGCCCGACACACGCTATTTAAAGTGCCCAGTGCTGTGTCGAGACCTTAGAAATGATTAAAACCGACTACACCACCTTTTTTATATAGAGGTGTTGGTCCTCTGATCTAAAACTTAAGGCTAAAATATTAAACAGGCTGCACAGGTCCATGGAACAATACGTAAAAGCATTGGCAAAAATAGTGAAGCAAGGCAGTGTTGAAGGTTAAAAGGTAAATACCCAATTTTAATCATAAAATCCCTTTACAGTGGTTTCTAAAAAATACAATTCACTAATAAAACTACACTAAACCTAATCTAAAATGTAACCTAACAAACAATAAAACAAGAAGCAATGATAAGAATGATGGGTAGAGCAGCACGGCAGGTAGGAGCCTTCACACACCTCCACAACCCCTGTGGAGGACAGAAAGACTGGGGCAGATCACTGGCTCTTTGAGCTGTTATAGTGGCATAGCCACACTACGTAGGTCAGGTGCTGTTTAGTTAGAGACTTACCGGCGAGGCAGAGTCATAGACCCTGCCGCTGCTCATGTCACTTCAAAGAAATAAACAGCTGATAATTTATGAAATCCATAATGAGTTTAGTCTAGGACTAGGTGGTTATTAATGTTGAAAATGGACAGTGTTTCTGATTTGAACCTTTTAAAGGAGACTTGACAGGCAGTGTGACATCACAGGAAGCAGCTGAACATGACTAATACCTTGCTACCACCCAGGCCTTTATGTCCTATATGAGTATCTATGGAATGATTAAACATACAAAATAGGAAAGTGTATGTGAGACAAGTCAACCTCATAATGTGACGTTTCCATGACTACCATTACAGAGACATCAGGATCCAATGAGGAGGAAAGGACATCACCAGCAGACCAAGAGGCACCGAGAGATAAAACACCACGAACATGGCTCCCAGTCAGTAAAAGATGGAGGCAAAAGTTAGAGGAGCTTGCAAACAGTGATGACTCTAAAGTTACCAAAGTTGGGAGTCTTGTGTTTGGGACAGAATTCTACATCGCTTTGGGACGTCGTGGACCTGATGTGTTCTTGGGGTTAAGAGATGACGGCACTGAAGTAGCAGTGAAGAGAATGTCAATGTTCAAAGACAAATACCATGTGCTTCAGAATCAGAAAGACATTTTACGTCTTCCACACCTTGATGATCCTTCGATTGTACGATACGTTGACTTTGTAGAGGATGAGGACTATCGTTACCTTGCTCTTCAGTTATGTGAATACACCCTGGAAGAATACATCATACAAAACCATTCGGAACTGGAGAAGAAACAGCTTGCACATCAGGTTCTCCAGAGCTTAAGAGTTCTTCATGGTCAGAATCCTACAATTATCCACAGGGATATCAAGCCCCAGAATGTCTTGATTGGTAAGATACAACTAAAACAAGTAAATAATATCAGAAATATGAACAACATATCGTCACTGTCGGGTGGAAACATTGTATGTCCAGTATTCTTATTATAAAAACCTGTTTTCCAATGGATAAAGAAGTTATTATTATATACATGTAGTTATTATTTAGTCCCATGATCTTGTTCATACGTTTCATTTGTTCAATGTTTATAACACACACACACACACACACACACACACACACACACACACACACACACACACACACACACACACACACACACACACACACACACACACACACACACACACACACACACACACTTAACCACTTTCATTGTCACTTTCTAAATTGTTAAAACATAGAAAAATGCTTCTACAACAAAGTAGTGTTATTGATACAAAAATAAAAACAAGTTGAAATATGGAGATACAAGTTTTCTGCCAGACAGTAACAATGTATTATAAGTAGTATAACAGCTGAACTTATTGTATTCAATCTAAAACACTTTATTATATTGATGTACCTAATTTACCCTGCAGATATTCAAGGCAAAGTTAGATTGACAGGTTTTGGATTAAGCCTACAATTACCTGAAGGACAAACAACCCTAGTCACAGAGGTGGCAGGAACAGAAACCTGGAAGGCAAAGGAGACTTTGAAGAAGGATCAAATTCCATATAAAAGAAGCACTGATATCCAGGTTGTTGTTTTTTTATTCTGTGTGAGAACAATTGAATTACTTAGAAATATTCATGCTAATTTTCATGTTCATTCTAAGGTGGCTGGGATGTTGATCTATTACATCCTCTCTGGAGGAGAGCATCCATTTGGCAGAGGCTTTAGATGTGAAGTCAACATTCTGGATGGAAAGTACAACCTGGACCATGTTCAGGATGTGGTCGCCAAGGATCTCATTGAGAGGATGATCAATGAAGACCCAAAGAAAAGACCTACAGTGGAGGAATGCTTGTCTCATCCCTACTTCTGGGAAAATGAAAGGTATGAGAAACAGTAAAATATTTTTCATTGTAACAATGACATATCAATGTTACTTATTTCCCTGCTTCTGGTGACTGATAGTGTCCTTCTATCTCCATCAGGTCAATGTCAGCAGCAGCCTCAGCACTGTAAACACACAAAACAGTGATCACTGAACACTAAATGTTATGATGAACACACTGACATCTCTATCTAACTGCTGCTTTATAAAGTACTGAACACACTGACATCTATCTAGGAAACACTACCCTTCCTCTTCGCCTTGCCTACTTGTTGTTAACTAGTTGTACAAGCTCTTGTTTTATTGTTTTATTCGATCTTGTTTAGTCGATACACTTAATTGTTTTAGCTCTTGCTCATTTGATTTTGCTTTTTGTCTCATCTGTTTAAGAAAGTAGGTAGCTGATATATTGCACTTTTACCTTAGCGCTAGGTATACTCTTGGTTGCTTGTTTTAGCAGAAAATGCACTTAAGACTTCTGGTGATTAGTTGTTTCGTTCCCTATCTATGTTGAATGCACTTATTATAAGTCACTTTGGATAAAAGCGTCTGCTAAATGACTGTTATATAATGTAATGTAATGTAATGTAATGTATCAAAATGTACTTACAAAAGTAGAAAGTACTCATGCAACGACGCGACGCAGCAGTGTGAGCTTGTAGATCGGCTATTAGTACAGTACTTGAGTAAATGTACTTAGTTCCTTTACACCACTGATGCGCACCGCACCGTACTGCAAGCCAGCTGCCAGGCTGATTTGAAAACACTGGCGTGCAATCATGGACTCCTCTGACACTGTTGTCCTCAATGAACGAGGTGAAAGCAAAGCTTTAATCATAAAATGGTCATTGGTCAATACGTCTGCTATTATTTCATAAAGTCCACATTTATTTACAAAGAAAACCTTTTGTCACACATATTACATTAATACCTATGCGTATATTTATTTATTTTTGTATTGTTTCATATGCGCTTTTTTGGAGGGGTGTCTTCAGGGTCAGGTCTGTAAAATATCGGAAATAATCAGGTTTCGGGAAAACAAATTTCACCAGTTTCGCAACGTTTGGGACGGCAACTCGTTCGCTTTAGCTCACTTGTTCAAATAACTCAAATGAAACTATAGACCAGGGGTCTTCAACGGGGGGTCTGGGACCCCTAGGGGGTCCTCAGAGTCACTACAGGGGGTCCGCCAAATCTTTGTGTGATATGATTTTTTTTTTACCTTAACCACTTGAACCCCAGCATTCCTTTTCTGAGGAGAACTTTGCCAAAAATAGCAGATCTACAAGCTCACAACGCCTCGCGCTGCGAGGCGTTGTGAGCTTGTAGATCTGCTATTTTTGGCAAAGAGGTCTAGGTGTAGAGGGAAAAAGAACAGTAAACGTCAACAAAAAAAGTTGAATCTAAAACACAATATAGAGGGAGTCCCTGCTTCATCTCTCTCTCAGCTAGGGGGTCCTTGGGCTGAAAACGTTGAGGACCCCTGCTATAGACATTGTCATTTTACCATTTGCTATATAATAGCCTGCACTGTGGCCTGTAAACCACTGTAATGTCTCAATGCTTAATGATGTTTGCAAAGCACTTCAAATTGCCTTGTTGTTGAAATGTGTTATACAAATAAACGTGCCTCAACTTCCTATTTTTATTAGCCTTAGTTAAAATGCCACAGGTAGCCTACATGTTGCCATTCAATTTAGCACTGTTAACGCCTCACTATGTAACTTTTGTTTAATGAATAAAATTGTATTTTGTCCATAGTATGCTAATACAATATAACTTATACAATCTGTCTGGTAGAGTATGTTTGATTTTTTTATTTTTTTATTTTTGAATATCCAAAGAAATCTTAAAAATGACACCGATGCGTTCCCAGTCTTAATGGGTTAACATACTCTACCAATTACATTATAGTCATTAAAAAAAAAGTGACATAGTGCAGCTTTAAGGCTAATTCATATCAGATGTGGATCCTGTAGTCCTGCTGGTAACCGAAGACGTTGCTGTCAGTCGACCTCAACAAGGTTGTTAAGTGGCCGGTGTGTTTTAGGAGGACAATGTCTGTGTCAACAGCTTGTTCCTATAGGGTGTCACCTCTTTAACCTCGGGTCACATTTTGTTGTAGTAACGGTCGGGGCCCTGGCAACGCAACATGAGTCCCTGGTGACATGTCATGTATGGGTCTCTGTCTGCTGTCTGTGCCATCTGTGAAGGAATGTGTCCCATCATCATAAAGACCCCTTCTTCAACCTCAACGTCACGTCCATTGAACCGTCCAGCACTTTTACAACCTCATCATCATCATCTTCATCATCATCATCACTGACTTGTTGGGTTGGTTTGGACATCGTCTCGTTGCGTCATGGGATGTGGAGCCTCCGGTCACACGGTGTTGGTCCAGCCCATGAGGCCATCGTCCAGCGAGGTATGGGGGGCTCCGTTTAAACCCCGTTAAAACTCATCTGTGTCACCACTTTTATTTTATATACTTTGGCTATTCATAGCCGATCTACAAGCTCAAAGCGCGCCGCAGTGTGACGCGTTTTGAGCTTGTAGATTGGCTATTTTTGAATTGGAATCCAGATTATTTTTTGCTATTTTTATATTGGAAAAGTAACATTTTTATTTAATTTCAAAAGCATTTAGTTATACTTATGTTAACTTTATGAACTTAAATACAAATACATTGGACATAAAAAAGACAACAGAATTGTAATACCAATCATTAAGCTACTAATAAACTGAAGTAATCAAAGCGGGTCATGTTTGCATGTTTGCAATTGGAACATCTGAAATCAATAATACATCAGCATTCTGATATTAACCTGCGGGCCGCATTAAGACCACTCAGGGCCGTGGAACACCACAAAATCAAAGGCCCCCCCAGTGGCGTAAATTCACGCACATGCGCGCGCGTGCATGTGCACAATCTCTGCGCATGCGCGCGAAGATTTTCGGGTCTAATTCGGTCTAATTCGGGTCTAATTCGGGTCTAATTCGGTTCTATTTGACCAATATAAATCAACATTTTTTATTTAAATACACAAAAATGAAATACACAATTCTCACAGGGCCCTGCAGGCTGCGGGCCGTGGAACACAAGTTCCACTAAGTTCCACGGTTAATGCGGCCCTGCCTGCGGGCCGCATTAAGTGAAGGTGGGGGCCACATGTGGCCCCCGGGCCGCCAGTTGCCCATGTATGGTAGAAGTAGCCTTACCAGTTTGTTTTGGGATGTGTGGAGCCTTGTATTTAAGGCCTTAGTGGTGGTGTGGTACCACTAAGGCCTCCTCAAACAATAAGACGAAAAGCATCAAAGTAAGTGTGTGTTTATAAGTGTGTGTGTGTGTGTGTGTGTGTGTGTGTGTGTGTGTGTGCGTGTGCGTGTGTGTGTGTGTGTGTGTGTGCGTGTGTCTCCTGACAGGATGAGACGGGCAGTAAACATGGCGGACGCGGAGACTCGGCCGGGTCAAAGGTCACCACAGACAGCGGGGTGATGATGATGGAGGCCGGCAGAGACCCCGCCCTGTTACCTGGAGCACTGCCCAGGAGGCTGCCCCCACTGACAGGTAGGTGTGTGTGTGTGTGTGTGTGTGTGTGTGTGTGTGTGTGTGTGTGTGTGTGTGTGTGTGTGCGTGTGCGTGCGTGCGTGCGTGCGTGTGTGTGTGTGATAGAGAGAGCGAGCGAAAGAGAGAGGGAAACAGAAAATATACTATATATTATACTCAAGTAGTAAAAAAAATACTGAAAACGTCTGTACTTTTTTACCACTACATCTCAGAGGCAAATATTGTGCTTTTACTCCACTACAATTATTATTTTGAAAACTTTTGTTACAAGTTACTTTATAGATTTAGATTATTATTACAAAACATACATTAACCACTTCAGCACTATATACATTTCGACGCACTGTGAGCTTGTAGATTTCAAATATACAATTTATACATTTGAAAACGTGTGAATTGGGAGCATAATGAGTACTTTTACTTTTGGTACTTTAAATACATTTCGATGCCAATAACTTTTGACTTTTACTTTTGTATTGCGGTATTGATTGCGACCGTAGGTCGCACTTACTACAGAAAGCTGCTCCAGGTGTCCGTCCGTCACTCCGTCACACACGTCACACTTTTGCCCTGCTCATATCTCCGCACCCATTGCCCCGATCCATGCCACATTTTGCACACACACTCCTTACCTGCCAAACTACACCCTCCAAGGACCCCCGGAGCTCCAGGGACCCCCAGCTGCCTCGGGGACCCCCAAGTGTAAAAAATGAGCACATGTGGACAAATTACCAAATGACCACCCCAACGGGGCTGCTCACAGGGCATTCCCGGGGACCACCCACTCCTGGTGCTCCAGAACGGATGCAAAAGTGGTGGCGCCCCCAGTGGAGGACCCCCTGCCACTGCAGCTCACATAAAATGCCCTAACTCGGGGGCTTGCCCCCCACAAACAATCCCTCCTTTCCCCTATAAACACACTCTCTCTCCCACACCACACACACACACACCAACAGCTCTTGCCTGCACACCTTTGCTTTTGGTCTGCCATACGACTGCTGAAACCTTCCCGCAGCTTTTCTTTCTTTCAGGACTCACATCAAAATGAATACGCCTGTCTGCATTCTCATCAATCTCCCACTGTGCTCCCCACAACAAAATCTGTGCCAGTCGTATTTCTCAGCATTCACTCTGTTACCCATTTGCAACAGCTACACATTACACGTTTTCTGCCCACATAAACGCCACCATGTCACAGCTAACCCCACATTTAGACCACCAAACAAAACTATCCATTGCCCACACAACTAGGAACCAATCGCCGTTACAGCCCTCTTTTGTATACATGTGACCTACGGTCGCTTATCTCCCGATTAGGGAGTCTTACTGGTACTTTTACTTAAGTACCACTGCACTGATCCTAAACCAGTGTCACCAACTGACCACACACACACACACACACATTCACAGGGGGCGTGTCAGCGCCGCAGGGCCCCGAGCCGGTTGGCCCGCTGGAGCGTCCCGCGTCCAGCCAGATCCTGGAGCAGCTCCAGAGCCAGGGCATCCTCCCAGCAGAGCTGCCCAGGGAGAGGAGCAGTGTCTCTGGGGAGGCCTACAGCATCACGGTGGGTTACCTGGTTCAGATATTATGGTTCTTCTGAAGCGGCCCGAACTTCTAGTATGATTAATCGACGACCAACGTCGTGGTTAGCCAATATACCAAACCAACCAATTCATCAGTGCAGGGACGTGCACAGATAGACTCTAGATGGTGCTAGAGCACCTGCCCTTTGCCCTCTTGACCAGAAGTGCCCTTTTGAAAAAAAGAAAAAAAAAACTTCTTTTTTTTCCAGTTTACAGCAGGGGTCTTCAACAGGGGGTCCGGGACCCCTAGGGGGTCCTCAGAGTTACTACAGGGGGTCCGCCAAATCTTTATGTGATATGATTTTTCTTTTTACCATAACCACTCGAAACCTAGCATCCCTTTTCTGAGGAGAACTTTAGCCAAAAATAGCAGATCTACAAGCCCACAACGCCTCGCGCTGCGAGGCGTTGTGGGCTTGTAGATCGGCTATTTTTGGCATAGAGGTATAGGTGTAGAGGGAAGAAAGAGCAGACCAAGTAAACAAAAAAAAGTATAATTTACTTGAGCACCTGCCCCTCAAAATGTCTGTGCACGCCACTGCATCAGTTATTATGCCTTGTAGATCTGCTATTTTCACTACTTTTGCGTGACACTCTTGAGTCTGGTATGATGAAGTAGTAGAGCTAGCCTGGTAAACCCTCCCTCCGGAAATCTCATTTGTAATTTATTTCAGGAGTGAGTCTGGCCATGATCGCCCATTCGGCATTTTGGCTGTGGGCTGGAGTTGGGCGGGAGTAATACCGTTGACTGACAACCCCTTAAGCCAATCAGCAGTATTCCCCTTCAGCCGGTGCATGTTTACCACCTCCAGACTAATGTGGCGCAACGGGACTTTTGAGACGGCCATGCCCAAAATAGATTGCCTTATTCGGATACATGCGTGTCACTGCCCGCCCCTGCCGGTTCTCTGATTATTTTTTTTTAAATAGGCTCTGTCATGATTAATTGACCACATATATGAAGTCAAACAACTAAATTCTATCAAAACGATATCTTAAAAGTAAATTCCGTTCCGTTTGAGAGCGTTTTGAAGTTTAAAAGAGAGTAGAAAACACTGCGGTCAAAAAAGATGGCTGCCGTTCGTTTTTGGCACTCAGGCTGCACTCGGTTCCATTCGGGCTCACTCGAACTCGCCACCTGATTGGCCAACTTTCGCTGTCAATCACAGAACGATGAGCGACGACGCTGATAGGCTCGTCCATTTGGTGAACAAATGCAAATGAGATTTCCGGAGGGAGGCGGGTTTACCAGGCTATAGTAGAGCATCCATTTACGGAAAAATATAAAAAGTTGAAATATGGAGACGAGGTTTCCACCCGACAGCAACGATAATACTATACTCGTCTGTCCTGGCTGTGATTCTTTATGTGTGTGTGTGTGTGTGTGTGTGTGTGTGTGTGTGTGTGTGTGTGTGTGTGTGTGTGTGTGTGTGTGTGTGTGTGTGTGTGTGTGTGTGTGTGTGTGTGTGTGTGTGTGTGTGTGTGTGTGTGTGTGTGTGTGTGTGTGTGTGTGTGTGTGTGTGTGTAAGTAGTTGGAGGATGGAGAAGTGGCCAGCAGACGCAGGCTGCCCGCCAGACTGGAGTCCCTGAAGGCCAGCAGGGAGCAGAGCCCCCTGCTGGACACTAGGGAGAACAGCAGCCCCAGCAGCAGGGAGTCCAACGACCACAAGATGAGACTGGCCGAGGAGAGACGAAAGGTGTGTGTGTGTGTGTGTGTGTGTGTGTGTGTGTGTGTGTGTGTGTGTGTGTGTGTGTGTGTGTGTGTGTGTGTGTGTGTGTGTGTGTGTGTGTGTGTGTGTGTATGTGTGAGTCTATTCCCCCCTCCTCTCTGTCTCACTCATACACACACATTGCCTCGCACTGTCTCAGGGTATTGAACCTGTGTGTTCAAGTCCAATTCTTTGTCTGTGTGTGAAGAAGAAACCTGGCTGAATAAAAGTGACGTATATTGTGTTCTCCTTCCTTCTCGTCCTGCTCTCTCTCTCAGCTGAAGGAAGAGGAGCTGAAGTCCCGTCTAAGAACCAAGTCGGCGCGCCTCCTCCGCTCCCCCCCGGGCGGGGAGGAGGAGGAGGAGGACCCTGACGCCCTGGCGGGGCTCCTCCCTCAGCCCCCGTTCCCCCGTGACCCTGTGGGGAGGAGCCTGGAACCACCCCACCGCACCGGGGTCAGAGCGTCGGCTCGCGGGGAGCCCGAGGGGCGAGAGAGGGCGAGAGAGGCTGCGAGCGATGGCCATGGCGTTGTCGGCACAGAGGGGGGGCAGGGTATCGCTGGAGGCCAGCTCAGGCAGGAGGAGGAGGAGGAGGGGTCCCAGGCAGGACTTCAGGAACTCACGAGGGTCGAGATCCTCGATGCTGAGCTGGAGACTGTGGAGAGCGATGACACCTTCCAACACGCAGAACACTATGACAGCATGTTCTAATGACAACATGTTCTAACATGTTCTAATGACAACATGTTCTAATGACAACATGCAGAACTCTATGACGACATTAATGACAACACATCAGCACTGAAAGACAGAGTGAGACAGATCCCTCTTCCAAAGACCAGTGAGGTCTCATCACCATCAGGTCCGTTTGCTGTAAGACCAGCACTTCTCAACTGTTTTCATCGGTGGCGAAAGAAAAGTACTCACATTTCTTACTTAAGTTAAAGTTACAACACTGCATTGTAGAAATACTCTGTTACAAGTAAAAGTCCGGAATTCAAAATGTACTTGAGTAAAAGTGCAAAAGTATTGGCATCATAAAAACTTAAACTTAAACTTAAAGTACCAAAGGTACTCATTAGGCAGAATGTCCCATTTCAAGATCTTTTGAAAATAGCCAATAATAATGGCATGTCCAAAATGGGTACACCAGGTTAAAAGTGGTTAGTACACCTAGCCTGGTTCCAGACCATAAACCAGGCTATAGCACACTGTCTCCTCTGACAACAAGATATACAATTAATCTTTGTTTTAGCAAGCCCCAGCTTGCCCTGCATGGCACTGACTGGTCTTACACTGGAGATCAGGCCATACTGGGCCAACGTGAAGATCACATTACTTTATATTCTCTCAAACAATTCAGCAGTAGCGAAGTGTTTGTTTTCTGTTTGTACTAGTAGCCTACTGTAATACGTTATAAAATGTTGGAATGTGAGGGTTTATTTTTTGATAAATGTGATGATAAAAAATACGCCCGCACACTGCTGAACTGCAGGGTATAGGAGCAACGATTTAGAGACGTTGAGAGCTTGTAGATCGGCTATTTTTGGCAAAGAGGCTATAGGTGTAGAGGGAAAAAAGAGCAGACCAAGTAAAAAAAAAACACAATTTTATACAATATAGAGTAGGGGGTCCCGGCTTTATCTCTCTCTCAGCTAGGGGGTCCTTGGCCTGAAAAGGTAGAAGACCCCTGATCTATAGATCTACATGTTAAATCAAGTGTTGCAGAGCTCTTACACTACATGTCTGTTCGGCTTCACATGCACAATGGCTAAACAGATTACAGAGGAATGAATGACGGAGGGGTTGGGAGTCAGGAAGGAACGGGTTTGCTGTCGCCGGGCTGACCGACAGCCTTTCAAAGTTGGAGCAGTCCTCTGGGCATCAATCAGGAACGGATGCGTCTGATGCTGACACTCTCCCTTCTACAATCATCCAATCACACCACGACACACACACACACACACACACACACACACACACACACACACACACACACACACACACACACACACACACACACACACACAGAACCCTGCCTACACCAAGCCTCTTCATAACCTTCCTAATCATAACACCTACTGGCTCACCTGCCAGTGAGGAGCCCCCACTGGGAGGACGTACTGCTGTAGCCTATAGGCTCACCTGCCAGTGAGGAGCCCCCACTGGGAGGACGTACTGCTGTAACCTACTCGCTCAGCTGCCAGTGAGGAGCCCCCACTGGGAGACAGTACTGCTGTATCCTACTGGCTCACCTGCCAGTGAGGAGCCCCCACTGGGAGGACGTACCGCTGTAACCTACTGGCTCACCTGCCAGTGAGGAGCCCCCACTGGGAGGATGTAGCGCCAACTCCTCCCATTCAGCATTCACACCTTTATGTGAGTGTTGTTTTGTTGTGTTCTTCATGGGCTCACCGTTTGTTTATCATGGTTGCCAGTTCCCATCTGACGTCGTGAGTGAGTCCTGACTGTTCCAGACCATACTGAATAACTGCTAGTTTACATAACGTCTTGAGACTAGGATTAAAGTCTAAGATGTACAGGTCATCAGCGATTACGGACTCTTCTTCATGTCCTTCAAAGAGGATGATACGATCTCCCACCACACAACTGCACAAATGATGAAACCCTGGACCCGGGCCGTCCCCCTTGGGCTCAACCTTCTTCCAGGAGATGGTCTCTGGATTGAATTTCCACAGATCACTGATAATCGGGTCTCTCTCTCTCTCGGGCCGCTCTCCTTCCCAGTACGGAACAATGTAGGTGTCTTTCACTCTTCTGCGACAAAATATGTACAGCTCTCCATTGTAGGCAAAGGCTGAATGATGATGAATTTCTGTTGGAGAAGGATTGCAAGACATGCTCAGCCAGCAGTTAGTCTCTGTGTCGAACACTCGAATGTTATTTTCGCGTAATTCGCCCTCAAATACAAACATCTTTGTCCCGATGATGGTGGCAGAGAGATTACATAGAAAGTATGGTGGTGTGCCTCTGGTGTTAATTAAAGACCAGACCATTGTGGTGGTGTCCAACGTGCATATGTCATTACTGAGCACAAATACATTATTGTTCAAAGTGTCATATCCTCCACAGATATACATGACCTTCTCCAAGACACAGGCTGAGTGAAAGATCCTCCCTTTTTGAACAATCCCAGAATGCTTCACCTTGAACCATGTGTGGGTGTCCACATCAAATGCATAGAGTACATTGGAGAAAGGGAAGGAGTGATCCCCGATGTGGCCTCCCGAGATGTAGGCGGTATCTTCTATCAGAACAGCTGTGTGGTCAAAGAGACTGGGGGGAACTTCAAGGCGACATTCTTCTCTCCCAGTTTTCACTGGGGGCAACGTCGTCCAACGCAAAGACACTGTGTTCAAGATGTGCACAGCAATTTCATCACTGTTGTCATGCTTGAAATATCCCCCAAAGTAGTAGACGTTGTGTCCCACCAACACAAGAGTTGCTGAGCTGTCGTACGGTCGTACTGGAGTGCCAGCACGACACAGGTGCACCGCCCAGTGGAGCATTCTGTACACCAGCAACTCTGTAGATTCAAGTAGATTAAAGTAACAGTCTATACACCAGCAACTCTGTAGATTTGAGATTAAAGCAACATTTCATATATCAGCGACTCCATAGTTTAAAATGGACCGGTCCAGCCCAGCCCTGTATTAAGTATCAATGCACAGTACCACTTAGATATCCAGCAGCACAAACATCACACAAATCCTGGCCAATCCCTGAGTGTGTTGGGTTGGCCAATCAGGGAAGCTAGTACCTGTTTAGATCAACAAGCACGGGCTTCCCGATGGAAAACTATTCAGCATAGCAATCCCAAGGTATTTTATAGATGAAGGTACGATCAGGCCATGGGCCAGTTCACACGCATGGGAGGCAAACTGTAAACTGGATCCGGAAGTTTGGTGAAATGAGAGGTGGCTGGACCAGCTTGTGAACAAATACTATTTTGAAAACAATTACGTCCTTTGCTAGTTAATCGGTTCAGGACTATAAAAGAAGACATATCACAGGTTTCTAGTCACAGGTTTTTCGATGTGCACACTACGTAATTTTATTGAGGCATCTTAACAGCAACCATGTATTGTTTCTGACTCAGCAGTATCGTAAGATTAGGTTGTCAGGCTGTCAATGATGGACGACAGTTTTGCAAATATTTGCCTGATGAAGACCTTTAAGGTTGCGGCATTAATAAAATACGTTTTGGGAGCTTTAAACCAATGGGCTAAATATGCCAGACCCACTGGCATTGTCCTTATTAATAAATACTCTAATAAGTACCCATATTTTAAGCTCCACAGTTTGAAAGATTAAAGCTGAGGGTGATCTGGTGGCGCAGCGGTAAAGAAGCTGCCAACCACCACAGTGTCTGGGGGTTCGAATCCCACCGCGGTGCATCCAGGCTTTGTCAAGCGTCTTCATGAACACAATTGGCCCGTGTTCAGGGGAGGGTCATATTTGTGTGCGTGCGTGCGTGTGTGAAACAGTGGTGGAAAAAGTATTCAAATGTTTTACTTAAGTAAAAGTATCAACACTGCAATGTAGAACTACGCTGTTACAAGTACAAGTCCAGAATTCAAAATGTACTTGAGTAAAAGCATCAAAATGTACTTAAAGTACCAAAAGTGAAAGTATATATGCAAAATGTCCCATTTCAAGTTTTAAAATGTATAAAATCTTTTGAAAACAATGGTGTAAAAAGTCAACACCTCCCCCCAACTAACTGTACATATTTTTCTTTTTGATTACTATTCGTTTTCAGTCGTTTATATGATGTTTTTGCATATACCTGTCTGTCATTTTTTTTTTTTTTGTTGCAAACTGCTAATAAAGTATTCACTCAATTCAAAATACTTAAAAAACGTAAATGAAGTCCATAATTATAACACCAGAGGAAGCTCCACTAATCATGTTCAACCCAAATTTGGCACAAACAAGGGAATTAAGTCTTTCTCATGCTATACAACAAAAATGTGGAATGCCCTACCAAAAGGAGTAAAGGAGTGTAAACCCCCCCCCCCCCCCCCCCCTTCTTGAACTGTCTGTTTTTCAGTAACCAAGAAAACAGACAGATATACAGGTACACTACTATGCATAACGTCATACAATCAGCTAAAATGTCATCATGATTTGAGTGTGTGGGGATCTCATGTTAAATAAGCCATTGTGCTTTTATGAGCGATCCAGTTTAGAGGACCTTGTATTGAGAATTGTACCTCCATGTACTGTTTACATGTCTTTTCTAAATAAAGTATTCAATCAATCAAAATCAATCAATCAAACTATATAGTGAGTGTGTTAACACCAAGAGTCAGACTTAGTTAAATTAACTGATTTAAGCTCTTCAATATAGGGTCCCTAGTTTGGTCTGGGTGTGTCATTATTATTGTTAATAATAATAACAATATATCAATAAAATAATCATAAACAAATACATAAATACATGTGTGTGTGTGTGTGTGTGTGTGTGTGTGCCAAAAGTGGTTAATGTATGTTTTATAATGTAATCATTTATATCTGCAAGGTAACTAGTTACTAAAGTTTTAAAATAATTGTAGTGGAGTAACAGTACAATATATTTGCCTCTGAGATGCAGTGGGGTAGAAGTAAAAGTACTGAAAATTGGAAATACTCCAGTAAAGTAAAAATACCTAAACATTGTATTTAAGTACAGTACTTAAGTTAATGTACTAGATAGTCCACCAGTGTGTGTGTGTGTGTGTGTGTGTGTGTGTGTGTGTGTGTGTGTGTGTGTGTGTGTGTGTGTGTGTGTGTGTGTGTGTGTGTGTGTGTGTGTGTGTGTGTTCAACTGTATGCATATGGCAGTCAGTTCTCAAAGTGGATTCCAGGGACTCTCTTAGTACCTTTAGGGGATCTAAATGGACCCTCACAAGTATGTAACTCTGACTGTATACAAATGGAACCAAATGGACCCTTGAAATGTGAAAGTTTGAGAACCATTGGCGTAGGGGAGCTGCTGCTGACTACATTTCCCACAGTCCTCTGCGGCGGGAGGCGAGGGGGGGGGGAACAAGCGGCTCGCGCTACGCTTCTGGATGACAGCTATCCGGCGCGAGACACTCAGAACGAACAGAGCCACCATGGCGGCCACGGGTGGAGGGAAAATCAGAAGCAGAAGATACCACATCTCCTCCAAACCTTACGCCAAGAGCAGACAGGTAAACCCCGGCGTGGTCTTTGTGTTCCACGCACCGTGTCACCGCGGCGAAGCGGCTCCACGGCGGCCGCCTCGCTGCCTTTTAACCCGGGCTTTTCTTGTTATTGTTTTGTTGGGGGAAGACATCTTGCCGCGGCCTGCTCGTAGGCGCCTCCGCTCCGGCTCCGTGTGGGCCTCCACGCGCTGCTAGGCTAGAAGCGCGTCATGCGGTGTCACACGCGCAGCGGTGACCTATCGAATTCTGTGACGCCGCGTCGGAGAGACATCGCAGAACGTTGTCGCAAACGAACCGGGATTTATTTAGCTTTGATGTTTGATTTCGATTGATTGAATACTTTATTAGCGGTTTGTACTACAAAAAAGGCACAGATTTGTACGAAAGTATGCTTAAAGGACAGCCCAGATAAGCCCTCAGGGCTCGTTTCCTTTAAGGTCCTGTCCTGTGTGTATTCAATTCATCGAGATTAGGGCATCCCTGTTTTGGCATTAACAAGGGACTATTTTAACGTAATGTACCGGAAATGGCCGATTTAACAGTTTCAATGTGAGTTTATTAGATCAGATAGAGATTTAAGATAAACATTTGAATAGGGATTAAGAGGTTAAAAACCTCTTTGGGGGGTTCACTTGGTTTATCGCAAAACAGCGACGTCGGTGGTCACACATTTCGACGTTTCACCGACGGCGGCGTAACAGCCGTAATGCTAAGTTAGCATCATTAGCATGCTAGTTTCTTAGCCCCCCCCCCCCCCACACTAGCGTATAGCTAGCGGAACATAACGTGTAGCCAAAAGAAACGAGACTGGTGTCCGTTGACAAGTGTGTGTGTGTATGTGGGGGCCGCGTGCATTAACTAACAGCGAACACGCGTTGTGTGTGTGAACAATGCCGAGGAACCGCTGTGTTGTCAGCGGTCTATTAACGGCCAGCGACGTTCTAAACCCGCTGTGTGGAATGATCAGACGTTAGCCGTTAGGAGGGTTAGCAGCAGCAGCACTCAACCAACAGCGCTAACGGCGCATTGTTGTGTCGGTGTGTGTGTGTGTGTGTCGCCTGTCAAGTAACGTACGTCCATTATAACTCCCAACGTTCGCGTTGTCGCTTGCCGACCTAAAAGAACAGTGCCTGTTCTTTCAGGTCGGCAAGCGACAACGGCGTGAACGCGTCGCTTTTTGCCCGTTGCGTCGCTTTGCCCCGGCCGTTGCCAGCTGTACTGACTCTGGCTGGCTGGCTGCTGCGTAGGAGCCTTGGACCTGGTGGTGTGTGTGTGTGTGTGTGTGTGTGTTGGGGGGGGGGGGTTGAATCCACATGGTTTGGTTCACACTGGAAGTGTTTTACATCTGATCAAACCATCTATCTGTCTTGTGTAACATCATCCCCGTTCTGTTGTTCACACTTGCTTTCCCCCCCAAAAAAACAAGCCATCCTACAAGTGACTTGTTTTGTTTTAAATTGGGGCTTTAAATGCAGCCGCCTGCCTTTTTAGCACGTTAGACGCACCCCCCTATCATCTTCTACCTTAAAAATGGTGCCATAGAGTTCCTTTGAGGACAAGCTGGGAGGAAAGAAAGAGGAAGGCGGGATCTGATCTTAGCAGCTGGTTGAGTGAAGACAACCCAACACTGGCTGGCCAGCCTGGATCACATCTTTATGCATTATTCAAACAGCTAAAAGTTGCGTTTGCGATGTGCTTTTTACATTTCATCATATCTCTCTCTATATATATATAAACCGATTGAATACACAGGACCATAATGGACACGAGCCCTTAGGGCAGGGGTCTTCAACGTTTTCAGGCTAAGGACCCCCCTAGCTGAGAGAGAGATGAAGCAGGGACCCCCTCCTATATTGTATAAAATTGTGTTTGAGATTAACTTTTTTGAAAAAACTTGGTCTGTTCTTTTCCCCCTCTACACAAACCTCTTTGCCAAAAATAGCCGCTCTACATGCTCACAACGCCTCGCTGTGAGCTTGTAGATCGGCTATTTTTGGCTAAAGTTCTCCTCAGTGTAGGGATGCTAGGGTTCAAGGGGTTAATGTATAACATAAAAATCATATCACACAAATATTTGGTGGTCCCCCCTGTAGTAACTCTGAGGACCCCCTAGGGGTCACGGACCCCCTGTTGAACACCCCTGCCGTAGGGCTTTTTGGTGTCATCCTTTTTAGCACCCTTCTTGTATAATCGTACCACTGTACTATTTATTTAACTGTTGATAAAGTGTTCAATCAATCAACATGATGTTGCATAAGCCAGTGGTTCTCAAACTTTTTCATGTCAAGGACCCCCAAATTGACACTTATTAGCTCACAGACCCCCCCATTTGAAAAGACAAGCCAGGGACCCCCATGTAAGAGGAGTTACGGATTTACGGCTCTAGCAGTGATTCTCAACCATTTTAATTTCAAGGACCCCCAGTTTGACATGCATTAGGCTATGGACCCTCATTTAATGGCATTTCTATCTTTGGGACTCCAATTTATGTTGTAAAATCAATGTTTCAGTCTGAGAGTGTACAAATGGAACCAAATGGACCCGTAAAGGTCCATTTGGTTCCATTTGTACACTCTGAGTTACAGACCCACAAGGGTCCATTTGGTTCCTGACTATCCATCATTTACTGTAGCTGGGGACCCCCTGGAACCCCCCCCAAGGACCCCTGGGGGTCCCCGGACCCCATTTTAAGAACCAAACGCATAAGCAAGTTTTAATTCTTTTTTTGGGTTCCCACACCATAGGCCTGCCAGCTTACTGTACATTTCAAAACTGCACGTCATAGAAATGTTAGGATGCTATTAAAACACGTTTAGATTTAACAATCTGAAAATGCGTTATGCCCCAAGTTTTGACATTTTATGACACAGCGGCTAGCTGGCGACTTCAAAACAGTGGTTGCGTTTCACACCAAAGTAAACAAGAAGTGCAGAAAGTGGACAAACATTTTGAACCGGTGAACTTTTAACTTTGGCAGTGTTTGTTTGAACAAGTGCCTTTGGCCTTCCATAGTAATGATAATTCCACCAGTGCGCGGGAAGTTCCTGTCATGTTCTAACCTCTTTAACTCGTTGGTTCTCAAAGTGGGGTCCGGGGACCCCCAGGGGTCCTTGGAGGGGTTACCAGTGGGTCCCCAGCAAAATTGGTTATAGTGTTACAATCATTTTAATGACGTTAACCATATTTTATAGTTTGACTGGTGGGTCCCTGGCACAAAACCCTTTCAGATGGGGGTCCGCGGGCCAAATGCAGACCAAAATGGGGGTCTTCGACTTGAAAAAGTCTAGCGAACCTTTTGACCCCCATGTCTTCAACACGTGGAGACTCCCAGTGTGTGCTGGTGTGTGTTTGGCTGCATGTTTCTACACACATGTGCTCTCTGTCAGAACGTGCATCGTGGTGCTGTGAGGCGTGCTGAGGGGGCCCCGTGGCGGGGTGGGTGGGCTCTGGGCAGTGGTGGTTAAGTACATTTACTCAAGTACTGTAATTGAGTACAATTTTTAGGTACTTTTACTTTACTGGAGTGTTTCCAATTGTCTATACTTTGAGTTCTACGCCACTATGTCTCAGAGGCAAATATTGTACTTTTACTCCACTACAATTGTTTGAAAACTTCAGCTACTAGTTACTTTGCAGATTTTAAATCATTATAAAACATACATTAACCACTTTAGCCCTATTTTATACCTAGGCTATTTGAAAATAGCCGATCTACAAGCTCACAACGCGTCGCGATGCGACGCGTTGTGAGCTTGTAGATCTGCTATTTTCAAACATTTTAGTTGCTTTTGGTTCTTTAAGTACATTTTGATACCAATGCTTTTTGTACTTTTACTCAAAGTAAATTTTGAATTCCGGACATTTACTTGTAACAGAGTACTGCTGCATTGCAGTATTGATACTTTTACTTAGATAAAACATTTGAGTAGTTTTTCCACCACTGGCTCTGGGACGTGTCTCAATTGGGTGGTTTTAGACCATAAGGCCATGTGGCTCTCCATTGTAATGCTGTCTGGAAATACAGTCCTTTAGCCGAGTCCGGGTTTGAGCGCCGCTAAGTGCGCTAACCCAGTGGTTCTTCTCAACCTTTTTCATGCCAAGGACCCCTAAATTGATATACATTTGGCCGCGGACCCCCCCCCCATCTGAAAATGTTTTGTGCCTGGGACCCCCAGAAGCAAAGATTTTAGTAAAAAATGTTCGCTTTAGAAAATATATATGTTCAAAGATATTGCACACATTTTCAAGATTTTTCAAAAATAGCAGATCTACAAGCTCATAGCGCGGCAATGTTTGCCCACATGAGCTCCCGGTTTGTGTGTAAATAAATGCACCTGCTTCCACTGTAATCTTTTTTTTAATAATGTAATGCTAAACCGAGTCAACCTGTGGAGAGACTACTGATGCACGACATTGTGGGAGATGTATAACCACAGAATTGTCTTAACCCTTCTTTGTCTATTAAAGAAATAGAGCTGCTATTTTTGAATTAAACGTGGAAAAATTGTGCAAATCTTTGAATATATATATATTTTTTTATAAAGCGAACATTTGTACTCAAATCTTTGCTTCTGGGGATTCTACAAATGTCTTCTAAATCGTAACAGTTTAAAAAAAAAAGATTTATTTGGCCGTGGACCCCCATCTCGAAATATTTCGTTCCAGGGACCCTCAGAAGTTGTAACGGGGGTTAAAAAATGTTATATTCAAAGATTTGCACACATGTTTACGCTATGAGCTTGTAGATCTGCTGTTTTTGAATAGCCAAAGAAACCTTAAAATGTCGCAGATGCGTTCCTGTGATCTTAATGGGCTAACCTCTTTCTTTTCCTGACTTGAGTTCCTTAGTCTCGTCACATGAAGTCACGCCAACCGATTTATTTCACACCTCTGTCCAGTGTCTGCAGAGGAATATGCAGTAGCCACTGAGTTAGTCAAATCATTTAAAACTTCATTATGCTGAAATAATAAGGATTAATCTAAAGAGGTGTAGCCGTTTTGTGGTACTATGCGACTGCTGTGTGAATGATTCTATGGAAAATTATTAATGCAGCTCTTGTACCAATAGAGTACCGGTATGTAAAGGCTGGGTGCTCTCCCAAGCCAATGTCTTACTTGAATATCCATGAAAAACTGAAAGAATATACATCGCTTTTCTGGGTGCTGTGTTAGGGTATGATCATGAGAAAATAGAACCCACATACTCGTATGCTCCAATGATAAGTTTAACCCATTTTAGACCTGGAACGCATCTGTGTCACTTTAGATGTCTTTGGCTATTCAAAAATAGCAGATATACAAGCTCATAGCGCGGCACCGAGTGCAAATCATTGAAAAAAAAATAAAAATGTTTGCTTTAAAAAAAAGATTTTTTTTTTTTGGACAAATAGCAGATCTACAAGCTCATAGCGCGGCACTGCTCGGTGCCGTGCTATGAGCTTGTAGATCTGAACATGACACAGATGCTTCCCCCGGTCTTAATGGGTGTTAAGGCCAGAAAGAGCTGAAACGTGCCCAGTCAGTCACACTCCAACCTAAAGCATACAAAATCAAACTCGGCTTCTGTTTCAAACCCAACGTGAAATACTTCCTGGGAGAACAATGACACGTACATGGCGCCCTGCCTCAGGCTGTGGTGGGCTCCCATGACCCTGTATTGTCCACACATTAGAACTGGGGCACCCTTAAATCTTTTAAAATCACAATGGCCAAGAGAATCCATAGGAACTGTGGCTTATGAATGAACGATGATCCCAGTGGGGTTTGAGTACCGGCCCTTCTCTGGTTGAAGTCAAGTGTGTGTGACACTTTTTTTTGAAGTTCAGACAGGTTGAAGTGCAAGCTGGTCAACTGGTTGTGTTTCACTGATAAGTTGAATGCAAGAGGCAGTGGTGGAAAAACGTACTCAAATGTTTACCTTAAGTAAAAGTATCAATACCGTTTCCTGTAGAAGTAAAAGAACGGAAATTAAAAAATGACTTGAGTAAAAGTACAAAAGTATCAAAATGTACCAAAAGTGAAAGTTTGAAAATAGCAGCTCTATCGCGACGCGTTGTGAGCTTGTAGATCGGCTATTTTCAAATAGCCTAGGTATAAAATAGGGCTAAAGTGGTTCATGTGTGTTTTATGATGCAATGATTAATATCTGCAAAGTAACTAGTAACTAAAGTTTTCAAATAATTGTAGTGGAGTAAAAGCACAATATTTGCCTCTGAGATGTAGTGGAGTAAGAACTAAAAGTATGGACAATTGGAAATACTCCAGCAAAGTTAAAGTGCATCAAAATTGTACTTAAGTACCGTACTTAACCCATTAAGACCTGGAAATGTGTCATTTTTAGATTTGAGCTAAAAAGCATTATTTTACACTTTGGGCTATTCAAAAATAGCAGATATACAAGCTCATAGCGCGGCACCGAGTGCCGCGCTATGAGCTTGTAGATCTGCTATTTTTGAATAATCTTGAAAATGTGTGCAAATCTTTGAAATATATATATATTTTTAAAGCGAACATTTTTAACTCAAATCGTTGCTTCTGGGGGTCCCTGGAACAACATATTTTGATGGGGGTCCGCAGCCAATTACATATAATGTTGGGGGTCCTTGACATGAAAAAGATTGAGCACCACTGATATAGAAACATACGTTTTTCAGAAAACTGTTGAGATTTTACGGCATTTTTGCTGTTATTGCTGTAAGACGCTAACCAGCTCTGTTTTCACACCCCCCCCCCCCCCTCTCTCTCTCTCCTCATATTCTTCCCTCCATTCCCTCTGGTATTATAGCGTCATAAATTACAGCATCATCGTTGTCTTGCTGTAGTCAAAGTTGTTCCGTTGTTGTAAATGTACCTGTCTTTGAGCCCAAGTGAATATGATCAAGTTTTTTTTTAAAGAACACAACTGAAGCTTTTTTCCCCCCCAAAATTGGTTCCTCTGGAATAATCCATCTAAACATGGTTACATAAAACACATGCAAATCGGTTCTTTATCAATGCTTAAAAAAAAACAAGTGCTTAATTGGGCCCTGCAAACAGGCAACCCACAAATTGGCTTACTGTGGCTAATCACAGCACACACCACACTTCCCTTTTGGTTCCAATGGACTTGACCGTGTAAGCTACTTATACTGTACATGTTCAAGATCTCTGTTATCAGTTGACTTCTATCAGGTTATATATTGCTCATTTTGTCCTTTGTGGAATTTTGTCTCATATGGCAAAAAAATGCACCTAATTGGCCACTTCATGAAAACATGGTTTACTAGTGAATAGTGATATGCAGTCAGTGAATGCAAGATCTGTAGATATAATGTCCATAATGGGTTTGGTATCACTATTGCTAACAGCCTGATATGCTGACAGTCATATATATATACTATATACCCGCTTACCGGCCTAGTCTCTGATCATACAATAACAGAACTCTGGAAAAGTAAGGAGTGCAGCATAAGTTACCATTGCGATGTGGCCTGATTATAAGAAGGATACCGTGGTGATAATGATAAGCCGGGGTTAGACCCAAAGTTGGCGGGACTAATCCAATAATCCTGGCTGCTTTGAGACACAGGCCCTTGCTCTTTGGTAGGAACAGTACATCTCTGAAGAACAAGTATTGTATGAATCTTCTTAACCAGATGAACGAACCCTAGCCTCCCAATTCTGGGGCATACATTCAGTGAAAATAGTTGATCTACAAGCTCAGACCACGATGCGTCGTGCTTGTGTGATGGTTCTCACAATGGGTGGGGGTGGGGTGGGGGGTGAGTGGACCCTAGTATAGAGCTCTGGAGCGACTACGACCAACACACATTGCATTATAACTAAAGGTTTAGTCACTTATGAACAATTTCACCTCGTCCACAAGGTGTTTCTACGCACTTAACCCAGTAAGACCTGAAGCCGATTCTACAAATGTCTTCTAAATCCCAACAGTGTTCTGAAAAAACGTATGTTTCTATATCAGTGGTTCTCAAACCTTTTCATGTCAAGGACCGCCAACATGATATGTATTTGGCCGCCGATCAAAATATCTTGTTCCAGGGACCCCCCAGAAGCAACGATTTGAGTTACAAATGTTCGCTTTAAAACGATATATATTCAAAGATTTGCACACATTTTCACGATTTTTCAAAAAATAGCAGATCTACAAGCTCGTAGCGCGGCACTCGGTGCCGCGCTACGAGCTTGTAGATCTGCTATTTTTTGAATAGCCAAAGTGTAAAATAATGCTTTTTCTTTTAGCTCAAATCAAGAAGTGACACAGATGCGTGCTAGGTCTTAAAGGTTTAAAGTCTGGAAACACGAATGTTTGTGTTGTTGCCAATGTTGAGAATTGCTTCCCATAGAAAAACATAGCAATGCAGGACGCGTCCTCCTGTGATTGGAACCAAACGCCAATTGACTACAGACAATGCTAGCCACGTCCTACAAGCGCACACACAACAACGACTTGACCCAGTTCCAGCTATATAAGTGTGCCGTTTTGTTGCTGGGCCTTTTTGCACCAGGGGTAAGGAAGGGGAATGGCTTCTCTTTGCAAACAGGGTTAGGGTTACAAATATGCATTTCTCTTATTCTTTTTGTCATATGTTACTCCTCCTTTCATACAACATTAGCTGACCTGTTCATTTTACCCATTAAAAACCAGGAGCGCACCTGTGTAGCCACCACTTTAACCATTATTTTACACTTTGGGCTATTCAAAAATAGCAGATCTACAAGCTCATAGCGTGGCACCGAGTGCCGCGCCATGAGCTTGTATATCTGCTATTTTTGAAAATATTGTGACATTTTGTGCAAATCTTTGAATATATTTGTTTTTAATGGGACCGTTTTTAACTCAAATCTTTGCTTCTGGGGGGTCCCTGGAACAAAATATTTTGATGGTGGTCCGCGGCCAAATACATATCATTTTGGGGGTCCTTGACATGAAAAAGTTTGAGAACCACTGATATAGAAACATACGTTTTTCAGAATACTGTTGAGATTTAGGAGACATGTAGAATCGGCTTCAGGTCTCAATGGGTTAATACTCACAAAAACCCTTAGGTTGGCTAACTTGGGGTAAATGCAGACGGATAGTGATGGAGAGTAGAATGTAAATATACGTTTATAGCTGGGAATGTTAAATGGACCGTTGTTGGGTTGTTGCGCGTACAGACACAGTGTGATGTGCTGACATCCTGTGCTGTGTCAGCATGAGCTGCCGGTCCCCTTAATCAATAATCTCTGCCACTCATGTCGTGGCTTTTTTCTTTTTTTTGGTCGGGAGGGGGAAAAAAGTCTCGATCAATCACCGACATCCAACTTTGAAAACTAAAGGTGAAACTCAATGAAATAGGCCTATGCATTTTTCATGCATTTCTCAGCCAAAGGTGCATGGCCGACAGTTCTTGCTATGAGACATGATGCCCTGTAGCTATTGAGTGCTGCGGGAACCCCCCCCCCCCCAAATCTTTAACCCATTAAATCTGGGAAAGCATCTGTCATTTTTTAAATATCTTTGGCTATATTCAAAAACAGCAGATATACAAGCTCAGCTGCACTATGAGCCTGTAGATCTGCTATTTTTGAAAAAAGAAATGGTGAAAATGTGTCTTTGAATATTCCAGGGACCCCCCAGAAGCAAATATTTGAGTTACAAATGTTTGCTTGAAAATACATATTCAAAGATTTGCACAAATGTTCAAGATTTTTCAAGAAATAGCAGATCTACAAGTTCATAGCGTGGCACCAGGTGCTGCGCTATGAGCTTGTAGATCTGCTATCTACAAGTTCATAGCGTGGCACTGAGTGCCGTGCTATGAACTTGTACATCTGCTATTTTTGAATAGCCAAAGAAATCTAAAAATGACAGTCAGATGCTTTCCTGGTCTAAATTGATCAACTTGTGAACAGGGAAGTTCTCATTAAACAAGAAAGTTTGGACTTCTGCTCAGGTGCAAGTGAAGTTGCTCACCGGATATGTATTTTTTTTAAATAGAACTGCATGACAACCCACAGTCGTCAACATTGTACGGCGGCAGTGGCTCATGGGTAGAGTGGCCGGATGGTGAACCGTGAGGTTCCCAGTTCGATCCCCGGCTCCCCCGGAGTTAGTGTCGAAGTGTCCTTGAGCAAGACACTGATCCCCTATAATTGCTCCCGAATCGGGTCCGATGAGCATTTTGGTTCCCTCCCCCATTTGGTGTGTGAATGTGTGTGTGAATGATGTATGAACCATTCTAAAGCGCTTTGAGTAAGTGAGTACTTAGAAAAGCGCTATAAAAATGCAATTCATTATTATTATTTTTTTTACCCCCTCAATCTTTTTTCTCCTGTGTCTTGTCAAGAGACTCAAAAAGTACATTTTGCCCCTCGCTCAGCACAATCCTCTCAGCGTTTTGGTTTCTCTGTGGTGAATGGGTCCACTGCTGCATATCAAGTGACTGGTTATGATGGATGGCGTGAACAAAAGGAAACCTGCCTGTACCCTCCTCTCCGTCTTAATGCTCTATTTATACTCTGCCGTATAGCCGTGTCCTGTGCCCAAGAATAGCTGATGTACAAGCTCGATGCGACACGTTGTGTGAGCTTGTACATCGGCTGTTTTTGGCACGTTAGCGCCGTCATACGCTGGGAGTACAAATCAGACTTCATTTTCATTCATTCAACCTTTTATTTAAGATTCTCTTGAGAGATCATTGAGGGAGACCCTCACTTACGATGATGCAGAGATTACACACATATAAATATAAGAACAATCATGTTGACAACAGTTAAGCCATTGAGGCCTGATGTTCCGATTCTGCAAAAAGTCTTCTAAACTCCTAACGGTTTTCTGAAAAACGGGTGTTTCTATATCAGTGGTTTTCAAACTTTTTCATGTGAAGGACCCCCAAAATGATATGTATTTGGTGCGGACCCCCATCTCAAAATATTTTGTTCCAGGAACCCCCAGAAGCAAAGATTTGAGTTAATGTTCGCTTTAAAAGAATATATATATATTCAAAGATTTGCACACATTTTCACGATTTTTCAAAAATAGCAGATCTACAAGCTCATAGCGCGGCACTCTATTTTTGAATAGCCAAAGTGTAAAATAATGGTTAACTCAAATTAAAAAGTGACACAGGTGCGTTCCAGGTCTTAATGGGTTAAAACAGTTGCATACAGGTAATGCACGGTTATTGCATAAATTCCTAAAATGGCCAATAGATGCTAGGGTATTCACTTTAAGCTCTTGTTGCAAGAGGTTCCAAGACTCTGGTGCACCAAAGCTCGAAAGCTGTCTTTTCCCAGTTCCGAACTGGCAAAAGGAACCAGAAGGACTATAGCCAATCGCTGGAGCGAGTTAGAATGTGTCTAGATTTCTGACTTGGCATGGAAGAGATATAAGGTGGTAATGTTCCAACTGGGGCTTTATTTAAAAAAACATCTTTGGTCTACTACCACTCTTTAAATAAAACTAATATAAAACAAATCACGCAAAGTCCATTTAGACCTGAAGCCGATTCTGCATGTCTCCTAAATTCCAGCAGTATTCTGAAAAACATAAGAGTCTATATCAGCAGTGCTCAATCTTTTTCATGTCAAGGACCCCCAAAACTATATGTATTTGGCCATGGACCCCCATCTCAAACTATTTTATTTCCAGGGACCCCCCCAGAAGCGAATATTTGAGTTAAAAATGTTCGCTTTAAAAATGTATATATTCAAAGATTTGCACACTTTTTCACGATTTTTCAAAAAATAGCCAAAGTGTAGAATAATGCTTTTTAGCTCAAATCTAAAAATGGCACAGATGCGTTCCAGGTCTTAATGGGATAAAAGCCCCTACATGAAGCCTTCCTTCACTTTCTGTGCGCTCTCTCTCTCTCTCTGTCACTGAACTGACCACTAATGCATGGCCTCCTCTTCCTCCTCCTCCTCCTCCTCAGCAGCAGCCAGGCCTGATCAGCAGAGTGACAGACACAGTGAAGAGCATCGTTCCCTCATGGCTACAGCGATACTTCAACAGCGGGGAGGAGGGGGCCGACGACACGGAGCAAAACAACCAGCCCCCTCCTCTCCCTCCCCCTCCCCCCAACGGCGGCGAGGAGGAGGGACCGCCTCCCGTCGACGGACGGGACTCCCCAGAGCCCAGTAACACTCACACAGGTGAGACCAATGGAGATATTACACACACACACACACACACACACACACACACACACACACACACACACACACACACACACACACACACACACACACACATTGGTTCAATGGGAGCGATGAGTCATCACAGCCGGCATTATTTTGAGTGGAAGTGGAAGCCGTGCCTCCGAATGCATGTTTGCTCCATATACAGTATGTCTATGGAAGCAGAAAATTATTGGCTTTGAAATGCGACAAAAGATGCTTTGGTTTGTTATAAATGTCAGACGGGTATTTGTTATGATGAAATGAGATACTTTGTTAACACATTGACTGCCATAGACACAGATCTGCGTTCTATTAAATAAAAAATGTGATTTTTAGGCAAAATAGGGCAAAACACGTTTTTTTCTCACGGTATAATAAACGAACGAAGAGCTCTGGTTGTATATTTCTTTACTCTGGGCGACGAACAGTTATCGTCGCTGTGTATACCAACGATCTGAAACCGGAAATAGCAATGGATGTGTTGGATGCAGCTCTAAGTGAACTTTACTCTATTTAGTTTATCGCCGTCCGACCTTCCTAGCCGGCGTTATTAAAGAAAAACAGGCGACAGTGGCCAAAACTCAATCGAAGATCAGTGAAAGTGGCCGTTTTCAAGATGTTTTGGCCATTATCTCTAGAACAGAAGGTCCAATCTGCTCAGTTCAAAGCTTGTTGGATGCGTGACTTTGAGGACATTAAGCACATAATGACACCTTTTCGGGCCTGAAAGTATGGTAATTGTTTGGGCCGAGCCTCGGGGCCGTGCCTTAATTTTCAGGCCCGTTGAGAACTCAAGTTGCTAACCCTCCCCCCCCCCCCCCTCCTTCCAGAGCCTTCGACCAGCAGGGCGTCCCTGAACTTCCAGGACGGCGTGCTGTCACGGCCGCCGCTCAACCGCTCCCACCAACACCACCACACCCACGCCCACCACCTCCACTTCCCCCCGCTGGACGCCTCCTCCCCCATCATGCCCTCCAGCAGCCTGTTCTCCCTGCCCTCCACCTCCTCTGCCGCGGCCCCCCCGGGGGTCGGGCCCTTCTCCACGGGCTTCTCCCTGGTCAAGGAGATCAAGGACAACCTGTCGCAGCACGAGGACGACAACATCTCCACCACCAGCGGCTTCTCCTCCCGCGCCTCTGACAAAGGTAACGGTGTGTGTGTGTGTGTGTGTGTGTGTGTGTGTGTGTGTGTGTGTGTGTGTGTGTGGAGAAACTGTGTTGAGCACGGCTAAAGCCACACAAAGCTGACTTTTTCTTTTTTTTTGCACTTCAAACTGTCTTGTAAAACAAATCACGCAAAGTCGTTCTTTTAACCCATTAAGACCTGAGGCGATTCTTAAAAATGTTAGAACAGTTTATTGAAAAAGATCTTTAAAAAAAAATCAAAAATAGCTTTTTGAATAGCCAAAGAAATCTAAACATGACACAGATGCGTTCCCGGTCTTTAAGGGTTAAGACCTGAAGCCGATTCTACATGTCTCCTAAATCCCAACAGTTTTCTGAAAAACGTATGTTTCTATATCAGTGGCGCTCAATCTTTTTCATGTCAAGGACCCCCAAAATTATATGTATTTGGCCGCGGACCCCCATCTCAAAATATGTTGTTCCAGGGACCCCCCCAGAAGCGAAGATTTGAGTTAAAAATGTTCGCTTTAAAAATGTATATATTTCAAAGATTTGCACACATTTTCACGATTTTTCAAAAATAGCAGATCTACAAGCTCGTAGCGCGGCACTCTGTGCCGCGCTACGAGCTTGTATATCTGCTATTATCTGCTACATCCCCGTGACGGGGGGGGTGTGTGTGTGTGTGTGTGTGTGGAGAAACTGTGTTGAGCACGGCTAAAGCCACACAAAGTGAACATGCTGACATTTTTTTTTTGCACTTCAAACTGTCTTGTAAAGCAGTGGCTCTCAAACTTTTTCACGTCAAGGACCCCCAAATTGACACTTATTAGCCCGCGGACCCCCATTTGAAAAGATATGCCAGGGACCCCCATAAGAGAAGATCTTTACGGCTCTAGCAGTGATTCTCAACCATTTTGATTTCAAGGATCTCCAGTTTGACATGCATTAATTAGGCTACGGACCCCCATTTAATCTCTGGGACCCCAATTCATATTGTAAAATCAATGTTAATTTAACTCTGAGAGTGTACAAATGGAACCAACCAAATCGATTTCGTTCCATTTGTACACTCAGAGTTGGACCCATAAGGGTCCATTTGGTTCCAATCCATCATTTAGCTGGGGACCCCCTGGAACCCCCTCGAGTACCCCTGGGGGTCCCCAGACCCCACTTTGAGAACCAATGTTGTAAAGGACCGTGGTTTGGCATGTCTCACCCTCTAGGCCACAAGTCTAGTAGTACCGTTTGATGACAGAGAAGTGCCACGGTTGGACTGTGTGCCGCAATGCTAGCTGAATGTTATTTAACCCTAGCATGCCTGTTCTGGGGGCCAACATTCACAGTCTACAAGCTCACACAGAGAGCTTTTAGATTGGGTGTAACCCTTTATACTGTATATCCTTTGTTTATACACAAGTGACCTTATAGTTTGATTACTTTATTTAAGAATGTAATATGATAATGATTCATTATGTTGTCCTTGCTGTACCTGTCTGTGTGATCTAAAAACAAAACTAATTGTATGCGAGTGCTTGGATATCATTCAGGTTGATGGGTAGATTCTTTGTATTCATGGGTTTTCCGTGTTATTTACATGAGTGTTGACGAGAGGCTGCAATAAAACATTAGTTTCTTAACTAAATGTAAAGCTAAATGTAAAGTTATTATAGTATAGCCTAGTGGCATTTTAATAGCTTTAAGCGCATAATTGATTATCGGGATGGTCTCGTGAATCACAATTGCTTTGCCCAGGATAAGATCTGAATCCACTGAGTCCCACTCACGCGACGACAGACATTTCATGAAATGATAATAAATTAGACCCTCCAGAAAAACAAGGGCTAAAATCCTTGATTTTGCGATGAAATGTGTGTTTTTTGCAATTTTATGCGGTGAAATATGCGGAAAGTTGTGAAATATGCGATGTGAGAAAAGTTACAAAAAATGCGAAATATGTGAAAAGTTGAGAAATATGAGGAAATATGCGATGCGAAGCGCATATTATGCGAAGCGCATATTATGCGATGCACATATTATGCGATGCGATGCGCAGATTATGCGATGCAGCCTTTTTGAAAAAACGTTACCCCCGCATAATTATGTGCCATTTTGCTGATTATGCGGTAAATTCTGCGATTGCATAATCGCATTTTTCTGGAGGGTCTAAATAAATGTTTCTCCACAGATGTACCCACGTCCAAGACGGCATCCATACCCCAGCTGTGGTCCCCAGAGACGGACAGAACTCACTCTGGTCCCCAGCAGCATCACCACGCTGCCCAGTCCAGCCTGAAGAAGCCCTCCTTCAACCTGTCGGTCTTTGGAACCTCTTCTAATGTGAGCAATCTCTCCACCACATTAAACGTTTTCATAGATAGCTTCATTGACTTGTTTGACAGCAACCTGTCATCAGTGTTTCACTCTGTATTTAGTCTGCTCCTTTTCCCCCTCTAAACCTCTTTGCCGAAAATAGCAGATCTACAAGCTCTCAACGCCTCGCAGCGCGAGGCGTTGAGAGCTTGTAGATCTGCTATTTTCGGCTAATGTTCCCCTCAGAAAAGGAATTCTAGGGTTCAATTGGTTAATGTAAAAAAACGAAAAATGCTTACACACAAAGATTTGGCGGACCCCCTATAGTACCCCTGAGGACCCCCTAGGGGCCCCGGACCCCCTGTTTGAAGACCCCGCCCTAGGGCGTCCCCGTTCTGCAGCCCAACGTTCACCAGAAATGGCTTGTAGATCAGCATATTTCGGCACAGAGATTTGGTAAAGAGGGGAGTAGTGGGCCATGTATAGATAGACCCCTGGGGACGTCAGTTAATGAAGTGTATATAGGGTTTTTAAGTAGGCAGATATGGGGGTTGTCAGTGACTCTGATAGGACAGTCCTCTTTGTTGGAAGTGGAACCCAACACATGTTAGCCTCATAGCTTAGCATTTTAACCCATTCAATCCGGGAACGCATCTGTGTCACTTAAAACATTGATTGCCAAGATATTAAACATAGTTGGAACCGTGGAACCGACATTGTGTCCCAAAAAACACAAACTGACCAATCAGAGCGTCGACGGGTCTGACCAATCAGAGCGTCGACGGGTCTGACCAATCAGAGCGTCGACGGGTCTGACCAATCAGAGCGTCGACGGGTCTGACCAATCAGAGCGTTGACGGGTCTGACCAATCAGAGCGTTGACGGTGAACACGGACAAAGTCAGGTATAGAGCAGGACCCGCTCTATACCTAAAGGTATAGAGCGGCTAGCGCCGCTAAAAAAAGAAAGAAAACGGTTAGGATTTAGAATACATTTGTAGAATCTCCAGAAGCAAAGATTTGAGTTACAAATGTTCACTTCAAGACATTTGCGCACATTTTTCACGATTTTTCAAAATGCCGCCCGCGCTATGAGCTTGTATATCTGCTATTGTTGAATAGCCAATGAAATCTTAAAATGACACACTGATGCGTTTTCCTGTCTTAATGGGTTGATAGAGGTTAATTTCTCTTTGACGTTAACAATAATGGTGACCCAGTTTGTGCCAACATATACAAATATTTAAAAATGACATCTGGTATCTCTCCAGATGGTATCTTTAGATCTTTAGAACCACAGTTGGCCAGCCCTCCCGGAAGCTTCTTTTGCTTATTAGTGGAGGTGTTAGGACCCAAAAATATGCCGTTGACTTCAAGTCATGATACAAAGGTCCCCTTTGGTATGGAAGTACCTTAGGGCCATAGGAAAACATGTATCCAAAGAGACGAGTTAGATCACCCTTCATTTCTGAAATATACATGTTTTAAAAAATGGCCGCCACCATTTACAGCAATACAGCAAAAACAATATCTTTGCTTCTGTTAAAGCTATAACAATAATATTGGTGTCAAAGTGTACATTTTTGGGGTCAAGTAATCCAATTCAATAGGTTTCAAGGCAAAAAAAAAATAATATTTTTCTCAATGCCATGAAAACAGGGCTAAAATATGCTAATTTAATTGGAAAATGTTGTTTTAACAGGGTAACTTTCCATTTTTCCCCACTCTAAAACCTTAATTTAGTTTCCCCTTTGGCATGGAAGTACCTTAGGACCATAGGAAAACATTTATCCAAAGAGACGAGTTAGATCACCCTTCATTTCTGAAATATACACGTTTTAAAAAATGGCCGCCACCATTTACAGCAATACAGCAGAACCAATATCTTTGCTTCTGTTAAAGCTATAATAATATTATTGGTGTCAAAGTGTACATTTTTGGGGTCAAATAATCCAATTCAATAGGTTTCCAGGCAAAAAACCCAATCATTTTCTTATTGCCATTGAAAACAGGGGTAAAATATGCACATTTTATTAGAAAAATACGTAAATAACGGGTAACTTTCCATTTATTTCCCCTCTAAAACTTTAATTTAGTTTTCCCTTTGGCATGGAAGTACCTTAGGGGAATAGGAAATAAATTATCCAAAGACACAAACTAGATAAGACGTCATTTCTAAAGTATTTGTGTTTTAAAAAATGGCCGCCACCATTTACAGCAATACAGCATAGCCCATATCTTTGCTTCTGTTAGGGCTATGATGATAATATTGGTGTCAAAGTGTACATTTCTGGAGCCAAGGAATACAATTACATAGGTTCCAAGACTAAAAAACCCAATAGTTTTCTCATTACCCTCACAATGGGGGTAAAATATGCACATTTCATCAACAAAATAAGTGACATTAAAATGTTCCCCCTATTAAAAAAACTTTAAGAAGTACAACCTCTTATGCACATGCCATATATGCTTTATGTGTGTCTGTCCAATCTAGGAACCCAGTCAAAAAAAGGAAAAAAGAGCACCCTCTGCTATTTCTTTCCTTAAGATTTGACTCTGGGGGGGACCTCCCAATAGAATGTGGAAAACAGGATGGTGGCCATTAGGTCCGCCCTCAGCCCTCCACTTCCGGTCTATGTGTCTTTGTTTACATTCCTAACATTCCTAACTATACACGTTGTATCAGGAGCTCCCGACAGATTCAGCTGCAGAGCTCTGAATCTGTCTTGAGAGATTAGTGTCTGTCTGACTGTAAGTGTATATGTCTGACTGCTATCACCTGAGAGTTACACCTGTTGCTGCCACAAAACATAAATTCTGCACAAGGGACTGCGACAATTTGATTAAATCAGAGGTGACAGAAAATCTGAGACACTTTGAGGTTCAATTTGAGGTTTGTATTACTTTCTCATTTAATACAGAATGTTTTTTATGTTAACTGTGCCATTATTGGACAGAGTCGACAGAGCAAGAAGAAGACATGAAGAGTCTGTGAGCCCAGTAAAAACACAGTGCATGAATGGTGGTGGCAAGTTCACTGCACAGGCTATACTCTCATGCTCATCATCATCCTCATGTGAATAAACCACACCGTGTTTCTTCTGTGGTGAAGTTGGCAACAGAAAGGAACTAAGGACGGCTTCCACCCTGGGATTGGATCGAAAAGTGAAATAATGTGCTCAGGTGCTGGGTGACAAGTGTCTGTTAGCTAAACAAGCTGCTGGTGACATGGTAGCTATGGAGGCAGTGCATCATCGTGCATGCCTGACTAGGCTCTATAGAAAAGCAGAAACCGCCGTTGTGACACGACAGAAAATAAGGCAACACAGGTCATCAGAGCACATGTCCTCAATGAATTGTTTGAGTCAATCAATTATTATTAAATGTAACACCACGCGCCTTCGAGAGGATATTGACATCAGATCTGTGCGACTAGATCGTGGCTGGTCCCTGTTATGTTGTTTGATGATGACCTGAAAGCTGTTGTTGGCATGAAAAGCAACACATTTACTGATGTCTCCATCATCTTCAGAGCAGCTAAAATCCTCCGGGAAGAATATCTTCCGATGAAACAATAATTTACAGGTTCCTTCACAGCCTCCTGATTCAATCCCTCCCCTGCTGCAATTGTTCCTAAATATGCTTCTGGATGGATAAGGTATTGACCAGCCAGCCCCTGAACCAGAGAAGTGCCAGGTTGCTACATCAATTGGGCAGCAAATCATTTACAACTCTGTGAAATGCAGATCCAAGAAATGTCCGTAGTGTTAGTTGTCACATAAGAGAAAGGGAACCACAGCTTCACTGTATCTGGCAATGGATCTGCACCTGCATACTGGCAGTAAACACCAGGTGGATACCATGCATAAGCGAGGTATGGTGTATCATGTGATCGCTTGAAAACATTGAGTACAGTGATCAATCAGTGGGAGCAGATTGGTGTGGTGGTCCCACCTCAGGCAGTTAAGGGTGTCTTCACTAATGGTGGTTTTGACAACATTGACCTCAACCCATCGTCAACAACAGCAAAATCAGCCCTCCACGGGACATGCATAAGCATTCAGCAGCACTTCCCGTCAGATGACCAACAAACAGCCAATCTCACTAACATCCTAGTTCCAGCTAAGATGGGGAAGAAGCATGTACAATCCTTTCCAGCTTTCTACACAACAATGGATCTGGATGTTTCACTCCAAACTCATGTTCCTGCCCTTAATACAAACAGTCATCCTCAGCCAGCCTCTTGTCCTCTCAGCAACATACTTGAAGAAGGCTGCCAGTGGTTGGAGAGAGTCACCGACACCTTGTGGGGAAAGACAACCTTGAGGATGAAGAATGGATCTCATGGGGTGCATATTATGCAAGCATTGCAGAGCCTTGTTCAGCCCCCCCATCCAGATCATACATACTGTTCACAGAGTCTCCTACCAGTCCCACTATGGCTTGGCTTGGCATGCAATGAATGTCCTCCTTCAAGCAATCAACTACCTAAATCCAGGTCAGACACCAGTCATGTTAGCTGATCAACCCCTATTCACACTTGCCAAAAAAGATGCTCTGGAGTGTGTCTGGAGACTGGCTGGATGAATGGCAGTGGATGGACTACAGCTCTCACCAATAGTGGTAATTCAACTAGTGGCAAAGCTCAGTCTTTCATTGGTGTTGACCACATCTGCAGAACCTGGTACATGCATCAGGTGTCTGTAGCTGCTCTGTACTTGTGATGAAGGCTTATGAGCGATATTTGGAAAAGGCTGTAAATGATGAGTCGAGCCCCCTCTTCCTTTTGCCCTTTGATGAATGGCTTCAATTTAAATTATTTCAAGGGACTTGCCAGAACTGGTTATTTGCAAGTGCAAGACTCAAATTACCACAACAACCCCATTGTCATGGTAGTAAGAAAATTATTGGGGATTTGTTTTGCCTTGAAACCTAATTAATTGGATTCCTTGACCCTAAAAATGTTTACCATTATAGCTTTAACAGAAGTAAATATGGGTTCTGCTGTATCACTTCAAATGGTGGTGGCCATTTTTAAAAACGCATATATTTCAGAAATGAAGAGTGATCTTATTTGTCTCTTTGGATCATTTCTTTCTTTGTGCTCTAAGGTACTTCTATACCAAAGGGAAAAGTAAATCAAAGTTTTAGAGGAGGGGGGGTAAGTTACCCTGTTAAAACGTATTCTTCAAATGAAATTTACATATTTTACCCCCCGCTGTCATGGCAATTAGTAAAGCATTGGGTATTTTACATTGAAACCTATTTAATTGAATTCCTCAACCCCAAAAATGTACAATTTGACACCAATATTATTACTATAGCTCTAACAGAAGCAAAGATATGGGGTCTGATATAATAGTGGTTAATTGTCGTCAGCCTTTTTTTAAAAACGCCTATCTAAAGAAAATGAAGGGTGATCAAACTTGTCTCTTTGGATATTTTTTTTCCTATGGCCCTATGGTACTTCCATGACAAAGGGAAAAGTAAATACAAGTTTTAGAGGGGGTGGGGTTAAGTTACCCTGTTAAAACGTATTTTTTTAATGAAGTTTGCATATTTTACCCCCCGCTGTCATGGCAATTAATGAAGTATTCGTTTTTTTGCATTGAAACCTATTTAATTGAATTCCTTGACCCCAAAAATGTACACTTTGACACCAATATTATTATTATAGCTCTAACAGAAGCAAAGATATGGGGTCTGGTGTAATAGTGGTTAATTGTCGGCGGCCATTTTTAAAAATGCCTATATAAAAAAAAAAGAAGGGTGATCTAACTCGTCTCTTTGGATAATTCTTTTTCTATGGCCCTAAGGTACTTCCATACCAAAGGGGACCTTTGTATCATGACTTGAAGTCAAATGTTGCTTAGCACCTCCACTATATCAATATAGTTTGCAAGCCGCTATGGAAAGCATTTGTTTGTGCCAGAGAGATTCAAATCTCTCTGGCTTAACCCTTTAAGGCCTGAGGCCGATTCAAAAATGTTTTTTCTAAATCCTAACAGTTTTTTTTTTTTTTTAAAAGGTAAACATATTTTTTCACGATTTTTCAAAAAAATATTTTTGAATAGCCAAAGAAATAACAGACAATAAATAAAGACCATACAGTGGTATTGAGGTACATCGTGCCATTAAAGAGGTAAGGGAGCTGCGAGGAAGTAGGAAAAATATGGGGACGTCTCAAATATCTACAAATATCCTTTTTAATGTTTAAAGTCCTGTCATGATGCAGTACTAACGGCTTGTCACCCCTCAGGCGTCATCGTTGAACAGCACGGTGCTGAACTCCAGCCGGCTGGGGGATTCACCCTTCTACCCGGGGAAGACCACCTACGGCGGGGCGTCTGCGTCCAGGAGTGCCCGGCAGCCACGCCCCAGCACACCTTACCAGGTACTGTGACGCTCATATACCATCCGTCCACACATTTACACAGTTAGGGTTGGGATGCTTCAGGATTTCTGGTTCCTTAAACGATTCCCTCTTAACCCATTAAAACCGGGAACGGAGTGTCATTTTTAGATTTCTTTGGCTATTCAAAAATAGCAGATATACAAACTCGGTGCTTGTAGATCTGCTATTATTTGAAAAATACTTTTTTTTAAGGCAAACATTTGCAACTCAAATCTTTGCTAAATCCTAACAGTTTTTTGAAAAAACTTGTTGCTATAATATCAGTGGTTTTCAAACCTTTTCATGTCGAGGACCACCCAAGATTATATGTATTTGGTCGCGATCTACAGCAGATCTTCTAGATCTGCTATTTTCGCCCAAGCAAGCATAAAATGACTGGTCTTAGTTCTACTGGATCTCTTCTCCACCAGTCCCTCCCTAACATTAAGTAAATAAAAAAACATCACATGGATGCACCTGGGACGTATCATCAGTGTTGTAGCCTGGGGTCAACACGGGTAGGACATGAAACGTAACGTACGGATTGCATTTTTTTAAATAAATTGTTTTGCAAAACTTGAGTTATTTGTTTGTGTGTTTTTTTCCTGCAGGCCCCCGTGAGGCGGCAGATCAAAGCCAAGCCCGCCGGGGCCCAGCCCTGTGGGGTGACCAGCGCCACCGCCAAACGCATCCTACAGTCCCTGGAGCGGATGTCCAGCCCGCTGGCGGTGAGTACACACATTTTAGTACTTTTACTTTTGGTACTTTAACCCATTTAGACCTGAGGCCGATTCCAAAAAACACCTTCTAAATCCTCACCTACGTTTTCTGAAAAACCTCAAATATTTATTCAAAAATTACAAAAACATTTTTTTTGCTATATACCGTACATAGCAACAACAACCCTAAAAGGGCTTCCCGTCTTCAAAGGTATAGTTACAAATAGGGATTCCCGCCCTAAATGGGTCAAGTATATTTTGATGGCAATACCTTTGTACTTTTACTCAAGTAACATTTTGAACACAGGTCTTTTACTTGTAACAGAGTATCTATCTTTATATTGTGGTATTGCTACTTTTACACACACACACACACACACACACACACACACACACACACACACACACACACACACACACACACACACACACACACACTGTGAACTTAATTTAGAAATGATGCAAATCTGTTGCCATCAACAGTGGCCGTTATCCCATTAAGACCTGGAACTGTGTCATTTTTAGATTTGCTAAAAAGCATTATTTTACACTTTGGGCTATTCAAAAATAGCAGATCTACAAGCTCATAGCGCGGCACCGAGTGCCGCGTTATGAGCTTGTAGATCTGCTATTTTTTTTAAATCGTGAATATGTGTGCAAATCTTTGAATATATATATTTTTAAAGCGAACATTTTTAACTCAAATCTTTGCTTCTGGGGGGTCCCTGGAACAAAATATTTTGATGGGGGTCCGCGGCCAAATGCATATAATTTTGGGGGTCCTTGACATGAAAAAGATTGAGCATCACTGATATAGAAACATACGTTTTTCAGAATACTGTTGAGTTTTAGGAGACATGTAGAATCGGCTTCAGGTCTCAATGGGTTAATTTAGAAATGATGCAAATCTGTTGCCATCGACGGGGGCCGTTATGTAAACGAGTGTTTTCATACCTATATCATCTTGGCTTCAATGCTGTCATCTCGTCAAACAATGTGTTTCTGTGATAATAATTGAGGCGTTTTTGTTTTGTTTTTCACACAGGATGCTAAGAGAATCCCCTCTGCAGCCTCCTCTCCCCTGTCAACAGTAAGTCTTTGCCTTTTATTCATTCATTGACCCATGATTTCAGTGGCGTGCACAGACATTTTGAGGGGCAGGTGCTCAAGTAAATTATACTTTTTTTTGTTTACTTGGTCTGCTCTTTTTTCCCTCTACACCTATACCTCTTTGCCAAAAATAGCCGATCTACAAGCCTGTAGATCGGCTATTTTTGGCAAAACTTCTCCTCAGAAAAGGGATGCTAGGTTTCGAGTGGTTATGGTAAAAAGAAAAATCATATCACATAAAAAATTGGCGGAACCCCTAGGGGTCCCAGACCCCCTGTTGAAGACCCCTGCTGTAAACTGAAAAAAAAAACGTTTTTTTTTCAAAAGGGCACTCCTGGTCAAGAGGGCAAAGGGCAGGTGCTCTAGCACCCCCTAGAGTCTATCTGTGCACGTCCCTGCATGATTTGATTCTTGGTTTTACTCGTGATCCTAGTTTACTGAGGAACTACACTGTCTCTATGCATTCTATGTACCTTGCTTATTATTTATTGTTATTATTATTATTAGTCGCTCTGGATAAGAGTGTCTGCTAAATGCCTACATTATAAGAGGAAAAGACAAAAGTAAACCCCAGTGAGAAGGGCATTTCCCATGAAACCATTTTGCTTTTGTCTTTCTCTACAGTCACTGGATGGCACAAATCTAGACCGTTCACATTACCAAGTCAAAAGGAAACGGGTGAGTCTACCTTAAAGTCCACAAAGCCGGATTTCACCACGGTGAAAATTGGGAGCGAGTCTGCAGTCCTTACTGCAATGGGGGGGGGGAGTTCATTCCATAGTTTAGGAGCCAGGAGGGAGAAGAGTCTGGCAATGTGTGGAGCGTTGTCCCAGGTGTTTTAGCGAAGGTTCTGACAGCGTCCCTGTGTTAGCTGATCTGAGAGAACGGGATGGGCGTTTGTAGGGTTGGATCAGGCTTTGAAGATATGGGGGTGCCATACCTTTTTGGATGCTTTGTGGGCCAACATCAGTGTTTTGTACTCTGTGCGTGACTGGGAGCCAATGGAGGGAGCGGAGAAGGGGGGAGACATGTGGAAATGTTGGCTGGTTGAAGACCAAGTGCTGTGCTGCGGCATTCTGGATCATTTGGAGAGGCTTAACCCATTAAGACCTGGAACTGTGTCATTTTTAGATTTGAGCTAAAAAGCATTATTTTACACTTTGGGCTATTCAAAAATAGCAGATATACAAGCTCATAGCGCGGCACCGAGTGCCGCACTATGAGCTTGTAGATCTGCTATTTTTGAAAAATCGTGAAAATGTGTGCAAATCTTTGAATATATATATTTTTAACACATCGCGTGCCAGTCGCGTAGATCTACGCCAAACGATTTAAAGCCGCAGTGTGCCAGTCGCGTAGATCTACGCGACTCGCATTTCCCATGTTAAATCGAAAAAGTGCACATTCCGGAATTTTTTTCGACCCATTTCCGGTTCCGGGGCCGACCGGAAACGGAATAAAACTGGTTCCGGTTTTTTCGCTCGCATCCGTTTCCTGTCTGGGCGTCAGCTTAGAATCGATTTATCTCCCTTCTGGTTTTCCTCACCGCATCGTCCTGTCTAACGTTCTCGCCTGTAACTTCAAAATGGCGGCACGGATCGACTCGCAGTTTTCGCTGTTTGTTTTTCACGGATCCCGTGTTTGTGTCGAACCAAATGAACGCGGATTTTAAACGGATTTAGCGGGGGCTATGACGACATGAAAAAAACAAAAAAACAACAAAAAGAGCTTGGCACTGGTAGGTACATTATGAGATTAACCTCTGGCGTTCAATGTGTTAAAGCGAATATTTTTAACTCAAATCTTTGCTTCTGGGGGGTCCCTGGAACAAAATATTTTGATGGGGGTCCGCGGCCAAATACATATCATTTTGGGGGTCCTTGACATGAAAAGGTTTGAGCACCACTGATATAGAAACATACGTTTTTCAGAATACTGTTGGGATTTAGGAGACATGTAGAATCGGCTTCAGGTCTTAAAGTGCACGTGCCGGGAGGCCAGTAAGGAGAGAGTTACAATAAGTCTTTGAAAGTTTTTGACGGAGAGTTCTAAATGAAGCATAATGGTGCGTTCACACGGGCAGATTAAAAGATACATGCTAACCATTCATTTTCAATGGAAACCAGCCACATGAAGACACAAAGATACATCCCATGTTTGTAGCTCTAGCGACAAAGCTACAAATTCAAGTTGAGCTGGGTTCAACTTCCAGATACAAAGCTACAACTGTAGCTCCGATGTAGTCCGCACGTTTGATGACGTCAGCGACCGCGTGGAGCAACACGGATACAAACACGGCGACAAAGATGTGGTGTATTTTTGCATCTTTTTAATCTGCCAGTGTGAACGCACCATAAGGCTCAGCAGAGTAGGTCTGAACGTGCGTTAGGCTCAACAGGTCGCTGTAAGCCCTCCTTTACTAAGCATGTGCATGCAGCGCACGCACACACACACACACACACACACACACACACACACACACACACACACACACACACACACACGCCAGCTGATGTGTCACTCAGTGATGTTTACTGCATAGCCTGTAGGAAGTGTGTAGAGATGGTGAACAGCCTGTAGGAAGTGTGTAGAGATGGTGAACAGCCTGTAGGAAGGCGGTAGAGACGGTGAACAGCCTGTAGGAAGGCGGTAGAGACGGTGAACAGTCATGTCATTGTACATAGTCCCGCTGCACTTGCTTTGGTCCGTCTGCTGTCTGTCACTCTTCATGTCCCGCCTGTTGTTGGCCCTCTTTTATGCCAGGCGAACAGGGGTTCTCTCAGGTCAGGGCACAGCTGTTCAGCAGAGTGAGTGTGTGTGTGTGTGTGTGTGCATTTGGTTGGTGAAAATTATGACTACACTGTGTGTGTGTGTGAGAGATAGTTTTGTAGTCCATTGTTAAGCCATTAAGATCGGGATCGCATCTGTGTGTCCTCTTTACATTTCTGTGGCTATTAAAAAATAGCAGATATACAAGCTCATAGCGCGGCACCGAGTGCCGCGCTATGAGCTTGTAGATCTGCTATTTTTGAAAAAATCGTGAACGTTTGTGCAAATATTTGAATACATTTTTTTTTTTTTAAAGCGAACATTTTTTAACTCACATCTTTGCTTCTTTGTCTCTGGAACAACGTACGTTGAGATGGGGGTACGTGGACAAATACATGTCATTTTGGGGGTCCTTGACATGAAAAAGTTTGAGAACCACTGATATTATAGCAACAAAAGTGTTTTTTAAAAAACTGTTAGGATTAAGAAGACATTTGTAGAATCCCCCAGAAGCAAAGATTTGAGTTACAAATGCTCGCTTTGAAATATATATATATATATATATATTTTCAAAGATTTGCGCACATTTTCACGATTTTTGCACTCGGTGCCGTGCTATGAGCTTGTAGATCTGCTATTTTTTAATAGCCAAAGAAATCTGAAAATGACACGGTATGCGTTCCTGGATTGACTGGGTTAAATGGTTGCCAGAGCTGGCCATGCAAGTCTGTAGTGAACTAACAGTCAGTTCCAGCTGTGACAGCTGCCCTCCAGTCTACTACAATGAGCTGTTGAATGAACGGCCCACACGCTTCAGCTAACATGAGCTGTGTGCTGCCGTTTTTATTGTTTTGTTTATTTCCATTCATTTGCGCTTGAATATTGTTGGGGTGAGAAACCGTGTACAACACGTTGCAACGCACTGTGAGCTTTTAGATGGGCTTGCAGATTCTATTTCCACTGTTTTTTTTTGTTTTTTTTTGCGAAGCTCTTGTATGATGAAGGGCATTAATTTACGAAAATACTAGAACGTTGAAATGTGGAGATACAATGTGACGTGAGCCGGTAAATTCTCACTTATTACCCAGCTACTAACGAACAAAATCGATTATTTCCAAAACTTTCGATGCGTCGCATTGTGAGCTTGTAGATCGGCTATTTTCAAAAAGCTTTTTATACATTTGAAAACTTGTGAAATGGGACATTCTGCATAATGAGTACTTTTCTTTTCTTTTTCCTTTTATTTATTCAGGGAAGACCATTGAGAGCAAGCTCTCTTTTTCAATGATGCCCTGATAACAGCATATAAAATACAATACATACATAATACAAAACGATGACGAACATTTGAATCATATTACAGTGTCACAGATGCAAATAAACACAGTGTTACATGAAACGGGTGCAGTCACTATGTAGTGTGTCCTCAAGAAGCACCCTGAATGTCTCTATTGAGACCACTCGCACCAGTTTCAGAGAATCCTGAAGTTTGTTCCATTCGTGTGGAGCATAATACATGATAGCAGTCTTTCCTTGTTCACTGCTCTTACGTGGACTGGTATATCTAATGTGTGATTGTGAACGTGTTGAATGTCGAGTAACCTTTTGGTTTCAGAAGCGAGGATAGGTGCAAAGGAAGCTTTCCACACAAGGCCTTATAAATAAATAAATAAATAAAATACAATGTTGCTCTCTACGAACTGCGAGAGATGGCCAACCCACTTTCATCATATCATATAAAACTTAAGTAAGAAATGTGAGTACTTTTTCCACCACTGACGTTCACCTTTCTCTCTCTCTCTAGCTGGAGTCCAGTCCTCTCCCTCCAGTACAGAAGCTGCTGATCCCAGCGGCGGCCTCAGTGTCTGGGAACCGCTCCGTCTCCTTCAAGCCCTCCCTGACCCCCGGCGGGGGCATCGCCCTGGACAGGACCCCCACCCCCTCCCTGACCACCGGAGGGGGCAGCATCCTCATGGCCCTGGACAACAGGACCCCTTCTCTGACCCCCGCCCTGGACAGGACCCTCAGAGACGCAGTCAGACCCGTACGTACTGGTCTGACCTTACTGTACAACTCTATGTGGACCTCCTGTATTAACCACTTAAGGCCTGTGGCCGATTCTACAAATGTCTTCTAATTCCTAACAAAAAAAACGTATGTTTCTATATCAGTGGTTCTCTAACTTTTTCATGTCAAGGACCCCCAAAATGTATGTATTTGGCCGCGGACCCCCATCGCAAAATATTTTGTTCCAGGGGACCCCCCAGAAGCAAAGATTTGAGTTACAAAATGTTAGCTTTAAAAATTATTTATTCAAAGATTTGCAAACATTTTCAAAATTTAAAAAAAATAGCAGTTCTACAAGCTCATAGCGCGGCACTCGGTGCCGCGCTATGAGCTTGTAGAACTGCTATTTTTGAATAGCCAAAGTGTAAAATAATGCTTTTTTTTTAGCTAAAATCAAAAAGTGACACAGGTCTGAATGGGTTAAACCAGGGGTGATGCAACTTTGATGATGCAGAGGGACACTATATTTCCACACTCACTCCAGAGGGACACATTGCATATACTGTCAGGCAGACACCTCTTATCTATGCATTTTAACTTTTTTCCGTAAATTAATGCCAGACTTCGCCATTCTATCTCACACAAAAGCAGCAAAAATAGCCGATCTACAAGCTCAAAACGCATCGCGCTGCGACGCGTTTTGAGCTTGTAGATCGGCTATTTTGCTATTTTTTAATTGGAATCCTGAAAAGTAACCTTCATTTCAAATGCATTTTAGTTATACTTATGTGAAAGTTATGAACTTAAATACAAATCCATAGGACATAAAAAAGACAATAGAATTTTAGTGCTAGTAATTAAGCTACTAATCTAGTAATTAAAGCGGGTCATGACTCATGTTTGGAATTGTAACAGCTGAAACCAATAAAATATCAGTATTCCGAAATGAACCTGTGGGCCGCATTAAGTGAAGGTGTGGTCCCCCCAGTGGTCTATCCTCCTTGGCCCCCTCCTTTTCCTAGCCTGGGATCCAGCCTGATTCGCTACGTTTGGCGGACTTTTTTCTCTCTCCGCTTCTCAGTCTGGAATGCCTCCTATCTCCAAGGGAGGCGGGACATGGCAAACGTTTCGAGTCGTGCCGTGGCTTCTGATTGGTCTGTGGTGCGGGGCGGGACAAAAAAAACAGTGTGATCGTTGTGATTCGTCATTCGTTTGAACAACATCCAATCAGCAACGACGTTGCCTAACGTAACATATGTAGTTCCAGTGTAGTTCCGCAAAACGAGTCAATGGGGTGCATTCCAGACTGAGATGCGAAGAGAGAAAAAAAAGTCCGCCGAACGTAGCGAAGCAGGCTGGATACCAGGCTATCCTTTTCCCCCCTCTATGGCAAATCTCTGCTGCTAAAATAGCTGCTCTGCAGGTGCACGACGCATCGCAAATCGACACATTGTGCGCTTGTAGATCGGCTATTTTCATGGAATGTCTGCCTATTTGGGCTGAATGGTTTGCCTATTAAGAAATGCCCAGAAAATGGATGCCAGGTTAAATGTCACCTTCAACGTTTTTTTTTTTTTTTTCTTCCAGCCCTCAAGACAATCACCTGTCATCCCTGAATCAGACCCGGGTCCTTCTCTAAGGTAATGGATTTTTCATTAACTCTTTGACTGCCAGAGTAATAGTGAACCACTGCTACCAGCAAAAACAGCCATTTTACTGTACCTTTGAAAAATCATGGAATATTATCCGTGACCGCCGTCCTCACGGAGATGGGCTCATTACACACACGCGGGTGTCGTAGTATAGGAGAAAATCAAGAGCTATGGCCGTTTCAATGTGGCTTGTTTTGCCGTAAAGCAGGAGGAACGGAGAGATATGGCCATTTCACTGCAGGAAATAAACAGGAAGTAAATGAGCTTTAATTATGTCATTTCTGGGTCTGACGTCATCAGCCAGTGAAAGCGTCACCATTTTTGTTAACGATTGTCATGCAAATAACTAAAATACCCAAAAGAAATAACTTGAAAATAACCAGTACCAGTGGTCAGGGATTGGGGTGTAAATGTATTAGAATGTGGCCTGACTGTCCCCGTCTTCCTCCTCCTCTCCAGCACAACCATCTCCAGCGGGCCTGCCTACCCCATGTCCAGCACGCCCGCAGCCAGCAGCGCGGGCTCTGGAGGGGGCAAGATGAAGAGAGAGAGGACGTCCACACGGCCCTCCTCCAAACGCCCAGAGGATGAAGAAGTAAGGGCTCTGTCCGTCTGTTTAAAACCCTCTAAGACCGGGAACGCATATGTGTCATAATATAAGATCTCTTTGGCTATTCAAAAATAGCAGATCTATAGCTCGGCGCCGTGCTACGTAACGAGCTTGTAGATCTGCTATTTTTTTGAAAAATCGTTGAAAATTTGTGCAAATCTTTGAATATATGTTTTAAAGCGAACATTTATATTTGAACAAATATTTGGGCTATTTTTGAATAGCCCAAATAAATAAAAAAAATGACATAGATGCCGCTTTCCCGGTCTTAAAGGACAACTTTGTTTTTTTTACAACCAAGGTTTATATTTTAGCTTGTAATTAAAGTAAATAAATGATGAGTGTAATTTTTTTTTCATTTACTGCTTTCTATAGTTTTAGCATTTTTTGCGATATTTTTTACAGTGGGCGGGGGCATTCTGTCTGGTGGCTAAATATGCCTTTTTTACACAATGAAAAAGGTCCGGCTGTCTGAGATGGCCAGATGTGAGTTATTGGGGGCTAGAAGAGCTACTGTAAATAATAATAAAGAAAACGCCGGGTTAATGTGTTAAAAAAATGCATATTTAGCCACCGGACAGAATGCCCCCGCCCACTGTGAAAACACTGTAAAAAAAGATTGTGAAAATTGCTAAAACTATAGAAAGCAGTAAATTTAAAATTTTTAACACTCGTCTTTTATTTACTTTAATTACAATCTAAAACATAAACATTGGTTGTAAAAAAACAAAGTTGTCCTTTAAAGGATTAAAGCTGCAACTATTGATCAATCAAACTTATTAGCGATTATCCATATCGATTAAATCACATAATTGAGAAGCGATTTTATTTTTACGTTAATATCTGTGAATTGGCACGAATGAATCAATACTTTTTTGTTTTTGTCGTTAATCCTCAGGTGATGGAGGTACTCGATCTGCCCGCCATCTCCCTTCCAATCAGCACCTTCAGCTTGCCCACGTTCAGCTTCTCCACCGCTCCTCCGCCCCCCACCTCCTCCATCAACTCCTCCAGCCTGGCCCCCAGCGCCGTCACCAGGCCTCTCACACCTGCTGCCAAGGAACCGGTTGCAGAGAAGGTCTGGTTCACACACCGTTCTCCCGTTATCACCGTAACACTACACCAGGGGTCTTCAACAGGGGGTCCGGCACCCCTAGGGGGTCCTCAGAGTTACTACAGGGGGTCCGCAAAATCTTTGTGTGATACGTTTTTTTTTTTTTTTTAACACATCGGGTGCCAGCATTTTTTCATAACAACTTACGTTGGGTGCCAACATTCTCCCCATTGACTGCGCTTTGCTGTTAAAAGCTTTAGACTCCACGACTAGCAAATCCACGTTAAAAAAAAGCATCCATTCATGTTGAGCGATGACCCTGGCTACAGCCTGGAACCATAACATTTCCCTCGCGAGTTACAACGGGGGGGGGGGGGGGGGGGGATCGCGCATCGCCCATGACCGATTTTCACCACAGGAAACGGATTCGGAGATATAGGCGTTTTAAAGAAGGAAATAGACAGGAAGCGGATGGAAGCCATATTTTTGTTTCCGGTGATCTATCTGGCCCTTCCTTCTCAAGATCACAATGGGTACTCCCAGAGCTACTCTAGCCCCGCCCGTGCGGAGAAAAACAAAAAGACTGAAATCACGGTCCAGACCGTGAACGGCACCAGAGCGCCACTATGTAAACACACGGTTCAGACCGTGATCGGCACCCGATGTGTTAACATGAACCCTAGCATGCCTTTTCTGGGGAGAACTTTTGCCAAAAATAGCCGATCTACAAGCTCACAACGCCTCGCGCTGCGAGGCGTTGTGAGCTTGTAGATCGGCTATTTTTGGCAAAGAGTTATAGGTGTAGAGGGAAAAAAGAGCAGCAAACGTTTAGCTGAAACAAAATTGTACAATATAGAGTAGGGGGTCCCTGCTTCATCTCTCTCTCAGCTAGGGGGTCCTTGGCCTGAAAACGTTGAAGACCCCTGCACTACACAACGTGCAGCAGCATTTTTAATGTGATTGGACCTCATCAATTTGTTTTTTTTGTGTTTGTTTCAGGAGCCCCCCGCAGCCTCGACGCCCCCCTGCCTACCGTTTACGTTTGCCTCCCCTATCGTCATGGCAACCGCTGCTGCTAGCCCCCCTTCCTTTTCCCCTTCTGTAAGTAAAAGCACACGATGCTCCACATCTCATGTGCTTTACTGCAGTGATTCTCAACCAGTGGTCCTCGAGGGGGTTCCAGGGGGTCCCCAGCCAAATTAATAGTTAGGAACCAAATTGACCCTCATGTGTCTGTAACTCTGAGAGTGTACAAATGGAACCAACGGGTCCATTTGGTTCCATTTGTACACTCTCAGAGTTAAATGAACACTAAATGCTGATGATACAGTGTAGATTGGGACCCCCCCAAGAAATCAAAATGGTTGAGTCCCTGGCATATGTTTTCAAATGGGGGTCCGTGGGCTAATATGTGTCAATTTGGGGGTCCTTGACGCGAAAAAGGTTGAAAACCACTGCTTTACTTGTACATCAGTAAAGATGTTGTTCAGAGCTCAACCAATAATATCACTCTGCTATAATGGCCGTGTTGTTCCCGTGTTGTCCCTCCAGGCTGGATTTACCTTCAGTGCACCCGTAGCAAAGATGGATCTCTCCATGTCGAATGGACAGCTGGCGAGTCCCATCACGACAGCAGGTGGGGTTTTTCGTCGCCTCCCCGAGGTTCACTTGACGCGCTGTAATGTGGTCGCGGTGTTGAGAGAAACCGGGCTCAGCTTAGGACTGGTGTCACCATTACAAATTTAAGTTCAATTGTCACTGAAATAATTGCTATTAACGATTTTAATTGTGTGTTTGACTATTGAACATAATTGGAACATACATTACAATACATTTCTGTTTGCCTTTTTAGGCTTCCTAATCAAAAATTGCACAGGGCAGATGTTACAAATAACTTAAATATACAAAGACAATTATTGGCATATTGAATTATTTTATACATTTGAAGAAATAGCAGATCTACAAGCTTACAACGCGTCACTTTGTGACGCGTTGTAAGCTTGTAGATCTACTATTTCTGTTTTTTTTAAATATTTGAAATTATGTTAACATTTTTCAACATGGAAACGATTATGCAAAAATAAACGTGATTATCTCATATAATTGCGATTAGCCCATTAAGACCTGGAACGCATCTGTGACTCTTTAGATTTCTTTGGCTATTCAGAAATGGCAGATCTACAAGTTCATAGTGCGGCACTCGGTGCCGCACTATGAACTTGCCTTGAAATATTGAAAAAAAACTGTTAGGATTTAGAAAACATTTTTAAGAATGGCCTCAGGTCTTAATGGATTAGACGATGATGTAATAATTGTGACGGGCCTGGCTCAGCTAACAACTTGTTTGTCGTTCCCCACACAGTGAAGTCGACCACAAGCAATAGCACAGAGGAGGAGTTTGAGGGACCGTTCAAACCAGCCAAGACCCTGAAGCAGGGCAGTGTGCTGGACCTCCTCAAAGCCCCTGGTGAGAAGCAATAACAATGTTTGATGTTGAACAATATTCATAGGGCTGGGAGCCCTATGGACAACATCTAATATCACAAGGTGTCTGACCTCAATATCGTATTGTGACAATGATATCAACTTATAGCAGATCAACAAGCTGGCATTGTGAGCTTGCATAGGTCTGTGTAGGTCTGCTGTTTGCACCGCTGTTTTGGAACTTTTTCCCCCCTTTTTTTTGGTTACAGTTTGAAAGTATAAAATAGGGCTTTATGTGATTAACCCATTAAGACTGGGTACGCATCAGTTTCATTTTTAGACGAGTGCTGAGCTAAAAATGACACACTTTCCCGTTCTAAATGGGTTAAAACCAGGAAAAGACAACTTGCCATATTACGATATCCAAAATCTCAGGCAATATCTAATCTCCTATCACGATTTAACATTGATATTTTTGCCCACGCCCTAGGGATATTCATAGGATTGAAGATCTATGTTTTTTTTTTGTCTTGAACCCTCTTCTCGTTGTCTCCCTCTCTCTCTCCATGTAGGCTTCGCCTCCCCCTCCTCCTCCCCTGTAGCTCGGAGTTCTCCTGGTCCTGATGCTGCTGTGGACTCCACAGACTCCAAAGCCTCCACCACCTCCTCTTCTGCAGGGTTTGGTGACTTGTTCAAGGCTCCGGCGGCGGGCACGTGGGACTGTGACGTCTGCTTGGTGCAGAACAAACCCTCGGACAACAAATGCGTGGCGTGCACCTCGCTGAGGCCCGGCTCCTCCTCCTCCTCCTCCTCCTCGTCCAAACCGGCGGACGGTAAGCCGGCGGCGCCGGCGGCCGCGGCGGGTTTCGCCGGCACTCTGTTCGCCGCGCCCCCGGCGGGGACCTGGGACTGCGACACGTGTCTGGTTCAGAACAAACCCGAGGCGGGCAAGTGCGTGGCCTGTGAGACGGCCAAACCGGGCACCGGCGGCGGGGTTAAGCCCTCACTGACTCTATCCTCCTCCACCTTTATGTCGGAGGTTAAGACTGCGTCCGCCGCCCCGCTAACGGGATTCGGGGACAAGTTCAAGAAAGCGGAGGGCGCGTGGCAGTGTGACACGTGCATGCTGGACAACAAGGGGCTGGACGCCAAGTGTGTGGCCTGTATGAGCCCCAAACCAGGTAATGGAGAGAGGGAAGAGTCACTTTTACTGTTTTTAAAGCAAACGTGTGTAAAATATGTTCGCCCCCCGAAGTAAAGATTTGAGTTACAAATGTTCGCTTTAAAAAATACATTCAAAGATTTGCACAAACTTTCACGATTTTTCAAAAAAATTGCAGATCTACAAGCTGCTATTTTTGAATAGCCAAAGCATAAAATAATAGTTTAACTGGTTACACAGATGCATTCCTGGTCTTAATGGGTTAATAGTTACATAATTTTGATAAAATGGGGACAGGTGACTATTTTATTAAAGTTTTACAAAAGAAAATCCAAAATACTATCTTGCAATGCGTCGCAAATTTCACAATGTGATGTGAGTTTGTAGATGCTATTTTCTGTGTTTTTGTGCAAAATACATTTTTCACTTCAGTGTGTTGACATAATAATTCAAAAGAGAGCTCTACATTTTTCAAATTAATATAAAAAGTAATTTGACTAAAATTGTCAAATAATCGCAAATAATCACAGTTATTTTTGCATAATCGTCATAATCGTTTCCATGTTGAAAATGTTCACACATTTTCAAATATGAAAAAAAAAAAAATCAAATGTATACAATTATTAAAAACGTCAATAATTTCTTTGTATATTTAAGTTGTTTGTCATATCTGGCCTGTGCAATTTATTTTATTATGAAGCTTAAAAGGCAAACAGATATACATTTTTTGTATTCATATGTTCCGATGTTCAATGCCATACACACAATTAAGACAATAATCATTTGTTGCAGGAGCCCCTAAACACATTGTCATTCTAAAAGGATCAAAGGTCAAAATCAGTAGTATGATGAGAGCTAACGTTTCTGTCTCTAAAACACGACAGGAGCATCCACTGCAGTGGCACCACCATCGTCATCAGCCAGTGGGGGCGCTCCTCTGCTGGGCTTCGGGGACAAGTTTAAGAAGCCAGAGGGATGCTGGGACTGTGACGTCTGCTGTGTGCAGAACAAGGCTGCAGACACTCTGTGCGTCGCCTGCCAGTCGCCCAAACCAGGAGCCACGGTGGAGCCCAAAGGTACAGCGGCCAGGAATAGAGTAACAGGGCTCGGTTGCATTCATGTTGGTCAAGCCTGTGGTGTGTGTGTGTGTGTGTGTGTGTGTGTGTGTGTGACGTGTCAATTACCATACTTTTAGGCCCGAAAACCCCCAAACCCCGAAAAGTGTGCTTAATGTACTCAAAGTCACGCATCCAACAAGCTTTGAACTGAGCAGATTGGACCTTCTGTTCCAAAGATAATGGCCAATACATCTTGAAAACGGCCACTTTTGCAAATTTTCCGATCGTCGATTTTCGATTGAGTTTTGGCCATTGTCGCCTGTTTAATAACACGGGATAGAAAGGTCGGGCGGCGACAAACTAGATACCTGAGTAAAGTTCACTTTGAGCTGCATCCAACACACACACTGCCTTACCGTTAGGCCGCTAGGGGCAGTTGAATTTTTTATTTTTTTGGGGGCAATATATTTGTTTTTCTTCACTGAACTCGAGGCTTGGCTCTGCCCGGCCAATCAGCATAGATTTTGGGCCCGGCCCGAGAACGTCTGGTCGGGTTCGGGCAGAATTTGACAACTCTAGTCCAGAGGTGCCGCACAATACTTTGATGATATTTGGAATTGACCAATTCTCTTCAGTTTAACCACTTGCACCACACCTCTTAGCCAAAAATAGCCGATCTCACAAAGCTCACAAAGCGATGCATTGTCAGCTTGTAGATCTGATATTTTTACAAAATGTCCCCCCCCCCCCCCCCCCCAGAAAAGAGATGCTGGGGTTCAAGTGTATCTTAGGGGGAAAGATTCATGTACTTATTTTATGTATATGACATAAATGTAAGGTGATATAAAAGTATGAAAAAGGTTATTTTTAGGGATAGGCCCTTAGCCAAAAGGGAAACAAAAGAACCCACTGCAATATAAATGTACCAATTGCCGTCATGATTTATGTTCTACTGTTTGAATGGGATGTGAATGGATGCCTGAACGCTGTGGGGGAAGCTTTTGGCGTGTGTTGTGCACTCCCTTGGGTGATGTGGGGAAGGCTTGTGGCGTGTGTTTGTCGTTCACTCCCAGGGGAAGAAGTGGAAGTATTCTCACTGATGCAACTCATTCTGGGGCAGCAGATGTGAAATACCATTGTTTTATCCACCACTGCAATTGCCCTCATAATTCACAGGGAACACCAGTGCTATTATTTGGGGGTGGGGGGGGCAAAAAGAAGAAAATTAATGTTACACAGTCTTTAAAGAATGTGTAGTCTCCCATCATACCCAGTCAGTTAACATGTTGTTTTTGTCTCGTCTCGTTACAGCCTTTGGTTCGTCTACGTTTGGCTCTGCTTCAGGAGGCTTCAAGTTTGGTTCCTCCTCCTCGGACTCTACCTCCTCCGGCTTTAAGTTTGGGGCCGCCCCCTCAGATTCCTCCTCATCGTCTTCATCCGCAGCGGCAGGCGGCGGATTCAAATTCGGCGCGGCCTTCGGAGGAGGAGGCTCCTCCTCCTCCTCGTCGGACACAAACACGGACAGTAGCGGCTCGTCAGGGTTCAAATTCGGCGGCTCCGGCGAGGGCTTTAAATTCGGGGTCACCGCCGCCCCCAACGAAGACAAGAGTTCGGAGCCCGCGGCGGTGGGCTCCGGGTTTAAGTTCGGAGCGAGTGGCGGGATCGCGTTCGGCGCCGGAGCGCCAGTTTTTGGACTGTCAAAACCCGAGGAGAAAGCGTCCTCTGATGACACGCCCGCTGTCCCCGCCGCCGCCTCTCAGGAGAAGAACGGCGACGTCGCGTCATCAACCGACGACTCGTATACGACTGTCAGTATTGGCAGGTCCGATCTACTTACCACCACCACCACCACCGCCCCACTGGGGGGCTCCACCTTTGGGTCGTTATCCTCGGAAAAAGAGCCCGCCGCTCCCTCGTTTACCTTCGGGAACCCGGGGGAAAAGAAGGACGCGGCTCCCAGCTTCGCGTTTAGCGCTGCTGGCAAAGAGGCCGACGCCACGCCGGCGGCACCCGGCACTTTAGGGGGCTTCTCTTTCGGTAAGCCGGACCCTCCCAAAGAACAGCCTGCGCCCGCGTTCAGCTTCGGAAACCCGGCGGACAAGAGCAAAGACCCCGCTGCCCCGGAACTCCCCAAGCCCTCGTTTGCCTTCGGACAGAGTGCCACAGGTAGGACGGAGTGCCACAGGTAGGACAGAGTGGTAGGACAGAGTGCCACAGGTAGGACAGAGTGGTAGGACAGAGTGCCAGGACAGAGTGCCACAGGTAGGACAGAGTGCCACAGGTAGGACAGTGCCACAGGTAGGGCTGTCACCATTACTCATTTAAGTTTGACGATTAATTGTCACTCAAATAATTGCGATTAACGATTTTAATAGTGTGTTTGGCCATTGAACATAATAAGTTCAATGGCCAAACACACAATTAAAATCGTAAAATTAAAAAGGCAAACAAATCATTTTTGTATTCATAGTATGAATACAAAAATGATTTCTGTTTGCCTTTTAGGCTTCGAAATCAAAAATTGCACAGGCCAGATATGACTAATCACTTAGATATACTAATATTATATTATAATATTATATAATAATATTTTTTTTATGTCAGGGGTCTGCTATCACAATAGTCACACCAGGGACCACGTGTGGCACACAGGCGCCCGACTCCTCTGTGTTCTTATTGGCTGGGCTTTAAACAGACATAACTCCAGTTCCCAGCATGCTAAACTTCCCAAACTTGCTAGGTGCACTTAGCCGGCCAATAGGGACGGGCTGTAATTGCTTAAGCCCCTTCCCCTCTGTGTTGCTGTTGAGCAGCCTTGAAATGAATGGACAGGGATTTAACATTGTTCCTCTAGTTCATATAGCTTAATGAAATGAACCCATCAAAGGCACCTCTCACTTTTTATTAACCCATTTAGACCTGGAACGCATCTGTGTCACTTTAGAATTCTTTAGCTATTCAGAAATAGCAGATATACAAGCTGATAGTGCGGCACCGAGTGCCGCACTATCAGCTTGTAGATCAGCTATTTTTCGAAAAATCGTGAAAAAATATGTTTTACATTATTTTTGAAAAACTGTTAGAATTTAGATTTTTTTTAAAGAATTTAGATCTTTTTTAAAGAATTTAGATTTTTTTTAAAGAATCGCAGGTCTTAAAGTGTTAATTACCATCACATTCCAGGTTTCAGCTCAACTCAAAAGCTCTGACACTTGTTTTCTTCTTCCAAAGATGCTGCTGCTGCTGCTGCTGCGGTGGCTCCAAAGCCAGCGTTCTCCTTCATGGGCCCCATCACCACCACCACTGCTGCCCCTGCACCCAGTCTCTTTGGCAGCATCACTACCACTGCTGCTGCTCCGGCCCCTAGTCTGTTTGGCAGCATCACTACCACAGCGGCCCCGGCCCCCAGTCTGTTTGGCAGTACCACCACCTCCACAGCGGCCCCGGTACCCAGTCTCTTTGGCAGCAGCACCACCACTGCTGCCCCTATGTTTGGCAGCACCACCACCACCACAGCGGCCCCGACCCCCAGTCTCTTTGGCAGCATCACGACCACTGCTGCCCCTATGTTTGGCAGCACCACCACCACCACAGCGGCCCCGGTACCCAGTCTCTTTGGCAGCATCACGACCACAGCGGCCCCGGCCCCCAGTATGTTTGGCAGCACCACCACCACCACAGCGGCCCCGGCCCCCAGTATGTTCGGCGGCACCACCACCAGCGGCTCCACCGCCCCGGCCCCCAGCTTCGTCTTCGGCCAGGCTGCCTCATCATCCTCCTCCTCCTCCTCCTCGGCCGGCGACGGTCCGCCGGCCAAAGGCTTCCTGTTTGGAGGAAGTCAGGAGAGTCAGAACCCGGCGGCAGCAGCAGCGGCGGCAGCGCTGGCGGCTGCGTCAGCCTCCTCCTCCTCCCTGAGCTCCACCCCCTCCCAGCCCTTTGTGTTCGGAGCTCCCGTTGCCGCTCCCTCCTTCTCTTTTGGAGCGACGGCGCCCTCTGCTGCCTCATCCTCAGGTCTGCATCTCAGTCAATACAGTGGCCTTTTCAAACCTTTGTCAGGTCAAGGACCCCCAAATTGACACTTATTAGCCCGCGGACCCCCATTTGAAAAGATATGCCAGGGACCCCCATAAGAGAAGATTTTTTTTAAAGCTCTAGCAGTGATTCTCAACTATTTAAATTTCTAGGACCCCCGGTTTGACATGCATTAGGCTACGGACCCCCATGTAATGGCATTTCTATCACTGGGACCGCAATTTATATTGTAAAATCTAACCCATTAAGACCTGGAACTGTGTCATTTTTAGATTTGAGCTAAAAAGCATTATTTTACACTTCGTGAAAATGTGTGCAAATCTTTGAATATATATATTTTTAAAGCAAACATTTTTAACTCAAATCTTTGCTTCTGGGGGGTCCCTGGAACAATATATTTTGATGGGGGTCTGCAGCCAAATACATATAATTTTGGGGGTCCTTGACATGAAAAAGATTGAGCACCACTGATATAGAAACATATATTTTTAAGAAAACTGTTGAGATTTAGGAGACATGTAGAATCGGCTTCACGTCTCAATGGGTAAACTTAACTCTGAGAGGGTTCAAATTTGAACACTCTGAGTTACAGACCCAAAATGGTCAATTTGGTTCCTAACTATCTATCATTTAGCTGGGGACCCCCTGGAACTCCCTCAAGGACCCCTGGGGGTCCCCGGACCCCACTTTGAGAACCAGTGGTCTAAAAGACATAACACTGAAGTTGCCATCCTTTGCCTCAGATTTTTGTGTGATGAAACTGTTCAACTGGCTTTGACTAGTCTCTCTCAAGACAGACGTGTTGTTTCTCCCACAACTTTTAAATCAGGGGTCTTCAACGTTTTCAGGCCAGGGACCCCCTAGCTGAGAGAGAGATGAGGCAGGGACCCCCTACTCTATATTGTATAAAATTGTCGTTCAGATTAAAAAAATGTTTTTTACTTAGTCTGCTCTTTTCCCCCCCTCTACACCTATACCTCTTTGCCAAAAATAGCCGATCTACAAGCTCTCAACGCCTCGCAGCGCGAGGCGTTGAGAGCTTGTAGATCTGCTGTTTTCGGCTAATGTTCCCCTCAGAAAAGGAATTCTGTTGTCCCCTGTTGATGACCCCTGTTTTAAATGCTTCCACCAAACGGTGTACTTAAGAAGCTGTGAAAATGAGTAGAAAATAAAGTGGAAGTCCTGCCTTCCCCCACTAGTGTTCCACCTGTGCAGTTGCATAAATAATTGGAACAAATTTGGACAAAGCCTTACTAGCTATTTGCTTGGCAGAAATGGAAATTAAAACGTGTATGTTACAGATATTTTTTTGTCATGCGAACACTGCGTCGTGATTGGTATATGGATTGGAATATCCTGCCCGTCTAAAGAGCAGATAACACCCTCCTGTTCTCAACCCTTATGGAGTATTATTACAATCTCTCTGTTGGAAGACTGTGGAGGATATAGTGTGGCTTGAGAGACCAGGCTTTTAGTGACACACATAAATGAAACTGACTTCTCTCTTTTGTTTCTCTGCAGGCCCCTCACCGTTCGTGTTTAGCCCGGCTCCCTCCGGTGGGTTTGGGGCCAGCCAGGCCCCTTCCTTCGGCTCGGGATTCGAATCCCAGGCCCCTTCCCCGTTCACCGGCGGGGCCTCGCAGACCCCGGCCTTCGGGGCCAAGCCCAACGCGACTCCTGTCTTTGGGCAGCAGGCCAACTCCACCCCTGTTTTCGGCGCCGCTGCGAACTCCACTCCAGGTAGGTTGGCTTTTTGGGACGTCCACAGTTTGACTAGAGTTTCATTACATTACATTACAGTCATTTAGCAGACGCTTTTATCCAAAGCCACTTACAATAAGTGCATTCATCATAGATAGGGAACGAAACTACTAATCACCAGAAGTATTAAGTGCATTCTCACAAGCAACCAAGAGTATACCTAGCGCTAAAAGTGCAATATATCAGATCAGTTCATTAACTGATGGGACAAAATAGGAAAATCAAATGAGAAAGAGCTAAAACAAATAAGTGTATCGACTAAACAAGATCCAATAAAACAAGAGTTTGTACAACTAGTTAACAACAAGTAGGCAAGGCGAAGAGGAAGGGTAGTGTTTCCTGAAGAGGTGGGTTTTCAGCCTGCGGCGAAAGATGGGCAGTGACTCAGCTGTCCTGACATCAGTGGGGAGTTCATTCCACCACTGTGGGGCCAGATCCTCTCTTAAAGGATCAGTTTCCTGTTGGATTTCATTATAAAGAGAAACTGTTGGATTTCATAATAATTAGTTATAGAGTTTTAAGGGTGTGTTTTCCTGAGTTATAGCTTTCTAAAAGAATATCCGCTTTACAAACTCAAAACGTGGTGCGAGCTTGCAGATTGTTTTTTCTTTTCACTTATATCAATTGTGGTTCTAAAATTGTAAGAAGTATCAATTGTGGTTCTATAATTATGAGAATTCAAGAACGCTCGCCCCCAAAACACACTCGCCCCGGGTCAAATCCGGCAACCTCGGAACGGTCGCCACCAGGTATTCCTAAACGTAACCTCAGTAAAACTATGCCTGAACCTAACCTTATTCCTAACATTAACATTAGTAAAACTATGTCTAAACCTAACCTTATTCCTAACCTTAACCTCAGTAAAACTATGTCTAAACCTAGCCTTATTCCTAAACTTAACCTCAGTAAAACCATGCCTGAACCTAACCTTATTCCTAACCTTAACCTCAGTAAAACTATGTCTAAACCTAGCCTTATTCCTAAACTTAACCTCAGTAAAACCATGCCTAAACCTAACCTTATTCCTAACATTAACATTAGTAAAACTATGTCTAAACCTAACCTTATTCCTAACCTTAACCTCAGTAAAACTATGTCTAAACCTAACCTTATTCCTAACCTTAACCTCAGTAAAACTATGTCTAAACCGAACCTTATTCCTAAACGTAACCTCAGTAAAACTATGTCTAAACCTAACCTTATTCCTAACCTTAACCTCAGTAAAACTATGTCTAAACCTAACCTTATTCCTAACCTTAACCTCAGTAAAACTATGTCTAAACCTAACCTTATTCCTAACCTTAACTTCAGTAAAACTATGTCTAAACCTAACCTTATTCCTAACCTTAACTTCAGTAAAACCATGCCTAAACCTAACCTTATTCCTAACATTAACATTAGTAAAACTATGTCTAAACCTAACCTTATTCCTAACCTTAACCTCAGTAAAACTATGTCTAAACCTAACCTTATTCCTAACCTTAACCTCAGTAAAACTATGTCTAAACCTAACCTTATTCCTAACCTTAACCTCAGTAAAACTATGTCTAAACCGAACCTTATTCCTAAACGTAACCTCAGTAAAACTATGTCTAAACCTAACCTTATTCCTAACCTTAACTTCAGTAAAACTATGTCTAAACCTAACCTTATTCCTAACCTTAACCTCAGTAAAACTATGTCTAAACCGAACCTTATTCCTAAACGTAACCTCAGTAAAACTATGTCTAAACCTAACCTTATTCCTAACCTTAACCTCAGTAAAACTATGTCTAAACCGAACCTTATTCCTAAACGTAACCTCAGTAAAACTATGTCTAAACCTAACCTTATTCCTAACCTTAACTTCAGTAAAACTATGTCTAAACCTAACCTTATTCCTAACCTTAACTTCAGTAAAACTATGTCTAAACCTAGCCTTATTCCTAACCTTAACTTCAGTAAAACTATGTCTAAACCGAACCTTATTCCTAAACGTAACCTCAGTAAAACTATGTCTAAACCTAACCTTATTCCTAACCTTAACTTCAGTAAAACTATGTCTAAACCTAACCTTATTCCTAACCTTAACTTCAGTAAAACTATGTCTAAACCTAGCCTTACTCCTAACATTAACCTGGGGTCGAGTGGTCTGCAGGAAAGATTGGGGCGAGTGTGTTTTGGTGTGAGCGTGTTTTGGGGCGAGTGTTCCGGTTACCGATCTAAAAGTGAATATTTATAATACCTTTTTGTTTGTTAGAGTTTTAATTTATGACTTATCCAAAACCCCAATGTAAAACTGAAGTGTTCTCTCTTGTATCAGGTGTAAAACTGAGGTGTTCTCTCTTGTATCAGGTGGAGGCTTTGCGTTCGGAGGAGCCAGTGCGTTCGGAGCGTCCTCCGCCAACAACAGCACAGCGGGAGTTTTTGCTTTTGGAGGAGGGCCAGCGGGGTCTGCGGCCCCCACCGCCTCCCCCTCCATCACACCTCAGCCACCTGCACCAGGAGGCTTCAGCTTTGCTCAGCCCCCTGCTTTCAATATGGGGTAAGTTACGTTAGGCAATGTAAATGCATAGTAAATCACCCCACACACACACACACACACACACACACACACACACACACACACACACACACACACACACACACACACACACACACACACACACACACACCATGACATGGGTTTGTCTAAATTGTTAAAGTTATTTTTTTATGAAAATGAATAGGAACTCAAAGTGTACGAATGGAACGGGTCCATTTGGTTCCATTTGTACATCATTGTGTAGTTTGTTTTCCACTTTAAGGTTAGAAACTACAGCAGGGTAAACCCATAGACTGTATAAATGAGATGGACAAAGCCACTCCCCTGCTTTCTACAGACCGAAAATGAAGCCGATTGTTCCAAGACTGTAGGTCCGCCATCTTTCAATATCGCGTCATATCCTGCAGAATGAGACCAGACCATTATTGGTTGGGTAGCTTGTCAATCAAGAGCGGGGGCGGGGAATGAATGCTATTGGTTGTGTAGCTTGTCAATCAAATCATCCCGCCCCTCCTAGAGAATAGCCTACTTTATCGTCAATTTTAGAATAAATGGGACCATAATTTAGCAAAACGCATATCCTGATGATTGAAAGAGACTTTAAACTAGCGACTGGAAGCATATAGAATTTATGACAATTTTTATTACGGTAAGAAAATCTAGTCTAAAGTTTGTCAAAAACCCATTCACTTGCGTTAAAATAAATTCTTTCTGACACCGCAGGTCGGTGCAGGGTAAAACAGCGCCACTCTGGCCATTCATAAGCTTCCGTGTTGGGCTCATCGTAAATATCCAAGACTTGCCCCGTAAAACATGTCAGGCTGCGACCTTATGAAAAGAAAAGAAAAACAAAAAAGACATTTCAACTGCGAAGTGGCCATTTTCAAGATGTATTGGCCATTATCTCTGGAAAGGTCCAGTCTGCTCAGTTCAAAGCTTGTTGGATGCGTGACTTTGAGGACATTAAGCACCTTTTTGGGTTTGTCAGGTTTTCGGGCCCTAAAAGTATGGTAATTGTTCGGGCCGGGCGGGCCCTGTTAGGTCCGGACCTTAATTTTCAGGACTCTAGTGTCAGTACTGTCTCATCATGCTGCACATTGGCATTCCCTTGGCTCTGGACGCACCTATGAAAATCTAACACGCCCATTATTTATGCGTTTGGTTCAGCTGTGTTGCTCACTAGTCGGCCGTGTTTTTAATCTGCTGTAGTTTTTTAAACTGAACTGGAAAACGGACTACAAAATCAGCCTGTGGTTTCATGCGAACTTCATTCAAATTCAGCCGTTGATGATGATAATAATAACAATAAGAGACGTTTATCTTTGTTTCAGGGCGACTAAGTCCTCCTTCACGGCCTCCCCTGCCGGACAGCAGCAAACCATCTCGGGACGTAAGATCAAAACGGCGGTACGGCGCAGAAAGTAGAAGGAAAGCAATCCCCAGGGGACTTTTGGACCAGAAACTTAAGACTTGACTTTTGACTAGACTCTCTTTAAAGCACCCGTCCTGAAGGCTGGATGGATGGATATGCCACAGGGAGGGGGAGGGGGAGGGGGAGGGGGGGGGCGGGTGTCAACTAGACAAACACTGAAGAGCTTTGGCACGTGGAGAAGAAGAAGAAGTAGAAG
>NC_139952.1:46833206-46845706 GCF_963454915.1 Gymnoscopelus microlampas
TTGTGTAATTGGTGCATGTGTAATTGATAGAAAATAAGTCATTTTTTGGGTGAACTACTCCTTACTAGTCTAATATGTGAAACATTTTAACTACCTCTACTAACTAAACAAGTCCTTCATATGACCTTGTATCTCTGCCTGTGTGTTGTCAACATGACCGCATGCAGTCCAACTTTTTTCAGTATTTCAGTCAGGGACGGATTAACCCCCGCGCAAGCCCCTGGGCCGATCATCTTTTAGCCCCCAACCCCCACCCGCCCCCCGCGCTCGCTACTCACAGCGGGGCAGTCAGGTGGGTGCAGCACGCAAACACACTGCCCGGGTTTTAACCACTTAAAGCCCACATGGTTGAGTGGAGTCCCCCAGGGCTCTATACTAGTGTGTTTTCTGTTTTCTGTCATTGTGGGGAGCACAACATGTTGTGAGCTTATTGAACAGCTATTTTCACAATAAGGAAGCTGGGGTTTAAGTGGTTAAGTGTGGGTCAAGAAAGCACATTAGACATCATACAGTCTGTAAACTGAAGTACAGTATGTGCATGTAGTAACATTTTGCTGCTTGTACCATTTGAGTGAGTGACACAAAATCCTTCTCACCACAGCTGTAAATATAGAGTAGGGGCCCCTGAGAGTCAAGGGCCCCTGGGCCCAGGCCACATTGACCAAATGGCTAACCCGTCCTTATTTCTGTCTTCCTCCTCTCTCTCTGTTATTCAGTGTTCTCAGGTGGTTAAAGTTCACCATCTAGTGGACAATTTGTGGAATCTCGGACTGCAAAGGGCAGGTATGTTTATTCAGACTGATCAAACCAATGTATTGATGAGCATGTTGAAATACACTGTACATATTCACTGTAAGTAGAAAGGCTGTAGACACGTTTTGCGTGAATTTAAAGAGCTAAAATGTTTTTTTTCCTTTGGATCTGGTTGTTGTCATAAATGTTTACAGATCCTCTTCATGAAGCCTGATCAGTTAATGTGTGTATGTCCTATCTAATGTTATATTGTACATACAGTAGCAGTATTTAATGTGAATGGGTTTACTTTCATTGACCTATGTGTCTGTTAATCCAAAACAAATCCTGACATCCCTATTTTGGGCCTGTCATTATACTAGGTGCAAACCTTCAAACATTTTCGAAAATCTACAATCTCACGAGCGTTGTGATGTGACACGCTGTGAGATTTAAGAGGTTAATGTGTATTTCATGATGTACGTAACTTCAACTAAAGCTTGTGTTCAATCTCTTCACACCCAAAGTTTTTAGAGAATGAAGCTGAGATGTAATACCCTCTGTTTGTACCAGGAATCAGCCATGGAGACACTTAGGGACCGTATACTTCATACTCTCGAGGAGCTGAATGAACAGCAGTTCAATATTTTCCAGTGGTATCTGCAACAGCCTGTTCACCTTCAAGGCCTCAAGCCGCTCTCAAAGCGCTGTCTGGAGAACGCTGACAGGATGAAGACTGTTGATCTCATCATCCAGTTCTACTCCACTAGAGAAACTCGGGTCATGGTGCATGTTCTGAAGAAGATGAAGAGGGAGGATCTACTGGAGAGGTATTTAGCGATACCCAACGTACATGAGGTATGTGCACTGTCCAGAAACTGAACACAATGGTTGTTGTGTCTGAAAGCAGTCACTAGTTCAGTAAACACACTGATGTACACAAGCACAACTCTGCATCACACATGCACATGGTTTCATACACTTGGCAATGATTTAAGTTATGAAATACTGCAACCCCCCACTCTCTCTCTCTCAGACACACACACACACACACACACACACTCACTCACTCACTCACTCACTCACTCACTCACTCACTCACTCACTCACTCACTCACTCACTCACTCACTCACTCACTCGGCACGCGGCAGTGGCTCAGGGGTAGAGTGAACTGTCAACCGCAAGGTTCCCAGTTCGATTCCGGGCTGGGGGGCTCCCCCAGAGTTAGTGTCGAAGTGTCCTTGAGCAAGACACTGAACCCCTAATTGCTCCCGATGAGCAGGTTGGTGCCTTGCATGGTTTCCTCCGCCATCGGTGTATGAATGTGTGTGAGAATGGGTTAATATAATGCACAATCTATGTTAAGCGCTTTGGACAAAAGCGCTTTATAAATACACCATTTACACACACACACACACACACACACACACACACACACACACACACACACACACACACACACACACACACACACACACAGCTCTGAGCAGTCAGACCATTCATACATGCAGTAAGTGTTTAATCTATTTGGCTTTGTTTTCACTGACCTGTTGGTCTACTCTATATGTAAATACATTAAATTAATACAAATACTTTAGAACCATGGAATATACAAATTAATACCCAAAGCATTAAGAGAATGAAGCTGAGATTAACATCCTCTGTTTATTCCAGAAATCAGCCAATGTTCTTCAGAAGATCCACAAGGATGATACTGATACACTGGAGATGTTTCCAGACATGCACAAAGGTAGATGAAAAATGAATGCTATTAAAACATAAATGCTATTAACACTCCTGTAGATTGTAGTGGGAAGTGGGCAAAACGTTTGACGTAACGTGACATAACAGAAACATATTTTGGGACATTCTTCACCCGTTAACATTACAAACGCAAGCAGTGCCACATTTAATATGTAGGAGATGTATGTATACGTATAGGCCAATATAAAACTGCCAACAGATATAATCAAACTCAAAGTTTCCATGACTACCATCAACAGGACCCAATGAGAAGAAAAGGAAAATGAATCAAGGGGAGCTGAGAGATGACCCCGATGCTGATACATCAACAACACCACGAAAATGGCTCCCAGTCAGTAAAAGATGGAAGCCTCAGTTAGAGAAGCTTGCAAAGATAGATGACAGTAAAGTTGTCAAAGTTAAGAGTCTTGTGTTTGTGAAAGATGAGGAATTCCGCATAGCAAAGGGAAGTGAGGGAAGTGAGGTCTTCTTGGGGTTAACAGTTGATGGGACTGAAGTCGCCGTTAAGAGAATGCCTAAATCCTTCTGCCAAGCACTGAAGAATGAGAAAGACTTTTTACGTCTTTCAAAGCTACGAGATCCTTTGATAGTGCAATATGTTGACTTTGCAGAGGATGAGCACTTTGGTTACCTTGCTCTTCAGTTATGTGAATACACACTGGAAGAATACATCAAAACACTTCCAGAACAGGGGAGGAAACAGCTTGCGAAACAGTTTCTCAAAAGCTTAAGAATTCTTCATTGTCAAAACCCTCAAATTCTCCATCGGGATATAAAGCCTCAGAATTAGGGGTGTGCCGATACACTAATTTCACTGAACGATACGATACGATATTTGGCTCACAACTTCGATACGATTTCGATACGATACGATACGCACTTTTTTTATTATGAAAATATATGGAGGAGAAAAAAAGAAAATGCAAACAAATAATTCTGTTTTTGCATTATTCAGACATGCAAACTTGTAGCTTTTCAGCTACAATAGCCGTTTTGAATCCAAATAGTATGACACCTGACCCGAAAAAAAACATGTTGTCACTCTTTTCACTTCGGGGCCGTTTGCATGCCTGATTATTATGATTGTTAAAAAAAAAAAAAAAAAAAAAAAAAAAAAATTTTTTTTTTTAAAAACGATATTTTTTTTTTCCAAAACGATACATATCGTCGCGAAAACGTATCGCGATATATCGCGGGACGATATATCGGCACACCCCTACTCAGAATGTCTTGATTGGTAAGATACAAAAGAAAAAATATATAATATCAGAAATATATGCAACTTAATGCATTTTCTCAACCCTTTATTATATTGATTTTCATTATTTTGGCCTGCAGATATTCATGGCAAGGCAAGATTGGCAGATTTTGGAATAAGCCGAGAATTACCCGAAGGACAAACCACCCTACACACAAAAGTTGCAGGAACAAAATTCTGGATGGCAAAGGAGACTTTGGATGAAGACAGTGACATCCCATACAAAAGAAGCACTGATATCCAGGTTGTTGTTTTTTTCATTCTGTGTGAGAACAATTCAATTAACGAGAATGATATTGTCATTAATTAAATTCAATCTCAAAATGTTCTTACTAATTGTCATGCTAATTCTTAAGGTGGCTGGAATGTTGATATATTACATCCTTTCTGGAGGACACCATCCATTTGGCAAAGGCATTAGATGTCAGACCAACATTTTGGATGGCAAGTACGATCTGAAAGATGTTCAGGATGTGGTTGCTAAGGATCTCATTGAGCAGACGATCAACGCAGACCCAAAGAAAAGACCTAAAGTGGAGGAATGTTTGGCTCATCCCTTTTTTTGGTTAAACCAGAGGTATGATAGAAACTGTTCTGTTCCACATACAGTATTATTAATTCATTCACTAATCTTTAAACATTATTTCAGCTCATCTTCATCAGTTAGATCTGAAGGTATGTTTTAAGCCTATGCCTAATATGTTTTTTATTTGTTTCAGGAGAGTAAGGTACTTGACACAGGTTGGAAATCAAGAGGAAGTTGTGAAAGATGGAGAGGATGCTGACAAGGACCTCATCACAGCATTAGACCAGTATGCTGAACTGGGAGGCTTCAACGCGTGGAAACAAAAGGTGAGTTTATTACTAATAGTGTGAGAAAACAGTAAAACAACAGTTGCACTTTGACCTTTTGTTTTTATTTTCTCACATGTATTCCCTCTATTCTTTATTTGGTTTTCAATGCCTTTTAAATGCCTTTAAATGTTCTTATTCATGAAGTATACAAATACACTTTGACAAAGTAACTAAAATAATCATTTCAGGCTCACATTAACAACAACAACAACTTACAGTATGTTCTCCAGTCAATCTTTTATCTTTAAGATATACTGTGTTGTTTTCCAGTTCCCACAGGAGTTGGTCCAGATGATGGATGAATACCCTGAGGACTCATTTGGACTGCTGCGTTTCATACGCAATCTGCACACGTGAGTTGAATTAGATAAAAAAAAAATAACACAAATTGAAGTCACTCCCATCCATTTATTATTTAATAAAATGTATCTCTAATGTAGCTCCAAACAAAATAATAGTTCTGTTCTGTTTAGCAGTGTTGCACGTACTCTACAGAATTTTAAATTTTATGACAATGACACCAGTGTACTTTGATTTGCATGTACAGTAAAATAGCCATATATGAAAGAAATCATCGATCCACACTCTCATCAGGATGTTTGTATACAATCCTTTACACAGGTTTACATCAGTTAAACACACACACGCACACGCACGCACGCACACACACACACACACACACACACACACACACACACACACACACACACACACACACACACACACACACACACACACACACACACACACGCACACGCGCGCCAATAAACAACGAGGGCATCTATAAAATACATCTCATGAAGAAACTCGTAGCCTCAATGTATATGATCAGAGCAGTCAGACCTAAAGTGTAGGAATGTTTGGCTCATCCTATTTTTTTTGTTAAATGAGAGGTATGATAGAAACTGTTCTGTTCATACAGTATTATGAATTAATTCACTAATCTTTAAACATTATTTCACCTCATCTATGTTTTAAGACTATGCCTAATATGTTTTTTTCTGGAGAGTAGCGTAAAGTACGAGATTGTGAGACAGGTTGGAAAACAAAAGGAATCTGTGGAACTTGGAAAGCTTGCTGACAAGGACCTCCTCGCTGAATTAGACCAGTATGCTGAACTGGGAGACTTCAACACATGGAAACAAAAGGTGAGTTTTGTGAGAAAACAGTAAAACAACAGTTGTACTTTGATTTGTTTTTCTTTGCTCCAATTTATTCCCTCTATTCTTTATTTAGTTTTCAATGCCCTTTTAATGCCTTTAAATGTTCTTATTCATGAAGTATACAAATGCACTTTGCCAAAGTAACTAAAAGCATAATTTCAAGTTCACAACAACTTACGTTCTCAAGTAAAAAAAATATATACTGTGTGGTTTTCCAGATCCTACAGGAGTTGGTCCAGAAGATGGATGAATACCCTGAGGACTCATTTGGACTTCTGCGTTTCATACGCTTTTTCTATAAGCACAAGTGAGTTTAAATAGATTTAAAAAATAACACAAATAGAAGTCACTCCCGTCCATTTATACTTATACAATTTACGTTGATTTACAATGTATGTGATCAGAACGGTCAACCTGTGTCCACATCCACAGGACAAAGAAAATACATGTATTTCATTTTTATATTTTAATTAATATACATCCTCCTCTATTGAATCTTGTATATTGGTAGACATGAAGGTTACTTAAATGATAATGTGTGTTTGCCATTTATAAAAGCAGACGTTTGACCTTATGGCAGCCATCGTGATGTGGTGGTGGTATCACTATGTAGTGATTTGAATGAGCACTGCTTTGTGTTCACAGTGCTGTGGCTTCAGCTGGTATCAACCTGATGGAGATGTTTCCTGATCTGTTTGGATACGTTTACAAGTTTGCCAAAGAACAAGGCTGGAACTCAAGGCCCGACCTGAAGAGAATGTTTGAATTCTGTCCCAGATAGGATACATACTGTATCACAGATACAGTATCAGCACCAGTGCTGCCTCCACAACACATTGAGTCATGTTCCATTCTACCAGTGTAAGAATCAGGACTCAATGACTTAATGTGCCTTTTTTAATCTATATATATATACTTTTATTGCAATTCATTATTGGTTTTACATTATTTACATATCCTTGATTTTCATTTTTTCTTATCTTTTTTTTACACCCATTGCTACGTTAATTTAGAACATAATCATACAATGTAAAATCTAAATTCAACATTTATGTCCATATTATGTATATCTGTATTCATCAATACGTCTCATTTGACTTACAAAGAAACAAAATAAACAAAATAATATAATAAAGTAATAATTAGTGATAATAACAGTAAAAACAGTAATTCACTCAAAGTGACCTGAAGGACTCTCTTAAATTGACATTGTAATATGTAATTAAGCCTAGATATGTCCCTCTCTTTTTGTTAATGTGCCTTGATATTCCACCTCTATCCCGATTCCAGTTGTTCTCAAACGTTTCAGGCCTGGACCCCCCCAAATAATCATATTTGAACTGGGACCCCCCCTGAAGAGCATTTATTTTCATTTGAGATTAAAAAGGTCTTAAAAGTCATAAAATTGTCACTTTGTGTGCAAAGATACAGATACCCTGTATACACTTTTAGTGTATGTTGGTTTGTTTTATTGTTGAGAAGAAAACAATATTGCATATTAAGCTAATCTTCTGGGGACCTCCCCCCCAAAATCATTTGGAGACCACCCTGGGGGTCCCGACACACAGTTTGAGATCCACTGCTCTATTCTACCTCGGGTATTTCTGGAACTAGGAATGTATTTTGGTTTCTGGTCTTATAAATATGTACTATTTTGATAAGACTCTGCTGTTTATATCTGACTTTTCTGTACTTTTTAAATAATTGGCATCAATAAAACTACAAAATGAGCGTTTGTGTTCTTTGTCATTAGAGAACTTAACAAAACTACCAGAAAACATTGTTGTCCTGTTAACAGTAAATGCCAGGTGTTTCCTTTGATTGAATACTTGACAGTTTGCAGATAGTACAGTGGTACGATTTTACAATGATTGCTAAAAGGATAAGTTGTTTCTATTGTGGTGCTGTGTATCCTGTTCAGTGGTGGAAAAAGTACTCAAATGTTTTACTTAATTAAAAGTAGCAATACCACAATGTAAAAATACTCTGTTACAAGTAAAATGCCTGTGTTACTTGAGTAATAGTACAAAAGTATTGGCATCAAAATGTACTTAAGGTACTAAAAGTAAAAGTACTAAAATGTTTGAAAATAGCAGATCTACAAGCTCACAACGCGTTGCATCGCCATGTGTTGTGAGCTTGTAGATCGGTTATTTTCAAATAGCTGAGGTATAAAACAGGGCTAAAGTGGTTAATGTATGTTTTATAATATAATAACATATCTGCAAAGTAACTAGTAACTAAAGTTTTCAAATAATTGTTGTGGAGTAAAAGTATAATATTTGCCTCTGAGATGTAGTGGAGTAGAAAAGTACTGAAAATTTGAAATAATCCAGTAGAATAAAAAATGCCTTGTAATTAAGTACAATACTTGAGTGGTGGACTTAGTTACTTTCTACCACTTATGTTTACAGCACTTGCAAAGACTTGACTCCGTTGATCGGGTTTAATCAAGGGTCTTTGTCGCCCTCGTGTGGAGAAAATGAATAACTACAAGTGTCGATAAATCCAGTGTTCACTCAGTTAATAAATAAATACAATATTATAAACGATATGACGCAACAGCGTGACACTAGATTCTACATTATAAGCTATTAAAATCTACAAGCTCAAGATGAGACGCTTTGTGAGCTTATAGATTGGCTATTTTCGATTAAATAATCATTTCTCTTTACCTAAAGTAGCAACAATGACTCAAAATGTAAATGTTTTTGGTGCACGGTGGTGACCCTGAATGGGTGTCATCAAAAACCATTACAACACTGACTACACACCATCTCACTCCAATGTTTTCTGATGAGTTGGCAGGCCTGCTGAATAGGTTACCAGTCACTGTAAAATCCTCTGTTAATTTAACTCTGACAGTGTTCACATGGAACCACATCCATTTGGTTCCACATTGACTCTTGCAAGGATCAAATCATGTGATCTTTTTAAAATGCCCTACAGTGGTTCTCAAAGTGGGGTCCGGGGACCCTTGGGGGGGTTACAGGGGGGTCCTTACTGCCAAATAATCAAACATTTTAACCATCCATATTTTATACGTTGGCTATTCAAAAATAGCAGATACACGCTTGCTTGTACATCTGCAATTTTTGAACATTGTCATTGGGGGGGGGGGGGGGTCCCCTGGCACAGCATAATATTTCAGATGGGGGTCTGTGGCCAAATACATTAATTTGGGGGTCCTTGACATGAATATGTTTGAGAGCCACTGCTCTGTAAACAGCAGACCTCTGTGAGCCGTTATTACCTCATAGCTGCAGTTTTCCTTACAAATACAATGTATCCATGTGATTAGTGATGTCATCACCATGACGTTTAGCTTGATGATTAATTGTCACTCAAATAATGATGATTAACGATGTAATTGTGGTTTTGGCTCTCAACATTGGAACGTATAGATAAAAGAAATCCATTCCTGTTTAGGTTTTAGGCGTCGTAAACACACTTTTTGTTCCACCAACCATGTAAATTACTTATTCATTTGTGTTGTTCAAATTAGGCTCGGCGTTCTACTTGTTTAAAATGATGTTTGGTACTTAACCCAGCATTCTGTGTGTACTTTATACTGTATTAAATCTAACAATTTAATACTTGTTGATGTTTGTCCACTGTATCTGTAACTCTATTTAACTATGAATACTTACTGTTGATCACACATAACCTCAGACCACATAAATTATAAATGTTTACAGCTTTATGACAGCACTGAGTGGACAGTGGACTTTAATCATCATTCAGTTTGTGATTAAACTCCTTGGAAGATCAAAATCAGAATCAGTCAATATGTAATGTACACTATAGCTATATAATGGTGATGATGTACACTATGCTTCCCTATACCTTTACTGTAGCAGTGAGTATACAGTCAATAGCAATATATCATAGACACTGCATTATACTATATGCTCAAGTACTGTACTTAAGTACAATTTTGAGGTACTTTTACTTAACTGGAGTATTAACAATTGTTTATACTTTTACTTTTACTCCACTACATCTCTGAGGCAAATGTTGTACTTTTACTCCACTACAATTATTTGAAAACTTTAGTAACTAGTTATAAAGAAAACATCACATGGATGCACCTGGGACGTATCATCAGTGTTGTAGCCTGGGGTCATCGGGTGTTTCGGGTCTCGCAACAACATACACCCTGGCCCAGGTGACCCAGCCGGGGTTGATCAAGCCCCGACTTACATCCAGGTAGCTCCCCACGGTCAGTCCTCTTAGAGAAAGACAGGGCCACTCAGTCCGCTTCTTCGGAACTATACTCTGCCGGGACCGGGGGAGGCTCTGGCACGTGGAGGGACTAGGCTCTGTGGATGGCCTCCTGGCCGGGCTCCTCCTTCGTCTCACCAGGTCCAGGACCTGAGCGTTGCACCAGACTCCCCCGCTTCAAATATTTCACTCCGGCGTGATGGTTTCTTGGGCCGTTGTGGTACTGCAGGCTCCACTTACGGCTTACTTGAATGGCCCTCCTAAAGGCCTCACCGTGAATTTGTTGGGCTTCTTCCTCACGGAAGACACAGGCTGGGGCGCTAACCCATACTGCTCCCGGGTGCCAATGACTCAATGCATTGTGAGATTGTAGATCTGCTATTTTCAACATTCTGCATAATGAGTACTTTCTACTTTTGGTGATTTTGATTCCATTGCTTTTGCACTTTTACTCAAGTACATGTTTTATTCCGGACTATCACTTGTAACAGAGTATTTCTACATTGCAGTATTGATCTTTTTCCACCACTGTCTCAGGTCCGAGTCCCAGGGATGGTCAGTGGGAGGCAGTGGTCTTCTTGTTCATGAGCCTCACTGGCACCGCCATGGAGATCAAACTGTTTCTGATAGACTGGTACCACATGCAGGAAGGTACAGTAGGTAGTTAACAGATAGAAAACATAAGAAAACAGTGTGCACCAACTCACTATGGGTGTGTTCTGCAGAACCATCTTATATGACAATCAAGTCAAATCAATCAAGCATACAAACAAATCAAACATTAACTACTGATAATGGACTCGCAAAAATACTTTCACTTCTGTTCTGTACTTCTGCTTCATTGTAGTGGAGTCATCAGTGTGTGAGAGTCTTTGTATGGATTTGCAGTAGTCACAGGTAAGACGTTCTCTTCTCTTAACATTTTATTGTAATTTGTAGTATTATGCTGGTGGTTGTACAGTACATGGCTTCACAGCAGAATGTTTAGAGGTAGTCTTCATTTGACCCGCTGTATCTCTTTCTGCCTGAGTGTTGTCAACATGACACCATGCAGTCCAACTTGTCATACTGTATCTTTTATGCTGTAGGTAACAGTTACATTCTGTATATCAGGGGTCTTCAACAGGGGCTCCGGGACCCCTAGGGGGTCCTCAGAGCTACTATAAGGGGTCCGCCAAATCTTTGTGTGATAGGAATTAGTTTTTTTACATTAACCACTTGAACCCTAGAATTCCTTTTCTGAGGGGAACATTAGCCGAAAATAGCAGATCTACAAGCTCTCAACGCCTCGCGCTGCGAGGCGTTGAGAGCTTGTAGATCGGCTATTTTTGGCAAAGAGGCTATAGGTGTAGAGGGAAAAAAGAGCAGACTAAGTAAAAAAAAAACTTTAATCTGAAACACAATTTTATACAATATAGAGGGGGTCCCTGCTTCATCTCTCTCTCAGCTAGGGGGTCCTTGGCCTGAAAACGTTGAAGACCCCAGCTGTATATAATCAGTGGTGGAAAAAGTACTCACAATCTTTATCAATACTGCAATATAGAAATACTCTGTTACAAGTAAAAGGCTGGAATTCAAAATGTACCTGCGTAAAAGTACAAAAGTATTGGCATCAAAATATACTTAAAGTACCAAAAGTAAAAGTACTCATTATGCAGAATATCCCATTTCAAGTTTTCAAATGTATACAAATCTTTTGAAAATAGCAGATCTACAAGCTCTCAATGCGTCGCATTGTAAAAGTATGCAAGTAAAAGTACGTAAAATTGGAAATACTAAAGTAAAATAAATACCTCAAAATACAATACTTGAGTAAATGTACTTCCACCACTGTGTATAATACTGTATATGGAGTCAAATGCACTGTCAGACACAACAGAAACCATTCGACATGAAACTGATGTCATGAACTACAGAAACAATGGGGGGGAAATGATGATGATGATGATGATGATGATGAACAACACAGATTTGCACATGTGTCCCCAGAGAGCCTCTGATACGCCCATGTGGACACATCGGTCTGATCATTGCATAAATAAGCATTGAGCTTCAGCCTATGCCTTTTCGATCAACCAAAATGAATTATTGGATTACAGTGTGGTACGTTTTGTGATACTGTTGATGTGGATTGAAATAAACTATTAATCTAAACTAAACTAAAATATCGGTCGGATCAGAGGTGTAACATAAGTGTGAGTTCAGCATAGTGGCCTGAAGTGAACCTCTAGTGTATTAAAACGCACAATCCTGTGTTGTTGATCACTGATTGCCTCACTGTCCTGCATTTACGGTTCTCACCACACCAGCATGGGACAGATAACCATCCTTTATCCTGTGTCTCTTCCCCACTTGGCTCTTTCTCTTCTGTCCTTCTCTCTTTGTCTCTTTCTCTTTTTCCAGTTAACCCAGCCAGCCAATCAGGATGGATTGGCTGGCGAAGGTGTTGGGGCCGGCGGCGGTGGGGGAGGCGGTGGGGGCGGTGGTGGAGGCGAGGTCTTTG
>NC_139952.1:46850706-46940706 GCF_963454915.1 Gymnoscopelus microlampas
TTTACACCACTGCATTTACATAACAGCATATATACTCACTTTTGTATTTATGTGCCTGCTGTACTCATTTTGTCCACAGGGTGGCATCATCTCCTGATAAACCAACAGGGCAGGCGAAATGAACTTTTGATTCATTGTGTGATGTAATCATAGAGTTAAAAATCACACCCTGTGTGAAGGAAGCGGTGCCTTTGGGACGGGGCTTAACTCATTTCAGTTCGTCCCTATTGGTGGTCTGAGTCCACTTACCAAATTTGTACTCCGTAGCATGCTGCGAACGTGAGTTATGGCTGTTTAAAGGCCAGCCAATGGGAAGACAGAGGGGGCGGGGCTTCAGCAATTCATACTCGTCCCGTATTGGTGGTCTAAGTCCACATACCAAATTTGGACTTGGTGACATGCTGCAAACTGGAGTTATAGCTGTTTAAAATCCCGTGCTCATCCTGTGCTCATATACGGGCGGACGTCCCTGGGGGTCCCTGGACCCCTCTTTGATAACCGGTGGCACGTGTGGCAAATGAGAGGAGAGATGGCATAGGCAATCTCCAAGTCCGTGTGTGTGTGTGTGTGTGTGTGTGTGTGTGTGTGTGTGTGTGTGTGTGTGTGTGTGCGTGTGTGTTTGTATGTGTTGCTTCTTTGCCGTGCTCATGCCGGGCTCATACACACAGACACACAGACAGACACACAGACACCGAGTCAAAGCCAAGTGTAGAGCGGTTGGCACCGCTAAAAATAAGGATGTAATCCACATATTTATCAGTGGTAGAAAAAGTACTCAGCAACGTTTTACTTAAGTAAAAGTATCAATCCTGCAATATAGAAATACTCTGTTACAAGTAAAAGTCCGGAATTCAAAATATACTATACTATATATATATATATATATATATATATATATATATATATATATATATATATATATATATATATATATATATATATTACACAAACAAAAGTAGTCTTTTGGTATCAAAATGCATATACGTACAGAACCAAAAGTAAAAGTACTCAATATAATGATAGTATTTAATAATGGATTCATTATGTGTGCATCATTTTGGTAAAGCTGTGGTTGATTTGAATGACTTTAGAGTGACATAATTCTGTAGGTTACCTGGGTGTGTGTGACACCGTGTCACACACCCGGGTGACCTATAGAATTATCATCATTATTAATCACGTGACCCTAGAGTCTTACATTTATTATAATAATGACTAAATTATCAATATGGTGTTTTGTGTAACCCTGTGTGTCTCGCTGCTACAACATAACTGTATATAATTATTACTTAAAATAATTTCATTAATTAAACTGTTTAATATTTAGCTCTATCTGTGGCTCAGGGCAGATGTTCAAAACAAATCAATTATTGACACATGTATCAGTTTAAAAAACTGATACATTAATTCATCTATAATCTATAATTCTCTAATGTTTCAGTGAAACTTTCACATAATGCAACAACCTCACAGCTTTTCTACAATTATCTGGAGTGAATATTTATGCACACATAGGCTTATGAATATTGATGAATCCAAAGAATCACTAATAAAAGTATCCAAAGTTGTACCTGTGAGAGTGTAACCAAATGTAACCAAATGGACCCGGCAGGGTTCATTTGGTTACATTTGGTTGCACTCTCACAGTTACAACTTTGTAACCAAAATGTTACCAAATGATAATATATCGTCATTTCATTCATCACTTAGTCTGTGTTCTGTGTTAATAATATCAATATTTAACCACTCCAGCCATATTACAAAAATAGCAAAAGAATAGCAGATCTATAAGCTCACAACAACACAACAATGTGACACGTGACCTTGTAGATCTGCTATTTATTTTTTTGTATTGTATTTTATACATTGTGACCTGTAATGACATTTATTGTATTTTAATGACAATAACAACAACAGGTCATTCAGGGTTGAATGCTGTTGAACAGGGTGTTGTAGCAGTTCAGTCACTGAATGAATAGTCTCGCGTAGCCAGACCCCACAGAAAATGAAAAACAGCGACCTCTGCTGTTTCTGATATTGTCTGTGCAGAATCTGTTCTTGAGAGATTACTGAATGAACAACAACCAGTATTGAAGGAATCATTCCAACACATTTGGATTTACGAATTAATGAAATATTTATTTATTTACAAACAATGGTGGAAGAAGTACTCAGATGTTTTTGAATTAATTAAAAGTAGCAATACCACAACATAAAAATACTCTGTTACAATTATACTAACTAGACCATACCCGGTCGGCGCAGCGCATCCGTGGGGGGATATGCGCACATGATCTGGCAACCCGGGAGGCAGTTTGTCCCATAGCTGGGCAGCCGCAGCTATGGGACGACATTCTTTGACACAAAAACGCTAATAAGAAGCTGGGATTTGATTAAATTGAAAAACGGGCTTCACAGTTGCGTTCAGATTGTAATGGTCAATGGCTGTGTGCAAAATCAGAGCAATTGGTCCAGCCAGTGAGGAGAACCGGGTATCTTCACTCACGTACCACTACACTCACGTACCACTACAGAGGTTACTAGAATTATTACTAGAATTATAGTAGGATAACTCTATAATTATTATAATAATCCTGTACATAAAGTTTGACTTGAGTACAAGTGCAAAAGTATTGGCAGCAAAATATAGGCTACTTAAAGTAAGCATAGTTAAAGCAAAGGGAACACATTCATAAAAGGGGTGCATGTCGCCATTCCGACATCCCCCCATTCCGACATCCCCCCATTCCGACATGCCCCCATTCCGACATGCCCCCATTCCGACATCCCCCCATTCCGACACATTTTAGTCCCACCATTCCGACAGTCCACAAATCTTAAATGTATTTTAAAGGCAATTTTTTAAGGTGTGTGTAGCAACTTATAATGTAATGATCAGCTCATAAACTAATTAAAAGACGAGCGCTTAACTTAGTAGACTTTTCTATAATGTAATAATGTGTTACATTAAGAACCTCCACATAGGCGACTCATACTGTAATAAAACTTAATAATGCAATAATGTCTTTATAATATATGAGCTGATTATTACATTATGAGTTTTTATTACATTTTAATTATTACATTATGATACACTGACCATGACAGCAACATGACACCAACTTGACACTGACATGACACTGACCATGATATTGACCATGATACTGACATGACACTGACATGACACTGACATGATACTGACCATGATACTGACATGACACTGACATGATACTGACATGATACTGACATGACACTGACCATGATACTGACTTGACACTGACATGATACTGACATGATACTGACCATGATACTGACCATGATACTGACATGACACTGACATGACACTGACATGATACTGACCATGACACTGACCATGATATTGACCATGATACTGACATGACACTGACATGATACTGACATGATACTGACCATGGCACTGACCATGATATTGACCATGGTACTGACATGACACTGACATGACACTGACATGATACTGACCATGACACTGACCATGATATTGACCATGATACTGACATGACACTGACATGACATGACACTGACATGATACTGACCATGATACTGACATGCTACTGACCATGATACTGACATGACACTGACATGATACTGACATGATACTGACATGACACTGACATGATACTGACCATGATACTGGCCATGATACTGACATGACACTGACATGACACTGACATGATACTGACCATGACACTGACCATGATATTGACCATGATACTGACATGACACTGACATGATACTGACATGATACTGACCATGGCACTGACCATGATATTGACCATGGTACTGACATGACACTGACATGACACTGACATGATACTGACCATGACACTGACCATGATATTGACCATGATACTGACATGACACTGACATGACACTGACATGATACTGACCATGATACTGATGCTACTGACCATGATACTGACATGATACTGACATGACACTGACATGATACTGACATGACACTGACATGATACTGACATGATACTGACATGCTACTGACCATGATACTGACATGATACTGACATGACACTGACATGATACTGACATGACACTGACATGATACTGACATGCTACTGACCATGATACTGACATGACACTGACATGATACTGACATGATACTGACATGATACTGACATGATACTGACATGACACTGACATGATACTGACCATGATACTGACATGCTACTGACCATGATACTGACATGACACTGACATGATACTGACATGACACTGACATGACACTGACATGACACTGACATGACACTGACATGACACTGACATGACACTGACCATGACACTGACATTACACTGACATGATACTGACATGATACTGACCATGATACTGACATGCTACTGACCATGATACTGACATGACACTGACATGATACTGACATGACACTGACCATGATACTGACATGACACTGACATGATACTGACCATGTCACTGACCATGATATTGACCATGATACTGACATGACACTGACATGATACTGACATGATACTGACCATGACACTGACCATGATATTGACCATGATACTGACATGACACTGACATGACACTGACATGATACTGACCATGACACTGACCATGACATTGACCATGATACTGACATGACACTGACATGACACTGACATGATACTGACCATGATACTGACATGCTACTGACCATGATACTGACATGACACTGACATGATACTGACATGATACTGACATGACACTGACATGATACTGACATGACACTGACATGATACTGACATGATACTGACATGACACTGACATGATACTGACATGACACTGACATGATACTGACATGATACTGACCATGATACTGACATGACACTGACATGATACTGACATGATACTGACATGATACTGACATGACACTGACATGATACTGACCATGATACTGACATGATACTGACATGACACTGACATGACACTGACATGATACTGACCATGATACTGATATGATACTGATATGATACTGACCATGATACTGACATGATACTATCATACTTACCATGACACCAGGAGTTTTTGCCACCAAATATGGGCCATTTTCCCCTTTAACGTAACACATTATTACATTATAGAAAAATATTTTATTACGTTATGCGCTTGTCTTTTTATTACATTATGAACTGATTACTACATTATGAGTTTTTATTACATTTTTTATTTAAATCCAATTATGAGCCCTAATTGTCTCCGCCAGGCCGAAAGGCATGGCGAGAGAGTATGTTTTACCCCCTGTCCGTCCGTCCGTGTGTGTGTCATTCTGTCTTGTCTGTGTACAGCTAATCTCTGGCACCGTTGGCTTGATCGCAGCGAAACTGTGCACACACAGTCCCTGGATGCCAAAGCCGAACCTCTGCTCCAAATTTTTCACATGGGCCTTTTATAGCGCCACCAGGAGGCCGATTTGTGCAAAACACATTTTTGAACAGTACTCCTACAATTTTTGGCCAAAAATCGTCCAAATCGGTACACAGTATCTCTATGGTCATTAAAAGAAACGGCTCATTTCAGATTTTTCATATTCCATCCTGATTGGCAAAAATTGCCTTTCAAAGTTTGCAGGAGTACTCTGTTTCGAACAAAATGCCTCAAATCATGAACACAGCATGCAATTTCCGTGAAATTTTGCACACACATTTCCATTAGGCCGAGGAAGAAATGCCATTTGAAAATGTTCAAATCAGCCTCATAGTGGCGCTGTAACAGGCCGATTCGTGTTTTTACCTATAACTGCACCGATCAGTGTAAAACTTTGTATGCACACTCTCTAGAGGCCAAGGACAAACCTCTGCCCTGCATTTTTCACATTTGCCTTTTATAGCGCCACCAGGAGGCAGACTTATGTAAAACACATTTTTTGATATTAAGCCTTCATATTTGATCCAAATTTCACGCAAATCGGTACACATGATCTCTATAGTCATGTGATCAAGACGGATCTGTTTGATTTTTCATATGCCATCCTGATTGGCTAACATTGACATTTAATGTTTGCAGGAGTGGCCCGTTTTGAACAAAATGCCGCAAATCATGAATGCGGCGTCCGATTACGGTGAAACTTTGAACGCACATTCACACTATGTTGTGGAACAAATGCCACCCTTTTAACATTAGCCTGTTATAGCGCCACCAGCAGGTCAAATTTAGCAAAACACATTTTTAGAACAAAATGCCTCAAATCATGCATGCAGTGTCCGATTGCCGTGCAAGGCCTAGGAATATATGGCATCCTTTTCACAGTGGCCTATTATAGCGCCACCAGGAGGCCATAATAACCTTCCTGACCTGGCGGAGACTTGTGCTCCGAGGAGCACTTTTTCTAGTTATTTTATGTTATTTATGGTTAGAGGGTATAGCCTATACATTGTATATTATACATATATACATTTTGGTTTCAGTATACTGCGTATATAGTGATAATACTGGTGGTAGACTACACTGAGATTGATGATCAAATGTCAGTCTTTATTGTCTCCGCCAGGCCGAAAGGCATGGCGAGAGAGTATGTTTTACCCCCTGTCCGTCCGTGTGTGTGTGTGTGTGTGTGTGTGTGTGTGTGTGTGTGTGTGTGTGTGTCCGTCTGTGTGTCATTCGGTCATTTTGTGTACGGCTAATCTCTGGCACCGTTGGCTTGATCGCAGCGAAACTGTGCACACACACTCCCTGGATGCCAGAGCAGAACCTCTGCTCCAAATTTTTCACATGTGCCTTTTATAGCGCCACCAGGGGGCCGATTTGTGCAAAACACATTTTTGAACAGTATTCCTACAGATTTTGGCCAAAAATCCCCCAAATCGGTACACAGTATCTCTATAGTCATTAAAAGAAACGGCTCATTTCAGATTTTTCATATTCCATCCTGATTGGCAAAAAATGTCTTTCAAAGTTTGCAGGAGTACTCCGTTTCGAACAAAATGCCTCAAATCATGAACACAGCATGCAATTTCCGTGAAATTTTGCACACACAATCCCATTAGGCCGAGGAAGAAATGCCATTTGAAAATGTTCAAATCAGCCTCATGGTGGCGCTGTAACAGGTAAATTTGTGTTTTTACCTATAACTGCACCGATCAGTGTAAAACTTTGTATGCACACTCTCTAGAGACCATGGAAAAACTTTTGCCCTGCATTTTTTACATTTGCCTTTTATAGCGCCACCAGGAGGCAGACTTCTGTAAAACAAATTTTTTGATATGAAAGGGATATTTCAATTTCAAAAAAACTTTTGGCCCCCCATACAGTTTTTAAGTTGCTTGATTCAGTATTTAGATATTTGATATTCATTTTATCAGCCACGCCCCCTTCCTATACAAACCCATTATAACTTCAAAGTCCATTTTTAACGCCTTTAACGATCAAAAACACCCGTCCTTGGTTCTGGTGACTCACCCTGCCCTCATAATGCGTGAGAGGGCCGTGTTTTTTTGATAACTTTTTTCATTTATTTAAAAAAAAAAAGGAAAATGAAAAAATTAAATACAAAAAATATATATTAAAAATAAATGAAAAAGGTTATCAAAAAAACACGGCCCTCTCACGCATTAGGAGGGCAGGGTGAGTCACCAGAACCAAGGACGGGTGTTTTTGATCGTTAAAGGCGTTAAAAATGGAGTTTGAAGTTATAATGGGTTTGTATAGGAAGGGGGCGTGGCTGATAAAATGAATATCAAATATCTAAATACTGAATCAAGCAACTTAAAAACTGTCTAGGGGGCTCACATAAGCCTGAGTAGACCATAAAATGACCAAAAGTTTTTTTGAAAGTGAAATATCCCTTTAAGCCTTCAGATTTGATCCAAATTTCACTCAAATCGGTACACATGATCTTTATAGTTATGTGATCAAGACGGATCTGTTTGATTTTTCATATTCCATCCTCATTGGCTAACATTGACATGTAATGTTTGCAGGAGTGGCCCGTTTTGAACAAAATGCTGCAAATCATGAACGCAGTGTCCGTTTGCACTGAAACTTTGAATGCACATTTGCACTACGTTGAGGAACAAATGCCACCCTCGTTTTGTTATAATAAAACTCAGTTGAAGGCATATTTCTGCTGGCATGTGACTTTCTTTCTGGGACATACTGTATAGGCCTATCATCTTCAGAAATAATCAAATATAATTCAGAGTTAAATTCATAATTCAATTGAGTAATTCATGCTATTACATTTGGCAATAAACTGTAATTAACTGGAAAATACAACATAATTATTTAAGCAGGATATTAATTCAATTGAGTAATTCATGCTATTACATTTGGCAATAAACTAATTAACTGGAAAATACAACATAATTATTTAAGCAGGATAAACCATTTGTACTATAATCAATAAACCCCAAAGGCAATAAACATAACTGAAATAAGCTGCTTATACTTTCAAATCTGAACCAAATAGTTGTGAAAGTGATCTGTCGGAATGGTGGGACTTTTTCCTGTCGGAATGGTGGGATGTTTACAAATATGGAGCATACCACCATTCCGACAATTAGAAGTCAATGTCGGAGTGGCAGCATGTCGGAATGGAGAGTGAACACCTCATAAAAGTATGCATTAGGATTCATAAAACAAAATAATTAAACATTTATAGTTACAGTCAAAGTGCAGAAGAGAAAATAAAAGAGGAAAAAATAAAAATAACTCAATCAAACAAACAGAAAGGTCTTTAGTTATAAGGAAATAAGAGAGAGTTCTGAGAGTTTGTTCCAGATAATGTGGAGCATAAAAACTAAATGCTGCTTCGTCACGTTTATCTGTGGTTTTATGAACAGAAAGCAGATCCTTTCTACAGATGACCTGAGAGGTCTGGATAGTTCATGATATTGTACAATATCAGAGATGTAGTTTGGCCCTAAACCATTCGGCCCCGGCGGCCCAATGGCTAATCCAGCCCTGTGTGGATTGTTCATTGATCAATGGTTTCTTTTCCTCTGAAGTGTTTCTTTTCTTATACCGTTTGTACAAGTACTGTCCTCCTCCAATCGCTAACCCTACCGCTAACCCTGCCCCTAACCCCCCAACAGCCCCGGCTACTCTACCAATTGGGCTAGCTAAAGCCGCAAGTACTACAGCTGTAGCTCCAGCTCCCTCACCCCCAACTACAGTTGCAGCTACAGCAGCTGCAGCTGGAGTTACATAAGCTCCCACTGCTGTTCCAATGACGCCGCTAACTTTCATATAAGCAGTAGCAACTCCTTTTAATAGACGTGCTTTGACTCTATTGTTTTCTTCTCTCTCTTCTTTTCTCCCTTGTTCTTTCAGTTCTTCCTCATATGCACGTCTCTTTTCTTCCATCTCTCTACGCTCTCTCTCTTTCTCTTCCTCTATTTTCCTTGCTGCTTCTTGGAACATCTCATTGGTGTAGTGGCTTCCTCCATTATCCCTCACCATCTGGCTGATTTTCTCCAGCAGCTCATTGACCTGAGAGGGAACCTTGGTTTTGTTGTTGAAGACATGATAGCCACCCTTACATGCTCTGACTAACTTTTGTACTTTTGGACAATCTTTCAACATTTCATGAACTGTTTGGCCAGTCAGCTGGTCACCATTAGTGAAGAGAATCATGGTGTATTCATTTGACTCTGGGCCAAAGACTTTCTGAATCATCTCCACAGATCTCTGCTCCTCCTCTGTGAATCTGTCTAGTTTGATCACAACCAGGAAGGCATGAGGACCAGGAGCAGTTAAACTAACACAATCACTGATATTTTTAAGGGTTTCATCTTCACTGACCGTGGTGTCAAACAATCCTGGTGTGTCAACAAGAGAGACCTTTCTAAAACCCACTGCCCCGCTAGCCTCCGTACAGCTACCTGTCACAGATACAAGTGCCATTCTAGATTCAAAAGTTCCAGAACCCAGGATGGTGTTTCCAGTGGCGCTCTTTCCAGCTCCAGTCCTCCCAACCAGCACAATCCGAAGTCCTTCATCATTGATGTAAGTGAAAGCTGATGGATTAAAGTGATACGATAAATCCATTAGAGGTTTAAAAAAAACTTATTGTTTAATGATACTAACTTTAATTAGATTGATTATATTTCATGAGAGACTTTGTCCTCGCTTGAAAACAAACAAACAAACACACTATTAAAAATGTAGTCGTCTCCTGTTAAGATACATACCTTCACCTCCCTCATCGCTTCCAACGTCTCCAATCATCTCTGTCTGGGGTTATTGTCTTACTAGAGAGAGAGAGAGAGAGAGAGAGAGAGAGAGAGAGAGGATGGATTATTGTCTTTGCCAGGCTAAAAGGCATGGCGAGAGAGTATGTTTTTGCACCTTGTCCATCCGTCCGTCATTCTGTCTGTGTACAGCTAAACTCCGGCACTGTTGGCTTATTTATCAGTGATTCTCTAACTTTTTATTTTCAAGGACCCCCATAACGCACCTGGCCCTTAAACCATCTCAATCTGGCCCGCCATGTCCTCAAAGAACAACAAAATGACCCCCACCAAAAAAAGTCACCTGCTTCAATGTTGAAATTCTCCAGTAGATGTGAAGACAGAGAGAACGATTAAAACGTTGAAAAAAACGGTTGATGACAGATGATTTTCTAGGTTATAAAATATCAAAAAGTAGCAGCTCACTGATATGTCTCTGGTGTGTATCTACTTGTAACCTGCCCAAGCGTGTCTGATATCTGGTCTAGAGGGGTGGATTCAAAATATCTGGTGTAAACAATTTGTTCACCGATCTGTGCGCCCGCCCCCGCCCCTGTTTTCTGTAGAGTCCAGAGTACACCAGAGTGATATAGTACAGCTGTAAAAAAAAAAGAGGATCAACATTTTGTAACTGAAAATTGTTGCTGTGAAAGCAAGGACCTTATTGTAAAGTAGTCTGACATGTCGACCACATTCATGCAGTTTGAACATAATTCAGCACTATGCGGTTCAAGTTCCAATTCAATTGTACAATGTGTGGCCCTTCACTCATTTTATCGAAGTCAGTATGGCCCCCTGGAAATAAATGCTACCCACCCTTGCACTACATTGTATGCTTTGTGCATTAGGGTCATACGTGTATTTTCTGGTTCTGTACTGTGTGCTGTTTTGCCCAATGCCTGTCCTCTCCTCTCATTGGTGTGTGTGTGTGTGTGTGTGCGCGCGCGCGTGCGAGCGAGCGAGTGAGTGAGTGAGTGAGTGAGTGAGTGAGTGAGTGAGTGAGTGAGTGAGTGGTGGCGTGACTGATTGACTACCAGCTGGTGTGAATGATGGTGACAGTGTGACTGGTAACTAACTAGTAGGTTGAACCTCGCAGGTGATTGGCTCCTGTCTTCATTGACTGGACTATAAAGCTGCCTGCCTTCAGTTAATCATATGTCTTCCTCCAGACCAGCCTCCAAACGCCAGCACTCAGTCCCCTGTGTTAGAATTTTGGGAAATCCTGTGTATTTACAATACATTACTATAATAGTATAGATTCAAAGATTTGCAAAAAAAATCAAGATGTTTCAAAAATAGCATATCTACAAGGTCATTGATTGATTGAATACGTTATTTAGAAAAGACATGGAAACAGTACATGGAAGTACAATTCTCAATACAAGGTCATCTAAACTGGATTGCTCATAAAAGCACAATGGCTTATTTAACATGAGATCCCCACACACTCAAATCATGATGACATTTAAGAAAACAGACAGATATACAGCGCATTCCTCCGACAGCGCAGCGCTCCGACGTTTCCAATACTAAACCCGAACCAAACCCGCACCCTAACCCTAACCGCACGCGGATGCCACATAGTCGGAGAAAAGGTCTGTCGGATTAACGCATGCCTCCCCTATGCAGAACGTCCTACAATCAGTTTACAAGAAAAATCTACAATAGACAGTTCAAGAAGGAGAGGGGGGGGTTAGGTTAAGACTACGACAGGGGCCAGTTTGGAATTACAGCATTCTAAAGGTGTTTTTTTAGGCCAGTTTTGAAAGTGAGTAGGGTTTTACACTCCTTTACTCCTTTTGTGGTAGGGCATTCCACATTCTTGTTGCATAGCATGATAAAGAGTTCATTCCCTTGTTGGTGCCAAATCTGGGTTGAACATGACCAGTGGAGCTGAACGTTTTTGAGGTATTTTGACAGGTACAGTACATGGGTATCCCAATGTTGTGGTGTATCTTGTAGACCAGGCCCATTGCAAGTTGCTGTACTCTGTCCTCAACCCTGAGCCATCCAACCCAAGCAAAATGAGCAGGGGTTATGGGTTGTATGTTTGAGGCCAAGAAGTAGCCTTACCAGTTTATTTTGGGATGTCTGGAGCCTTGTTTTTAAGGCCTTAGTGGTTTGATACCATGAGGAGCATGCATAGTCAAAATGACCTTGTATGAGGGCCCCTGTAAGAATCCTCAAGGTATTCTTACTGACTAGAGAGGAAATCAACTTTCTATTAAAATCTTAAATGACACAGATGCTTTCCTGGATATTTTGAGGTTAGAATTTAGAGACTTAAAAAATTGCAAAATTAGGTAATTGTGGACATAAGCAGTGATTTCATTCCTTAATCTATTAACTGTTGTTAATCAACACCTAGCATAGCAGTAGGTTATTGTGATTACTGATTATACAACTTAGAGCAGGGTTCCCCAATAGGCGGCGAGAGGCATCTGTGCGGCCCGCGACGACTCCTATCATAAATAAAAAAAATCTGTATTACTTTTCAAGCAGACTAACAAACACATCTGTAAATCAATTGTTGATTCTGGACTTATTTTGATTTTCAGTATGTACAACTGGCTGCTGTTAATCTGTATTACTTTTCAAGCAATTTTTTTGTTTCCAGAGTGCATTTTTTCCTTGTGTGACCCTCAACACAGGATTTAAGAGAATGCCAGGCCTAAAATAACAAATTAGCTTGATTAGAGAAAAAAACCCCGAATAAAAAACAAAAAAAAAGCGCGATTTCAGCGCCCGCGCGCTGTCTAACTGAAGATACATCTAATAGCTGTCTAACTGAAGATACATCTAAGAGCTGTCTAACTGAAGATACATCTAAGAGCTGTCTAACTGAAGATACATCTAATAGCTGTCTAACTGAAGATACATCCCAAACTTTACAGAGGCAATGTTGTCACCGCATCGCCTCACACTGATGCTGAAAGTACAACAGCACAACACACAGAGTCAAAGCAACTCGGCAGGTATGTGTGTGGATTGAATCACTGCATGTATTTATGTTTAATTTAAGGATTACTTCGTTTCTGTGTAGGTTTGTGTCTATCGGTTGACTTGTCTGTCTGTCACTCACACACACACACAGGGGAAATGATTGCCAGCCATGTGTCCCTCTTCCTCAATATGAAGCTGTCAGAAGCTGAGAGAAAGCGAGTCGTACTGTAGGTGAGTGTTTGTTTGACCTTTGTGCACAAATGAAAAATGCTGTGTGGTGTCGAGATTTGGCTGCAGTCAGCAAGGATTTTAGAATCAAGTATGAAGTAAGTTTTACATCATCTTACATCTCGTCTTCAGTAAGTCCCAAGTACTTGAGTAAATGTATTTAGTTACTTTACACCACTGCCCTTATTGAACTGATAAGGGGCACACTTTGTTCCTCTGAGGACCCCCTAGGGGTCCCGGACCCCCTGTTGAAGACCCCTGATCTAGCCAATGGCAGCGGAATGACCGGTCACACCGGGATATGATTAGAAGCCTTCTAGGCTGGGATTAATATGTTTGCTGATCCAGTCTGGCTCTGGAGCGGATACGGAGACAGTGCATGTATGTATCTGTGTGTCAATGACCAGATACAGGCAGGCTGTAGACCGGACCTTCTACACCAGCTATGGCGTTCTCCATATTGCCATTTCTTATGGCTGCCTTGTGTTCGGCTATACATATCTTTAAGTTGCGTTTAGTTTGCCCAATTTAAATCATACCACAGGGACATTTTAACATGTAAATCACATGGGTGGTGTTACAGTTGATAAAATGTTTAATTTTGTATTCCTGTCCTGTGTGTGGGTGAAAAAAGACCTTAGTGGTTGAAGTGTTAGAGCAATGTGTGCATCTCCCACACGGGTGGTTACCACATAATTCTTCCCTTAACCAGTTGGAACTAGAGCTAGGTGATCTATATAGTGATGTGACAATAGAATCTCTAATGTTCTTTCCTCTTGTGAAGCAAAACCTAGGTGGTGACAACGACATGTTTTTCAAATTTGGATCACATTTAAGCAGATTCCAATGTTTGTTTATGATGTTCTTGATAGTTTGGGATGAAGTGTTGTACTCTGAAACAAAAGTGACTCTGTTCCCCACAACATCTTTGTGTGAAGGATCTAAGAGGGACTCTCTTTGTACGGTTTTGATCTTGTTCATTGCTGTGCGTATCACAGGTTCTTTGTAACCCCGGTCTCTGAATCTGTCATGTCCTCTGCCTTCGTGTCATAGTCTGCAGGGTTGTTGCAGATGCGTTTAAGACGCAAGAACTGCCCATATGGGATGTTCTCTATAAGACGTTTAGGATGATGGCTATTTGCATGTAAAATACTGTTTCTATCAGTAGGTTTGCGGAAAATCGTGGTGTTGAGGTGTCCATCCTCACCCACTGATATACGTAAATCTAAGAAATCAATCTGTTTTTTGCTGAACTCTATTGAGAATTTCAGAGTGGGGTGTGTGTTGTTGATGTAATGTCTGAATTCAACCAGTTCATCTTCCGAACCCACAAATACCATCAAAATGTCATCAATATATCGCTTCCAGAAAATCACCTTGTCTAACAGGGGGGAGGCAGTCTTGTCCTGAATAAACTGGGATTCCCAGTGGCCCATGAATAAGTTCGCATAATTGGGTGCAAAGGTTGAACCCATGGCAGTGCCCTGAATCTGGATATAGAAGTTATTATCAAACATAAAATAATTTGATTTCAAAATGAAATTTGTCATGTTGAGTAGCAAATCTGTGGGCATCCCATCTCTTGAATTGAGATAATGTGACATAGCCGCCAGGCCATCCTCATGTGGTATATTGGTGTATAAACTTTCAACATCAAATGTTACTAAAAAAGAATCACGTGGGATGGATATATTCAATGCTTTAATCACATCCCTGGTGTCTGCAACATAAGAAGGTAATGTTTTGACAATATTTTTGATAAAATGGTCAACAAATTGACTTAATGGTTCTGACAACGAGTTGTTGCCAGAAACAATGGGTCGGCCTGGCGGATGGGTTAAACCTTTGTGTATCTTAGGCAGTAAATACAAGACTGGTATGGTGGGGAAATCAACCTTCAAGAACTCACATTGCTTTTTTGTGATTTGTTTATCACGGAGCGCAACATCCAGAATCTTATCTCTATCTTTGAGTAACTGTTCAGTGGGATTTTGTGGGAGGGATTTATAAAAAGCAATGTTGCCCAATTGTCGCATTGCTTCCATTATATAATCCTTACATTGAAAAGGTCACCTTACCTCCTCGAGGTGGGGACCACAAAAAACTTTTATTACAAAGGGAAACATACTGGATCTTCACATTGAATTCAATGGAACCACATGGCCTGAATGAAAGCCTGGATCTAAGTTCCTTTTTGTAAATTTGTAAGTGTCACATATGTGTCACAACTGCCACATATGTTTGAAGTATCACAATTAGTTGTATTACTTTGCATAGGCTGCAGCGTAGCCTATGTAGTCTTGCTTGGCCTACTCCAAATTTTACTGAGCTGTGTATACATACTTGGTGTACTGTGTTGTAGAGTGGTCAATGAGAGAGAAAACAAAAAGAGGGGGGGGGGGGGGGGTGGAGTATTCCAAACCCTCTCTTTCATAAAACTCTATTCACTGTCAGTAAATGTACTGTTGCTAAATTGGAGTATTTATCTTTTTTGTTTTACATCAAAGTGGTCCTGTGTCATGTTGCATCATATATGTATATATATGCATTTTAGTATGTGGATATATACACACACACACAGTGGGTGTGAATGTATGTATACACATAGATATGAATTCTCTCTCTATTGCATTTTGTATTTTATTATTGTCTGTCACTTTTTTCTGCTTTTGTACCTGCCCACTTTTGATACATTGTATTGACTGAGTAGCCACACAGGTGGGCGGAGTATTTGTTGTCACGGGGGATGTCACTATAAATCAGAGTGATCAGTCACGCCTGTGTATATAGCACCTGATGAAGCCAACACGGCGAAACGCATCGTGCTAAATAAAGCTGAAAATATGAAGCATTAACTGAGTCAGTCCATCGTCATTTGGAGTGTGCGGTTCCTTCCAAAGAGAAGCAGTGGGGAGGTTTATTTCTTTCATATATATATATATATATATATATATATATATATATATATATATATATATATATACATACATACATACATACATACATACATACACACACACACACACACACACACACACACACACACACACACACACACACACACACACACACACACACACACACACACACACACACACACACACACACACACACACACACACACACAAACAAACGTAGTCTATTGGTATCGAAATGCATATATGTACAGTACCAAAAGTAAAAGTACTTAAATAATGATTGTTCCATTTCATCATATCGTATAGTATTTAATAATGCATAAATTATGTGTTCATCATTTTGATGTAAAGCTGTGGTTGATTTGAATGACTTTAGAGTCACATAATTCTACAGGTCACCCAGTTGTGTGTGACATGGTGTCACACACACCCAGGTAACCTATAGAATCATGTGACCCTAACGTCATACATTTATTATAATGACTAAATTATCACTATGGTGTTTTGTGTAACCCTGATGTGTGTCTCTCTGCTACAACATAACTGTATATAATTATTACTAAAAATAATTGAAAAATAATCAAACTGTTTAATAGGCTATTTAGCTCTATCTGTGCCTCAGAGCAGATGTTCAAAACAAATCAATTATTGATACATGTATCAGTTTAAAAAAACTGATACATTCATACATCTATAATCTATAATTATCCAATGTTTCAGTGAAACTTTCACATAATGCAACAACCTCACAGCTTCTCTACAATTATCTGCAGTGAATATTTATGCACACCTAGGCTTATGAATATTGATGAATCCAAATAATTTTTAGACTAATAAAAGTATCCAAAGTTGTACCTGTGAGAGTGTAACCAAATGTAACCAAATGGACCCTGCCGGGTCCATTTGGTTACATTTGGTTACACTCTCACAGGTACAACTTTGTAACCAAAATGTTACCAAATGATAATATATCGTCATTACGTTCATCACTTAGTCTGTGTTCTGTGTTAATAATATGCAAGGGATAATGCATGGGGAGGTAGTCATTATTGAAATTTAAAGCCCGACAGGGCGATTAACCACCGAGGCGAAGCCGAGGTGGTTAATCGCCCTGAAGGGCTTTAAATTTCAATAATGACTACCTCCCCATGCATTATCCCGCTTATTACACGGCTACTTAATAAATAGGCTACATAAATACATTTACCCAAAAGTAACAACAAAACGAAGTATTTCCTTGCTTACGGCAATGAAAGTATTCCATAAGTATTGGGCTGGGCGGACAAGTTCGCCTCGCAAAAACAAATGACGAAATGGAAAAAAACTCGCCCCAAAACACACTCGCCCCCCATTCTATATACTGGCGATTTGCCTGTAATACCGCCGGATTTGTCCCGGGACAACTGTGTTTTAGGGCGAGCGTTTTGGTATTCCCCCGTTGTTGTGCCACGATAAACAAGGAAGTGCAGTGGATCAAATGGAATCACTTTTCGGTTATTGCATCGTCTATTTCTCACTTCAAATGTTTTCAAAAACATTCTTGAGAGCAACGTTTAGTTGTAAATGACATTGGTTGTTTGTTTACATGGCTGTCATGTTGGATAAAGCATTAAACCAAGCAGCGCAGGTTGGCACAAGCAGGTGCTCTAAGTCTCTGATTACACAGTTTCCTCGTCGGTCTCACCGGTCATTATCATCGGTCATTATCCAGAAATAATGACCGATGACTGACCAATCAGAATCGAGCATTCAACCAAGCCGTGTAATAACAATATTTAATCACTCCAGCCATATTACAAAAATAGCAAAAGAATAGCAGATCTACAAGCTCACAACAACACAACAATGTGACACGTGACCTTGTAGATCTGCTATTTATGTATTTGTATTGTATTTTAAACATTGTGATCTGTAATGACATTAATTGTATTTTAATGACAATAGCAACAAGAGGTCATTCAGGGTTGAATGCTGTTGAACAGGGTGTTGTAGCAGATTGTAACCACTAGAGGGTAATGTTGGTTCAGTCACTGAATGAACAACAACCAGTATTGAAGGAATCGTTCCAACACATTTGGATTTACGAATTAATGAAATATATATTTTTTTTTTTTACAAACAATGGTGTAAGAATTACTCAGATGTTTTTGAATTAATTAAAAGTAGCAATACCACAACATAAAAATACTCTGTTACAATTATAAATCCTGTACATAAAGTTTGACTTGAGTAAAAGTGCAAAAGTATTGCCAGCAAAATATACTTAAAGTAAGTATAGTTAAAGCAAAGGACACACATTTATAAAAGTATGCATCAGGATTCATAAAACAAAGTAATTAAACATTTATAGTTACAGTTAAAGTGCAGAAGAGAAAATAAAAGAGAAAAAAAGAAAAATAACTCAATCAAACAAACAGAAAGCTCTTTAGTTGTGTTTTAAAGGAAATACGAGGGAGTTCTGGGAGTTTGTTCCTGATAATGTGGAGCATAAAAACTAAATGCTGCTTCCTCACATGTACTGTATCTGTGGTTTTAGGAACAGAAAGCAGATCCTTTCTACAGATGACCTGAGAGGTCTGGATGGTTCATGATATTGTACAATATCAGAGATGTAGTTTGGCCCTAAACCATTCGGCCCTGGCGGCCCAATGGCTAATCCAGCCCTGTGTGGATTGTTCATCATTGATCAATGGTTTCTTTTCCTCTGAAGTGTTTCTATTATTATACCGTTTGTACAAGTACTGTCCTCCTCCAATCGCTAACCCTACCGCTAACCCTACCCCTAACCCCCCAACAGCCCCGGCTACTCTACCAATTGGGCTAGCTAAAGCCCCAAGTACTACAGCTGTAGCTCCAGCTCCCTCACCCCCAACTACAGTTGCAGCTACAGCAGCTGCAGCTGGAGTTACATAAGCTCCCACTGCTGTTCCAATGATACCGCTAACTTTCATATAAGCAGTAGTAACTCCTTTTAATAGACGTGCTCTGACTCTATTGTTTTTTTCTCTCTCTTCTTTTCTCCCTTGTTCTTTCAGTTCTTCCTCATATGCACGTCTCTTTTCTTCCTTCTCTCTACGCTTTCTCTCTTTCTCTTCCTTTATTTTCCTGGCTGCTTCTTGAAACATCTCATTGGTGTAGTGGCTTCCTACATTATCCCTCACCATCTGGTTGATTTTCTCCAGCAGCTCATTGACCTGAGAGCGATCCTTGGTTTTGTTGTTGAAGACATGATAGCGACCCTTACATGCTCTGACTAACTCTTGTAGTTTTGGACAATTTTTCAACAATTCATCAACTGGTTGACCAGTCAGCTGGTCACCATTAGTGAAGAGAATCATGGTGTATTCATTTGACTTTTGGCCAAAGAATTTCTGAATCATCTCCACAGATCTCTGCTCCTCCTCTGTGAATCTGTCTAGTTTGATCACAAGCAGGAAGGCATGAGGACCAGGAGCAGTCAAACTAACACAATCACTGATCTTTTTAAGGCAGGGTTTCATCTTCACTGAACGTGGTGTCAAACAATCCTGGTGTGTCAACAAGAGAGACCTTTCTACAATCCACTACCCCGCTAGCCTTCTTACAGCTACCTGTCACAGATACAAGTGCCATTCTAGATTCAAAAGCTTCAGAACCCAGGATGGTGTTTCCAGTGGCGCTCTTTCCAGCTCCAGACCTCCCAACCAGCACAATAAGGAAGTCCTTTATCATTTCTTATGGAAGCTGATGGATTAAATACATACGATAAACCCATTAGAGGTTTCCAAAAACATATTGTTTAACGATTCTAACTATGCCAATTAGATTGATTATATTTCATGAGAGACTTTGTCCTCGCTTGAAAACAAACACACTGTATATATTCACCTTCACCTCCCTCAGCGCTTCTAACGTCTCCAATCATCTCTGTCATCTTACGAGAGAGAGAGAGAGAGAGAGAGAGAGAGAGAGAGAGAGAGAGAGAGAGAGAGAGAGAGAGAGAGAGAGAGAGAGAGAGAGAGAGAGAGAGAGAGAGAGAGAGAGAGAGAGAGAGAGAGAGAGAGAGAGAGAGAGAGAGAGAGAGAGAGAGAGAGAGAGAGAGAGAGAGAGAGAGAGAGCACGAGCTGTGTGTGTGTGTCTCTCTGAACAGTGTTGCCAGATCTTGCGAGAGAAATAAGCAACCAGGTCTATGAAAACAAGCCCAACAAAAAACACATGAGCACTTTAAACCTATATACAAATACATTGGATATTTGAGAAAAAAAAATCTGTTTTCACAGAGAGCATCACTAACGACTGCCAACATACATTTGACCAAATTTTCAATAAAAGTAAATTTAACATGGACGTAAAACATTCCTCCAACAAAGGCCAAATCAAACATAATGTCCCACAACACCTACAAAAAGTTAAAATGTAAGTTCTTTCCATCGAACCCATCTTGAGGGACTGCCCAATGAGTCAAAAAACAACTCGCCTTCTATTGAAGAGTGTCCCTCAAAACAGAGAGAGAGAGAGAGAGAGAGAGAGAGAGAGAGAGAGAGAGAGAGAGAGAGAGAGAGAGAGAGAGAGAGAGAGAGAGAGAGAGAGAGAGAGAGAGAGAGAGAGAGAGAGAGAGAGAGAGAGAGAGAGAGAGAGAGAGAGAGAGAGAGAGAGAGAGAGGCGCAGGCAGGCAGGCAAACTAGAGAGAGAGGGGAGAGAGACAGACAGACAGACAGACAGACATGGAAACTAGAGAGAGAGGGGAGAGAGACAGACAGACAAACATGGAAACTGGAGAGAGAGAGAGAGAGTCTTTACGTCCCTGACGGACCAGGCCTCTGTTTTGCTAACTACTCTAGATCACTGCTTCCCTAGAAAGAAGCAATGATAAGTAATATGCACACTAAGCCATAGAAACACAGAAGACTGAACTTGAGAGAAAGAAGACCATGCAATTAACAAATGAGCACTTTAAACCCTCACTAACCCTAACCTCAGTAAAACAACGCCTAAGCCTATCCTCAAGAAACACTATAATGCCAAATCATGATCACCTCAATACATTGTCAGGGACAGGGACCGTACCAGCAACCCACGGACGGACTCACAAGCTGCCTCACTTCTCAATGAGCTAGATATATGGCCTCCCTGACAGTGTCTGTTGACATCTATAATTATTTTCGTCCATTATGAACCAAGCCTCTGTGTCCTAAACTACTCTAGATAACTGGTTCACAAACCATTTAGCAATAAAGATTTTTTTTTGTCTCCTCAGAACGAACTATAGTGAAAGTTGCCGATCTACAAGCTGTTGTTTGATTGTAGATCGGCTATTTTCACAATGAAGTATGTCATACATTGAAAAAACATACTCTCTCAAATAAGCATTTAAGGTTATCTTTAACAATTGCACATGTATTAATTGACACAATCATGTTGTGTGCAATGCAACTTTAATGAAGTCCGCATCAAGTGAGACTTGAACTGGCGATCTTCAGGTTGTGAGGCACACGTTTAAGCGAGAAGCCATTGGACCAACAGACAAGCACCTGTGAAAAATGAGATCACACAGATGATACAGTTTCACGCAAATAGCTGAAAAATCCTGGGTTTAAGTGTTTTTCAAACTGCTCAAAATTGCGCACAATCTAAGGGCGGCGCTTACTGGTCAACGTGATAGATGTGTTCCTCATGAGTCAAGGCACATGTGTAAGCAGGTTTAATGGCTGTCGGCCAAACGAGGCATGACTTTTGACTGTTTAAAGTTTGCATTTTCAAAAAATTGCTATAGCGCCCCCCTTTAACCAATTGGAGTAAGATTGGTTTCAGTGATATTTGGAATGACCCTCAACATTACCGCAAAGTTTCAAAGAAATGTGAATCTGCATGTATGTGTTAGGGGCAGATGAATGATTTTCATAAAAATGCAATATTCATTGGCTCATTAAAGCTTAATTTTTTCACTTAATTATGGAAAATCTGCTCCATCGTTGAGTCGGCATAGGTCCAAAGTTCATGTGTAAAAGGTTTCGTGCAGATTACTAAAAAATCGCAGGAGGAGATAGGTTTTAACTGTTTTTCATATCATTCAAAATGGTGGGAGATCTAATAATAATAATGTTTATTGTCCCCAAGGGGAAAATTGTCTTCACAAGGTCTGTTCACAACAAAAACAACATAACAACATGACAACAAAAAACAACATATCACAAGACAAAGACATGAGGTCCCCACTGTACACGGAAAACCCTCCTATGGACGGGGCAGTTGGTTTAATGCCGCGATGGCTAAAGGTCAGAGGTCAAAAGTCAGAGGGTGAAAGTTGTTCATCATGAGGAGATGCATGTCTGTATCGAAGTTTTATGGCTGTAGGTCAAACAGGGCATGAGTTGTACCTGTTCAAAGTTGGCATTTTCAATTGAGTGCTATAGCGCCATCTTTTGACGAAAGATTGTGAGATTTATTTCTTGATAGTTTTTCATGACCATCTATCATATGGCTGAGTTTCGTAAAAAGCGTATGCACGGTTCAGCCAGAACTGCGAAAAGTGGCAGAAGAAGAAGAAATGCCAATATCAAAACGAGTCCATGCTGGAAGCCTGGCCCCGTAATAAACAAAACTATTTCACTATTCGCTGAAACCAGGGGTGCAATGCTCACTGGACGGCCTTGCACGCCGTGCCGGACCCTATTTGACGAGGAGCACGCGCAGGCACACGCATAGATTTAAAACTACTTTAAATTCGCACCTCAACAACGTTTTCAAAGGTTCCCGACTCACACCTAGCAAATTAACTTAGGAATAAGCCTATATGCATATCAATTGTCCATTGTGTGACTTGCAGTGTAGGTGTTAAGCGACGTGCGCGTCACGTCATTGAAATAGAGTGCAAGAACATACCAAATGAGCATTGCATGCCTGACCGAAACAAAGGCAGTTTTGTGTTGTTGAAAGTTTCGGTGACTAGCGAAATAGCTTTGTTTATTTTTTATGTAAGTTGAAGACCTCGCATGGTTTTCCTTTGCCTCTAGGGAGTGTGCGTGCAAAGTTTCACGGAAAACATTTCCTGTTGGAAACCACGCCAGTAGAAAACATTTCCTGTAGGAAACCACGCCAGTGGAAAACATTTCCTGTAGGAAACCACGCCATTGAAATACGGCTTGTCGGGTGTCTGTCTTGTTGTCTGCTGCTGTTGCACAGCAACAGAAGGCTACTGACGTCAGGTGCACTAGACTAGACCAGTGGTTCTCAACCTGTGGCTCGGGACCCCCAGGGGTATCCCCACATGATTTTTGGGGGGTCCCCAGATGACAAGTGTTTAAGACCTTTTTAATACCTAAAGAAAGAAAGAAAGGCCATTACTGCATCAAAGGTAATAAACAAACTATATAACTGGTCAAACATTTGCCAAATTGTTAAATAATATAAGAAAGAGGCAAACATTGTGAAAATAGCAGACCTACAAGCTCACTGTAGATTGGCTATTTTCACAATATTTATCTGTGTAACCGAGTCAAACTTTTTAATTTTAAATGTAATGCCTCAACTCCTAAGTCCAAGTGCTTGTCAGGGTGGGGGGGTCCCCAGTTCAAATATGATTATTTTGGGGGTCCCCAGTTAAATTATAGTAAAATTATATGTAAGAAATAAAGACAGACCCACATGATATAACGTTGTACAACCACTAGTGCACGTCAAGTGCAGTTAAAGGGATATTTCGCTTTCAAAATATTTTTGGGTCATTTTATCATCTACTCAGGTGCTGTGAGCCCCCTGGACACCTTTTAAGTTGCTTGATTCAGTATTTAGATATTCATTTTATCAGACACGCCCCCTTCCTATACAAACCCATTGTAACTTCAAACTCCATTTTAACCATGTTAGATTCATCGGAAACACCCGTCCTTGGTTCTGGTGACTGACATTGTCCTTCTAATATGTGAGGAGATATGTGTTTTTTCAATTACTTTTTCCATATTTTTTTTTCATGTTTTCAGCGGCAACCTATGAATGATCCCTTGACTGCGAGAAGAAGGATAGAAGCAGAAATGACGTCATCCCCCCCAAAAAATCTCTGTTGACTCCCATGTTATGAGATGTAGAAAAACACTTCTAGCTCGGATTTCTTCTTTTTTTGGTGAAAACAACAGAACGGACGATCGCAGTAAAAAATGTTTTTGTTATACTGACATGATACTGACATTATACTGACCATGATACTGACCATGATACTGACCATGATACTGACATTATACTGACATGATACTGACATGATGCTGACCATGATACTGACATTATACTGACCATGATACTGACCATGATACTGACCATGATACTGACATTATACTGACATGATACTGACATGATACTGACATTATACTGACATGATACTGACATTATACTGACATTATACTGACCATGATACTACATTACATTATATTACAGTAATTTAGCAGACGCTCTTATCCAAAGCGACTTACAATAAGTGCATTCAACATAGGTAGGCAAGAAAACTACTAATCACCAGAAGTTTTAAGGGCATTCTCTTCTAAAACAAGCAAGTAAGAGTATACCTAGCGCTAAGGTAAAAGTGCAATATATTAGCTACCTACTTTCTTAAACAGATGAGACAAATAGAAAAATCAAATGAGCAAGAGCTAATACTAACAATTATACTAACATGATACTGACAAGGATACTTATCTGACATTATAATGACACTTTTCTGAACAATTTGAGCCGTTATTACATTATGAACTGTTACACATTATGAGCACATTATGAGCGACAACGCAAGGTTCTTAATGTAACACATTATTACATTATTACATTATGCAAAAATATGTTATTACATTATGCGCTCATGATTTTATCACATTATGAGCTGATTATTACATTATGAGCTTTTATTACATTAAGTTTATTACATTATGAACCTTTATTACATTATGAGCTGTTATTACATTATGAGTTGCTACATGGCGCTATAACTGGCCGATTCGTGTTTTTATCTATAACTGCATCGATGTGTGTAAAACTTTGTAAGCGCACTCCCTAGAGACCAAGGAAAAACCTTTGCCCTGCATTCTTCACATATTAAGCCTTTTATAGCACCGCCAGGAGGCCAACTTATGTAAAACATTTTTTTTAATATTAAGCCTTCAAATTTGATCAAAATTTCACTTAAATCGATACACATGATATAGTCATGTGATTACCATGAATTTGTTTGATTTTTCATATTCCATCCTGATTGGCTAAGATTGACATCTAAAGTGATGTCCGTTTTGAACAAAATGCCAAAAATCATGAATACAGCGTCCGATTGCGGTGAAACTTTGCATGTGCATTGGCACTACGTTGAGGAAAAAATGCCACCCTTTTTGACTTTGCCCAATTATAGCACCACCAGAAGGCCGATTTTTGCAACACTTTTCTTTTTTATAATACTCCTACAAATGTTATCCAAACATCATGCAAATCGGTACACATTATCACTATAGTCAAGTGATCAAGATGGTTCCGTCCCATTTTTCATATTCCATCATGAACATTCCCAACATTGCTGGCCCACAATAACCTACCTGACCTGGCGGAGACCTGTGCCCCGAGGAGCACTTTTTCTAGTTTACTATACTATATTTAATGTGCTGTATATGGACATGTACCTGAACCTTGGATGTTATGAAATAAGTCATGAAGGTCAAGTTACACATTAGAGGGTGTCCTGAACTACTCTAGATCACTGGTTCACAAACCATTTACCAATTACTAGTAAAGACATTTTTTGTTTCCTCGGAACCGAAACCAGTGAAAGCAGCAGATCTACAAGCTCAGAAACACATTGCCATCTGAAAAGTTGTGAGATTGTAGATCGGCTATTCTCAGAATGAAGTATGTCATACATTGAAATAAAATACTCTCAAATAAGAATTTCAGGTTATCTTTAACAATTACAGATGCATTAATTGACACCACCATGTTGTGTGCAATGCAACTTAAATGAAGTCTGCATCAAGTGAGGCTTGAACTGGCAACTTTGAGGTTGAGAAGCACAAGCTTAAGTGAGAAGCTATTGGGCCGACAGACCAAAGTCAGTGAATAAGGAGGTCAGACTGATGATACCGTTTCACGCAAATAGATGAAAAATCCTGGGTTTAAAAGTGTTTTTCAAACTGCTCCAAATTGCGGACAATCTAAGGGCGAGACTTACTGGTCAAAGTGATATATGTGTTCCTCATGAGTCAAGGCACAAGTGTAAGCAAGTTTCACGACTTTCGGCCAAACGAGGCATGACTTTTGCCTGTTTAAAGTTTGCATTTTCCAAGAATTGCTATAGCGCCCCTCTTTGACCAATTGGAGTAAGATTGGTTTCAGTGATATTTGGAATGACCCTCTATATTACCGCAAAGTTTCAAATAAATGTGAGTCTGCATGTATGTGTTAGGGGCAGATGAATACTTGTCATAAAACTGCAATATTCATTGGCTCATTAAAGCTTAATTTTTTCACTTAGAAAAAAATCCGCTACCACAGTTTATGTGTAAACAGTTTTGTGCAGATTGCTCTAAAATCCCAGGAGGAGATAGATTTTAGCTTTTTTCATATTATTCAAAATGGTGGGAGATCTAAAGGTCAGAGGTCAAAGGTCAGACCACGAAAGTTGTTCGGCATAAGGAGACGCATGTGTGTATCGAGGTTTCATGGCCGTAGGTAAAACAGGAAATGAGTTGTACCTGTTCAAAGTTGGCACTTTCGATTGAGTGCTATAGCGCCACCCTTTGACGAATGACTGTGAGATTCATTTCTTGATAGTTTTCCATGACACACTACCATATGGCCGAGTTTCGTAAAATGCGACAGCACGGTTAAGCCAGAACTAAGATTAGCCTTCAATTGAGAGGGAGCGAAAAACAATTATCAATATAGCTGCAAGCAGCGATAATACGGGGCCAGTGAATAGAAAGAGAGAGAGAGACATGGAAACGGAATAGATTGAAGAGAGAGAGAGTGACATGGAAACAATAGATTGATGAGAGAGAGAGATGGAAACATAATGGTTTGATTGCATATCTCAACCTATTGCCATTAACAGGATTCGAACTCTCAACCTTCAGACTAATAGGCTGCAACACTACCTATAGTGCTATAGCTTTGTCCAGGCTGATGTTGTCTGTTGAAGATCATAAACTCTTGCCTTCTTTCATGAACCAAGCCCCTGTTTCACTAACACTAAGATCACTCGTTCACAAACCATTTACCAATGAAGAAATTGTACATCTCCTCAGAACCAAAACTAGTGAAAGTAGCCGATCTACAAGCTCACAAACCATGAAAAGTTGTGAGATTGTAGATCAGCTATTTTCAGAATGAAGTATGTCATACGTTGAAAAAACGTACTCTCAAATAAGCATTTCAGGTTATCTTTACCATTTGCACATGTATTCATTGATACAGTCATGTTGTTTGCAATTCAACTTAAATTAAGTCTGCATCAAGTGAGGCTTGAACTGGCGACCTTGAGATTGTGAGGCATTCATTTAAGGGAGACGCCATTGGCCCAACAGACAAGTAACTGTGAAAAAGGAGATCACACAGATGATACAGTTTCACGCAAATAGCTGAAAAATCCTGGGTTTAAGTATTTTTCAAACCGCTCAAAATTGCGGAAAATCTAAGGGCGGAGCTTAATGGTCAAAGCGATAGATGTGTTCCTCATGAGTCAAGGCACAAGTGTAAGCAAGTTTCACGACTTTCGGCCAAACGAGGCATGACTTTTGCCTGTTTAAAGTTTGCATTTTCAAAAAACTGCTATAGCGCCCCCCTTTGGCCAATTGGAGTGAGATTGGTTTCAGTGATATTTGGAATGACTCTCTACATTACTGCAACGTTTCAAAGAAATGTGAGTCTTGCATGTATGTGTTAGGGGCAGATGAATAATTTTCATAAAACTGCAATAGTTAAAATCTATCTCCTCCTGGGATTTTTGAGCAATCTCCACGAAACGTTTAACACTTGAACTTTGGACCACTGCCTACAAAAATTTCCAACGGATTTTCCATAAGTGAAAAAATGCAGAAGTTAGGAGCCAATGACTGTTTTTCATATAATTCAAAATGGTGGGCGATCTAAAGGTCAGAGGTCAAAAGTCAGACCACGAAAGTTGTCGGGCATGAAGAGATGCATGTGTGTATCGAAGTTTCATGGTTGTAGGTCAAACAGGGCATGAGTTGTACCTGTTCAAAGTTGGCACTTTCAATTGAGTGCTATAGCGCCACCCTTTGACGAATGAGTGTGAGAATTATTTCTTGGTAGTTTTTCATGAGCATCTACCATATGGCCGAGTTTCGTAAAAAGCGTATGCACGGTTAAGCCAGAACTGGCAAAAACAAGTATTTTTCAAACTGCTCAAAATTGCAGAAAATCTAAGGGCGGAGCTTAATGGTCAAATCGATACATGTGTTCCTCATGAGTCAAGGCACATGTGTAAGCAAGTTTCACGACTTTCGGCCAACCGAGGCATGACTTATGCCTGTTTAAAGTCTGCCTTTTCAAAAAATTGCTATAGCGCCCCCTTTTGGCCAATTGGAGTAAGATTGGTTTCAGTGATATTTGGAATGACCCTGTACATTTCTGCAAAGTTTCAAAGAAATGTGAGTCTGCATGTATGTTTTAGGCACAGATGAATAATTTTCATAAAACTGTAATAGTTAAAATCTATCTCCTCCTGGGATTTTTGAGCAATCTGCACGAAACGTTTAACACTTGAACTTTGGACCTCTGCCTACAAAAAATTCCAACGGATTTTCCATAAGTGAAAAAATGCAGAAGTTAGGAGCCAATGACTGTTTTTCATATAATTCAAAATGGTGGGAGATCTAAAGGTCAGAGGTCAAAAGTCAGAGGGTGAAAGTTGTTCAGCATGAGGAGACGCATATGTGTATCCAAGTTTCATGGCTGTAGGTCAAACAGGGCATGAGTTGTACCTGTTCAAAGTTGGCATTTTCAATTGAGTGCTATAGCGCCACCTTTGGACGAAAGATTGTGAGAATTATTTCTTGATCGTTTTTCATGACCATCTACCATATGGCCGAGTTTCGTAAAAAGCGACTGCACGGTTCAGCCAGAACTGCGAAAAGTGGCAGAAGAAGAAGAAGTGACAGAATACTGCCAATAACAATACGTGTCCAGAGCAGAGCTCTGGCCCCGTAACTAGCTCGCCATTTTGTGGTAAGGTTTACATCTGTGGGACTATTTGCCCTTATTGAAAAGAATGAAAGTGTCCAGCCATTCCTTCTCCTTTGTTACTTTTATTAAAGGAGTAGTTCACCCAAAAAAAATACTTATTTTCTAGTAATTACACACCCTATGAAGCATTGAATTCTTTTTTTTTGTTTTTGTCGCATTCCTAAGCCAATAATTTGATGACCGGCGGAAAGATGCTAATGTATCCGGTAGGAGACTCAAAGGAGACTCTTTGAGTCTCTTACCGGAGAGACCACCGGTCATCAAATGATTGGCACAGGAATGCAACAAAAGTTAAAAAATCTCCATGAATTCAATGCTTCATTTGGTGTGTAATTGATAGAAAATAAGTCATTTTTGGGGTGAACTACTCCTTTAAGGAGAAAGAGAATTACAATTTTACATGAACAGGACTTTCTATGGCAGAACAAAGACTCCCAGAAAGCACCAGCAAAAAGCTCTAAAGTACGGAGATGTGGGCTGCTATTTAAACCAGTGTGTATGCATGTACACTACACGCTGTCTTCTAGGTTTGTGCATGAGGTATGTGTGCTCTGATCCAGATGTCTAAATGTGTGTGACCTGTGTGTGACCTGTGTGTGTGTGTGTGTGTGTGTGTGTGTGTGTGTGTGTATGTGTGTGTGTGTGTGTGTGTGTGTGTGTGTGTGTGTGTGTGTGTGTGTGTGTGTGTGTGTGTGTGTGTGTGTGTGTGTGTGTGTGTGTGTGTGTGTGTGTCTGTCGGCGTCATCTTGTTTTTGTTATGTTTGTATGTCTAAAAAAGCAATAAACATATTTTGCAAAAAAAAAAAAGAAAACCATAAAATACTTTTTTTGCTGTACTGTAAGTGAAGACAGTGTGCGCGATCACCATTCTTTCCTGTCTCATGCACTGGCTGCCTGCTCCTACGCACCTTTCCAAGTAGGTGTGCAAAAGGACCTTTTTTTAAACTGTATTTCAAGTCATACAATTTGATTATTGGCTGATGATGAATCATAACTGGCATAAGGACTTTGCAGATTACAGGGAGAGAGTTTGAATGACAGAAATCTGTTCACAATAACACACAGTATCAGAGCGGGTACATCATGCATCCTGTGCACGTTACAAAGCATCACACAATAGTCATCCGACCGACACATTCTCTGTGGATGCTCGGCTTTCTCCTAGGGTGCTCGTATGGGGAGAGATTTGTCTCAAAAGTATTTGGGAATCCAATACCAAGATGCACAAATATTATTTGATTTACAAATGTGTTTCCATGTTTTACAAATGTGTTTCCATGATTTAAAAATGTATTTTGCAATCTACAAACACTAATTATCTATTTGTGACTTTTGTAAATTTGAATTTGTAATTTTTGCAAAAAAATATTATACTTGTGTTTGCATTTATCATAAAATATAATTTGTAAATCATCTATTCTGTGTGTGAATTGTTGGATCTTATTTGTGAGTAGACCAACACACGCATACATAACCTTTTCCTGTTAAATAATTTTGAGACAAACGTCACGCTTTTTTAAAGAGCATTTTTACAAATGTATTTTCCTATGCGCAAACTTACTTCGCATTTAAATGCATGTGCTATGATTTGTACAAATATATGACTATTTGTAAATATATCATTTGCAATTTGTAAAAATAATGTACACTTGCGGGCGCATTTATCCTAAAATATCATTTGTAAATCGTCAATACTGCGTGTGAATAGCTGAATCTGCATTTGTGGGTACACCAACACACGCATTCAGTTTTGAGACAAGTTTCACACAGTGAAACACTTTCTGCAGATCCGTGTGCTTAGCTGTGTTCCGTGAGCAGCAATAAGACTTCCGGTCGACGATCTCTTCAGAATAAGAGTATCCTCTAGAGTAAACTGAAGCCATTGAAAAACGGTTCATTTGCACATTAAAACTATAATTTAAGCATTTAAATGAAGCTATACAACACACGTTATGCTTCTGTGTAACAAAAACGGTTTTAATAACATTAATAATTTATCTAAATGGATAAATGCTGTTCAAAGGAATGCATAGCCTATACAAATTGAACACTGGACAGGTGATGGCTGTAGGTACCAGCACTTCTGACGTACGCACGCGTTCGGGGAGACCTCCCCTACCACGCCACCCTCTCAGCTAAGCCAGAAAGGTGTAGAAAAAAGTGTGGCGGACCGTCCAGTGAGGTCAGAGGTCAGAAAAGTGCCGTTTTCTGACAATAGTGGACACTGGACAGGAGACAACTGTGGGTGCCAGCACTTCTGACATACGCACAAGTTCGGGCAGACCTCCCCTACAACGCCACACTCTCAGCTAAGTCGGAGAGGTGTAGATAAAAGTGTAGCGGACCGTCCACTGAGCTCAGAGGTCAGAAAAGTGTCTCTTGGCAGTCTCTGTTGTTGCTTATGTAGTGGAACGCAATGAGCTGGGATTGAACCCGAGGCTCCCACTCGCCAGTCCGACGTGTTATCAGTCATGCCAATAGGGCTGAGCTCGATTGGCAGGTCCGTTGCACGCCGTGTAGCAACTCATAATGTAATAACGGCTCATAATGTAATAACGGTTCATAATGTAATAATTAAATGTAATAAAAACTCATAATGTAATAATCAGCTCATAATGTAATAAAAAAATTAGCGCATAACGTAATAACAGATTTTTCTATTATGTAATAATGTGTTACATTATAAATCTCACGTAGCCGCTTATAATGTAATAAAAGTTCATAATGTAATAATGTCTCATATTGTTGAGAAAAGTAAAGTGTTACATCATAATAATCATTATCAGTATCATGGTCAGTATCAGTATCATGGTCAGTATCATGGTCAGTATCATGGTCAGTACCATGGTCAGTATCATGGTCAGTATCATGGTCAGTATCAGTATCATGGTCAGTATCAGTACCATGGTCAGTATCATGGTCAGTATCATGGTCAGTACCATGGTCAGTATCATGGTCAGTATCAGTACCATGGTCAGTATCAGTATCATGGTCAGTATCATGGTCAGTATCAGTACCATGGTCAGTATCAGTACCATGGTCAGTATCAGTATCATGGTCAGTATCATGGTCAGTATCATGGTCAGTATCATGGTCAGTATCAGTATCATGGTCAGTACCATGGTCAGTATCATGGTCAGTATCATGGTCAGTATCACTAACATGGTCAGTATCATGGTCAGTATCATGGTCAGTATCATGGTCAGTATCATGGTCAGTATCAGTATTATGGTCAGTATCATGGTCAGTACCATGGTCAGTATCAGTACCATGGTCAGTACCATGGTCAGTATCATGGTCAGTATCATGGTCAGTATCAGTATCATGGTCAGTATCATGGTCAGTACCATGGTCAGTATCATGGTCAGTATCAGTATCATGGTCTGTATCATGGTCAGTATCATGGTCAGTATCATGTCAATATTATGACAGTATTATGATCAGTTTGATGTCAGTATCATGGTCAGTTTAATGTCAGTATCATGGTCAGTATCAGTATCATGGTCTGTATCATGGTCAGTACCATGGTCAGTATCATGGTCAGTATCATGGTCAGTACCATGGTCAGTTTCATGGATACTGACCATGATATTGATATGATACTGACCATAATTAACCATGATACTGGCCATGATACCGACCATGATACTGACCATGATACTGACATTAAACTGACCATGATACTGACCATGATACTGACATGATACTAACCATGATACTAACCATGATACTTATGATACTGCCATTATTGTCTCCGCCAGGCCGAAAGGCATGGCGAGAAAGTATGTTTTGCACCCTGTCCGTCCGTCCGTCCGTCCGTGTGTGTGTGTGTGTGTGTGTGTGTGTGTGTGTGTCCGTGTGTCCGTCCGTCTGTGAACAGCTAATCTCCGACACCGTTGGCTTGATCGCAGTGAAACTCTGCACACACATTCCCTGGATGCCAATTCAGAACCTCTGCCCCAAGTTTTTCACATGGGCCTGTTACACGAATCCACGGCGCGCTGCCCTGTGCGCCGCCATTGCTGCGGTCTTACGTCCGCCGCGGTCCGCGTAGCGTTCAGACCGCAGCAATGGCGGCGCGCAGGGCAGCGCGCCGTGGATTTGTGTATAGCGCCACCAGGAGGCCGCTTTTTCCCAAACACATTTTTTGACAGTACTCCTACCAGATGTTGTTCAAACATCACGCAAATCGGTACACAGTATCTCTATAGTCATTAAACCAAACCAGTATTTCAGATTTTTCATATTCCATTCTGATTGGCTAAAAATGACCTCCAAAGTTTGCAGGAGTGCTGCATTTTGAACAAAATGCCTCAACTCATGAACACAGCATGCAATTCCCCTGAAATTCTGCACGGACATTCCCACTATGCCCAGGAAGACATGCCACTTCAAATTTTTCAAATGAGCCTCATGGTGGCTCTATAACAGGCCGATTTGTGTTTCTACCTATAACTGCACCGATTTGTATAAAACTTTGTATGCGCACTCCCTAGAGTCCAAGAAAAAACCTTTACCCTGCATTTTTCACATCTGCCTTTTATAGCGCCACCAAGAGGCCGACTGATGTAAAACATTTTTTTAAATATTACTCATTCCCATTTTATCCAAATTTCACGCAAATCGGTACACATGATCTCTATAGTCATGTGATCAAGACGGATCTGTTTGATTTTTCATATTCTATCCTGATTGGCTAAGATTAAAAACAAAAGTTTTCAGTCGTGCCTTGTTTTGAACAAAATGCCCCAAATCATGAGCGCAGCGTCTGATTGCGGTGAAACGTTCCACGCACATTCACACTGTGTTGAAGAAGAAATGGCACCCTTTTCACATTGGCCTATTATAGCGCCACCAGGAGGCCACAATATAACCTACCTGACTTGGCGGAGACCTGTGCTCCGAGGAGCACAGGTCTCCGTGTTTTTTCGTAAATTAACACAATTCCAAGTGCTTGTCAGGGTGGGGGGTCCCCAGTTCCAATATGATTATTTTGGGGGGTCGCGGCCGGAAAGGTTTGCCGTAAGTGGATTGGAACAAATACAAATGGAAGCACAGCGTTATTAATAATTAATGAATTATTACTTCCAAATGTAGTTGCTTATTTGGACTTATTGCTTATTTGGGCAACCGAATGTTGTTTACATCAGTGGTTCTCAAACATTTTAATGTGAAGGACCCCAAATGTATGTATATTTGTCCCCCATCTGAAAATGTATTTGTGCTTTTAAAATGTTTCAGAAATATTCAATTTTTTCCCCAAGATTCCTTTGAAAACAGCAGACTTACAAGCTCACAACGCGTTGCATCGCGACGCATTATGAGCTTGTAGATCGGCTATTTTCAAATTGTCTATGTCCTCTCGTGTTGTTTACTTATTTACAGAAGCCAAGTATGTTAATTAGATAGATGCTAGGTTTGATTTCCACTTCATAGATTCATAATTGTTTTCTTGCACTCCAATTTCTCGAGTGCAAGAAAACCACATACCCTTTGTGTTGCCTAGGGTTCATGGCACTTACTCAAAACGTTGTCCTTTGTAAGTCCTTCAGGACAAGAGTGTCTGATGAATGTCTAGACCTTTTATATGCAAGTGGACAATTAGATTGCAGCCTTCATGTCAATTCCAAGTTTTAAATGAATTAGGTGGTGTGAGGGAGTCACCATAGTAAAATCCTCAGAGTTAATTTATCCATTTGAAACTCTCAAGTGTACAAATGTAACCAAATGGTCTACTTTGGGCTCCTGTTTGGAGCACTCATTAAAAAAACGGGGAAGCATCTGTGTCATTTTAGATTTTAGTGTTTACTATAAAAAAAATAGCAGATGTATAAGCTTGTACATCTGCTATTTTTGAACAGTTTTGAAAGTCTCTCTCTAAAGTATGGCATGAATTTAAAACAAACAAAAAAAACAAAACAGAATTAAGGCTTATCTGGAATGTGTGACACCCTGCTTCATCATCATCACATACACGCGCGCGCGCACACACACACACACACACACACACACACACACACACACACACACACACACACACACACACACACACACACACACACACACACACACACACACACACACACACACACACACACACACACACACACACACACACACACACACACACGGTTCTCTCTCCCCTCGTGACATCAAGCACTTTGTAGAGTCATTTTCCTATTTCCCTGAAGTCTCTCTCTCTCTCTCTCTCTCTCTCTCTCTCTCTCTCTCTCTCTCTCTCTCTCTCTCTCTCTCTCTTTCTCTCTCTCTCTCTCTATGACATGGTGTGAGATAATTCCACTCTGTCACTCTGACATGCTGAGATACCATGGTCAGCTGTTCAAATTACTTCACAGTAACATAAACATGGTCAGTATCATGGTCAGTAATATGTCAGTAGTATGGCCAGTATCATGGTCAGTTTCATGGTTAGTATATCAGTATCATGGTCAGTAGCATGTCAGTATGATGGTCAGTGTCATGTCAGTATCATGTCAGTATCATGGTCAGTATCATGGTCAGTATCATGTCAGTGTCATGTCAGTATCATGTCAGTATCATGTCAGTATCATGTCAGTATCATGGTCAGTATCATGTCAGTATGATGGTCAGTGTCATGTCAGTATCATGTCAGTATCATGGTCAGTATCATGTCAGTATCATGGTCAGTATCATGTCAGTATCATGTCAGTATCATGTCAGTATCGTGTCAGTGTCATGTCAGTATCATGGTCAGTATCATGTCAGTATCATGTCAGTATCATGTCAGTATCATGTCAGTATCGTGTCAGTGTCATGTCAGTATCATGTCAGTATCATGTCAGTATCATGTCAGTATCATGTCAGTATCATGTCAGTATCATGTCAGTATCGTGTCAGTGTCATGTCAGTATCATGTCAGTATCATGGTCAGTATCATGTCAGTATCATGTCAGTATCATGTCAGTATCGTGTCAGTGTCATGTCAGTATCATGTCAGTATCATGGTCAGTATCATGGTCAGTATCGTGTCAGTGTCATGTCAGTATCATGGTCAGTATCATGTCAGTATTATGGTCAGTATCATGGTCAGTATCATGTCAGTATCATGTCAGTATCATGTCAGTGTCATGGTCAGTATCATGTCAGTATCATGTCAGTATCATGTCAGTGTCATCAAATCAAATCAAATCAAACTTTATTTATAGAGCACATTTAAAACAACAGAAGCTGACCAAAGTGCTGTACAAGGTAACAAATAAAACATCAGTGCATCAATAAGCGCCCATTGGCGCACAGACAAATACAGTGCATTATCAGGACACAATAGCAGCAGATCAAAGACAATTAAAAGCTAGAGAGAATAGGTGAGTTATTAGGAGGGATCTGAAAACCCCAATGGACTTGGCGGAACGGATGGGGAGAGGGAGGTCGTTCCAAAGCGCGGGGGCGGCAGCAGCAAAAGCGCGGCCACCCCTGGTCCTTTTATTTGTCTTTGGGACGGTCAATAGGGACTGATCAGCAGACCTTAGGGGCCTAGCTGGGTTATGTGGCTCAATGAGCTCAGCGAGGTAGAGTGGAGCAAGCCCGTTTTGAGATTTAAAAGCAAATAAAAGGACCTTAAAATTGATAGGGAGCCAGTGAAGTGAGGCCAGGACAGGACTGATGTGCTCACGTCTTTTTGTGGATTTTGCGGAGTGTATAGTGCGGAATGCAGGTTTGGGAACGCGACAAATGGTCCAAACGGTGCTTTTCTGTTTGCATGCGTTGTGGGTTATGTCACTTGTCCGTTGTGTGTTGCCTTGGTTTAAAAGGAGCTCACTCGTTGGTAAGGTGCCTCCTTTGGTTTTGTCCTGTTGAGGGCTAGGAGGACTTGTGCGTCCCCTGACTAAAAGTCTAAAATAATGGCTTGGATGAGGGGATAAGTTCATTTGGTTGTTCCATAGTTTGTTAAAGTCATGTGTATTCTGAAATTCATTTGGGTTCCTGTAGACCGGTCGTAATTCCGCACAAATAATGGCTTGTGTATTTGAAAACAAATCTTTGAATCTGGGTTTGCCTACAACTGTCTCTACAACTGAGACAGTCTGTAGTGCTTGGCTTGTATGGTCCCTAGTTGGCATGGGAGTTGGCCTGTGTGTGTTGGGATCATTGGTGAAATTGTACACTGACTGCCTGGACATTTGACACTTTAGATGGACAATGTGGTAGCAGACATTGTTGAATACACTATTCCATGATTAACAATACTTTATTTTGTCTTGTGCCCTGTATTGCCCTGGTTCTTCCTCCTCTTAATTTGCTTCCAGGTACCAGTTGCTGAGGTGTGGAGGGAAAGTGGCAGGTTATAACAGGCCATACTGTAGATAAAAGAAAGTTATTGGTTTTTAGAGTTTTGTTTGTTTGGGTTAAATTGAGTTTTGAAGTTTGTTTGTGAGTTGGTCACTTGTTTCTGTGTTCCTGTTGGGAGACCGTTTTTATGGAGGGGGGTGTGACGCCCTCCCACTCTGTCTACCAGTGCTAGTCTGTTGAATGCCTGGTATGTGGAGCTGGGAGGCCATCAGCTCTGATCTGGAGCACCTGAGCCTATTGCTCTGAGGGCTTTAAAAGCAGTCCTCTTTCTGTCAGATTCTCTCTTCTCCTCTCTCCCCTGTTTGTTTGTTAACCTACCTTATTACACGGCTTGGTTGAATGCTCGATTCTGATTGGTCAGTCATCGGTCATTATTTCTGGATAATGACCGATGAGCTCAATAACGGACCGCTGTGTAATCAGAGACTCAGAACACCTGCTCATATCAACCTGCGCTGCTTGGTTTTATGCTTTATCCAACATTACAGCCATGTAAACAAACAACCAATGTCATTTACAACTAAACGTTGCTCTCAAGAATGTTTTTGAAAACATTTGAAGTGAGAAATAGACGATGCAATAACCGAAAAGTGATTCTATTTGATCCACTACACTTCCTTGTTTATCGTGGCTCAACAACGGGGGAATACCAAAACGCTGGCCCCAAAACATAGTCGCCCCGGGGCAAATCCGGCGGTATTACAGGCAAATCGGCAGTAAATAGAATGGGGGGCGAGTGGGTTTTGGGGCTAGTTTTTTTCCATTTCGTCATTTGTTTTTGCGAGGCGAACATGTCCGCCCCCGGCCCCAGCCCAATACTTATTGAATACTTTCATTGCCGTAAGCAAGGAAATACTTCGTTTTGTTGTTACTTTTGGGTAAATGCATTTATGTATTTATTAAGTAGCCGTGTAATAAGCCCCTCCAGGGCGATTAACCACCTCTGTCGGGCTTTAAATTTCAATAATGACTACCTCCCCATGCATTATCCCTTGCTTGGTTTACACCTTACAACATTCACACTGCACATACACTCGCACCCATACACTGCCTTCACACTGATGCTCATTCATATTTACTGACATGTTATGTTTGTTGTTTAGTTAGTTTATCTTTAAATAAAGACATTTATACACTTTTAACTGTGCCTGTGTCTCCCTTTTGTTGCAACCTTGAGTCAGGTCGTAACACATGTCAGTATCATGTCAGTATCATGGTCAGTATCATGGTCAGTATCATGTCAGTATCATGGTCAGTATCATGTCAGTATCATGGTCAGTATCATGTCAGTATCATGTCAGTATCATGGTCAGTATCATGTCAGTATTATGGTCAGTATCATGTCAGTATCATGTTCGGTATCATGTCAGTATCATGGTCGGTATCATGGTCGGTATCATGTCTGTATCATGGTCAGTATCATGGTCTGTATCATGTCTGTATCATGGTCAGTATCATGTCTGTATCATGGTCAGTATCATGGTCAGTATCATGTCTGTATCATGGTCAGTATCATGTCTGTATCATGGTCAGTATCATGTCTGTATCATGGTCAGTATCATGTCTGTATCATGGTCAGTATCATGTCTGTATCATGGTCAGTATCATGTCTGTATCATGGTCAGTATCATGTCTGTATCATGGTCAGTATCATGTCTGTCAGGGAATAGGATGTTTTTTCAAATACATACTGATGTTTGGTCTTGTCAAGTTCTCACAATGCTTGAGTAGCCTATACAGTACACTTGCTCCAATTGAAAGCATAATTCTCAAAAATGCTTCCAAAATGAACAGACTCACGCACACAGGAGTATTATTGTGGGCTCGCTGCAGCAGCAGCGAGCACACTATAGCTATCTTCACTATTTATTTCTCCCCCAAAAGTATGGCACCTAACTACTCCCACATACTTTCAGTTAGAAACTCCATTCAAACTTTAAAAAATCCAGCGTACTGTGGACATGTGTGCTTGTACTTTTCTTTTTGAAATAATTTGTAGTTTTTGAAATATCTAACTTTAAGCACCCAATCCATTTCCAAGTCACTGTGGCCACATTTTTTACACTACAGATATTTATTTTACATCACCAAGTGCGCACAGGTCTGGGATGTATACATTTTTAGTTAAGACCATTAATATAAACCCATGTACCTATACAGCAAGTGCACCTAATCTGTCAGTCATTGGCTGGTCAGTGGTTCTGCAAAGTAACTAAGTATATTTTCTCAAGTACTATGCAAGTGCTTACAATGCACAGTTTAATTTTGAGGTCCTTTTAATTTACTTTCCATTTTTGTTACTTCTACTCCACTACAATGACAGCATTTGACAGCTTTAGTTACTTGTTACTTTGCAGATTTTATTATCAATACAAAACCTACTGTAGCCTAACCACATACAGCCGATCTACAATGTGACGCGTTATGAGCTTGTAGATTTGCTATTTTCAGAAAATGTGTGTGTATGTGTACACACACACACACACACACACACACACACACACACACACACACACACACACACACACACACACACACACACACACACACACACACACACACACACACACACACACACACACACAGTTGTTATTGTAAAGCACTTTGCAACTTGTTTTTGAAAGGCGCTATATAAATAAAGTTATTATTATTACACTGGCTCCCGTTTTTTTTTAGGATTTTGAAAATTATTTTACTAGTTTATAAAGCTCTAAATGGACTGGCACCTTCCTACCTCCGTGACTGCCTGCCTAGATATGTTCAAAACCAAACCGGCCCCTCAGGTCTTCTAGTGCTGACCTGCTTGCGAGGTGCCTACACTGACAAACTCCCATTACACCGTAGACAGGCATCCTCTGTGGATAGCTTTAAAGCGCAGCTCAAGACCTACTTCTTCACTCTTGCTTTTAGCTGATTTGTTGGTATATTTTTAAATCTCTGTGTTGTTATCCATGTCCTCACTGTATTGCCTGATTCACTGCCCTTAGCTATTATTTTAATGTTGTTTTATGCTTCTGCTTTTCTTTTTTGCTTTATTGTTAATTAAACTGTAATTGTATTCTTGCTCTGTAAAGCACTTTGAGGTGCATTTCATGTCATGAAAGGTGCTATACAAATGAAGTTTATTATTATTATTATTACATGTATTATTATTATTATTATTATTATTATTATTATTATTATGTATACCAGCTTAATATTAATGAGGCAATGGATGTGATGGAATGGCAGGTATGATAAACCTCTAGATAATCTGTAGTAGCAGTGCTAAATGTGCAAAAACAGAAGGCATACAGATATACGTCAGAATCATTAGTCTATGCACATTGTGCAAGTAAGTGTCAATTGGTCACCTGGTAGTGCAGGTGACACTTTGTCGACTAGGACTGTACGTATGGGACTGGGACTATTTTAAAATAAATGAAAATAGCCGATCTGCAAGCTCATGATACAATTTGGCATTTAACTCTTAATCCAGAGTGATTTACAAGGACAACACAAGGTAATACATGAAATGCATAGAAATAGTAATCTAGGATCATAGGTAAACCAAGAATCACCAGTTTAACAGTAGAATATAAAAGCAAAATCAATAATCTGTACATTGAAACTATACAAACTACATAAAATGGTATCTAATTACATTTTAGCCTTTGCATAAGCCTGCAATAGATTGCTGTAGATCGACTATTTCCACTATTTTAAAATGTTTTTCAAAATAAGAAAAATGCCTGATAAGATAAGGCATAAGACATAAGACTGAGGGCAAAATAGGGCTTGCTTGCAATGTCCAATATTTGCCCACACAAAAAAGTGTGAGTGAGAGTGTGGCGTTGTAGGGGAGGTGTCCCCGCACGCGTGCGTATGTCAGAAGTGCTAGCACTCACAGCCGTCTCCTGTCCAGTGTCCACTATTTTCTGAAAACGGCACTTTTCGGGCCTCTGACCTCACTTGACGGTCCGCCACACTTTTTTGGACACCTCTCTGGCTTAGCTGAGAGTGTGGCGTTGTAGGGGAGGTCTTCCCAAATGCGTGCGTATGTCAGAAGTGCTGGCACCCACAGTTGTCTCCTGTTCAGTGTCCACTATTGTCATAAAACGGCACTTTTCTGACCTAGAGCCATCACCTGTCCAGTGTTCAATTTGTATAGGCTATGCATTCCTTTGAACAGCATTTATCCATTTAGTATAAATTATTAATGTTATTAAAACCGTTTTTGTTACACAGAAACATAATGTGTGTTGTATAGCTTCGTTCAAATGCTTAATTTATAGTTTTAATGTGCAAATGAACCGTTTTTCAATGGCTTCTGTTTACTCTAGAGGGTACTCTTATTCTGAAGAGATCGTCGACCGGAAGTCTTATTGCTGCTCACGGAACACAGCTAAGCACACGGATCTGCAGAAAGTGTTTCACTGTGTGAAACTTGTCTCAAAACTGAATGCGTGTGTTGGTGTACCCACAAATGCAGATTCAGCTATTCACACGCAGTATTGACGATTTACAAATGATATTTTATGATAAATGCGCCCGCAAGTGTACATTATTTTTACAAATGATATATTTACAAATAGTCATATATTTGTACAAATCATAGCACATGTATTTGAATGAGAACTTACAAGTTACAAGTAAGTTTGCACATAGGAAAATACATTTGTAAAATTCTCTTAAAAAAGCGTGACGTTTGTCTCAAAATGATTTAACAGGAAAAGGGAATGTATGCGTGTGTTGGTCTACTCACAAATAAGATCCAACAATTCACACACAGAATAGATGATTTACAAATTATATTTTATGATAAATGCACACACAAGTATAATATCTTTTTGCAAAAATTACAAATTCAAATTTACAAAAGTCACAAATAGATAATTCGTGTTTGTAGATTGCAAAATACATTTGTAAATCATGGAAACACATTTGTAAATCAAAGAATATTTGTGCATCTTGGTATTGGATTCTCAAATACTTTTGAGACAAATCTCTCCCCATATTGCTCGGGCTCCCCGGCACCCACAGGACTGGTGCCAATGTCTGCAGGTCTCTGCACAAACATACACTGAACAGAGAGAATGTTCTGTTTTCCATGTCAACTGTATGCATGCAGAATGAGCATGTAAGGTATTGTGTCATATCACCAGATGTTGCTTATGATCTGGTGAAAAAATATGTGTAATCACTGTAATCAAAACGCCCTTCATGACAGTTACTCTATACATTACATTTTTGTATTTAGTTTTTTTTAGAACAAATGGCCTCAGTTTAAAGTTAGCTCCATAATCTCATAATCTTTGAAGCTGAATATTATTGTATCTTGACAAAAAGGTCACAGTTGATGGCCCTGGATCTGAGAATTTGTATAATTTTCTCTATCACCAAAGTACATTAAGAACTGGAATATAATAATTAATGTGATCTGAGTGCAGCTTTGTCAGCGATGTGTCACTCATCATGTGTGACTCATAGTATTTCAGAAAAAGAAGGGAAGTCTGCACACCGTTTGAGCTCCCAGTGGAAGAGTTTTTTAAACCTTTAGTCAGGTTCACTATGTAATTTTGTCGGATTTTTTTGGAGATTTGCAAAACTATACATTTTTGGAAAGGTTATTGTCTAAGGAATCAGAAAATCAATGTTTGCATTTGCCCAGATGTGTATATGGCGGCCATATTGGCAATTACAAAATGGCCACCCTAAAATGTATGTTTTTTGATATCTCGGCCTCTAAATAAGCTGGAACATTGATTTTAACTCCTAAACCTACATTTTCAGTGTCGAGGAATCCAATGGTGGTAATTATAAAGCTACACAACTTTACAATATTAACCCTTAGATGCATGACTGAGTTCAAAATGACCAGATGTGGTTGTTTTCTTGCAATATCTTTGTAATTAAAAAAACATTTATCAATTCATATTGAAGATTTGCAAAACTATACATTTTTGGAAAGGTTATTGTCTAAGGAATCATAAAATCAATGTTTGCATTTGCCCAGATGTCTGTGGCCATATTAGAATTGACAAAATGGCCGCCGTAAAATGTATGTTTTGTAATATCTTGGCTTCGAAATAAGATGGAACATTGTTTTTAATGGCTAAACCTACATTTTCAGGGTCAAGGAATCCAATGGTGCAAGTTATCATTTAATTTTTTGTATCGTCCCATTGACATAATCCATCATATGGGTAAAAACAGCACAGCCCAGGCAGTCAGTCAGATACTAACTCAGTGTTCTTTTTATTTCTTTTAACTGTGAACTTTGGATGTTTGTGTAACCATCTTAAACATCATGACATGTGCAATCTTAGACAGTCTTTATGCATCATCATAATCATCATCATCATCATCATCATCACTTTTGTGCGTCACAGCTTGGGAATCGTCATCGTTCTGACACTGGCTGCTGCACTGACACATTTCAGTACAGGCTAAGTCCTTAGCTTTGCAGGAACATCTGCCAGAAGAACAGTCAGATTTACACTTCCATTGAACCATCTCAAGGATGGCCTTTTGGGCTGGGAGGACCTCTGTGGTCGTTGGTTTCAGCATGCCATCCAAGTGTTTGAAGTACCCATTTTGCAGGGGATGCAGCTGTGGATCCTGCATATTAATGGCTGCTTGTGCCCATGCCCTTGTTTGGACATGGACTCTCAAGATGTGCTGCTTCAGAGCTCCAGGTGTTGGAGGGAGCTTGTCACTTTCTGCACTGTGTTTGCAGAACAGATGCCATTGCAGTTCAGGGATTGTCTTGATGTTGATACCCTTGGGTGAGTAAGCTGTAAGGACTCCAGTGTTGACAGCATTCCTTCTAACACTTCTGCTTCATCCAAAAGCATCTGTAGAGCATTGATAACATCTTCATCCGTTTTGAGGTAGACCTGCAGCCTTGCCTACCATCAAACAAACACATCCCGATGAGCAGGTTCCTCTCCCATGACAAGACGAAGGCTGATCTGACTGACTATGTTGATACCAAAACTCTAGAGTACAACAGGGGATCCTCCAAGCTGATCATCACGTCTGCTTCTAGATACACTAGGAGCAACAAAGACCTGGTCTTTGAAGAAAATAACCACGAAGAAGCAGACACACTGCTGATCCACCAGGCTGTGCTGGCTTCACAGCGAAATCCACCTGATGCACAGTTGGTATTTTTCTCCCCAGATACGGACGTTTTAGTGCTAGTCACAGCAAACTACGACCTCCTGCTGATGAACACGTCCATTTCTATGGCCTCTGGTGTTGTGCAGATTGAAGATTGTGGCGAGCTCTAGCTAAAGAAAGAGCAAAGGTTTTGCCAGCCTTCCATGCATTCACTGGGGCCGACAACACAGGGAGGTTCTCCCGTATAAGCAAGGCAACCTGGCTGCAGGTCTACCTCAAAACGGATGGATATTATCAAAGCTCTGCATATGCTTTTGGATGAAGCAGAAGTGACAGAAGGAATGCTGTCAACACTGGAGTCCTTTGTATGTGCAGCTTACTCACCCAAAGGTATCAACATCAAGACAATCCCTGATGCGATGGCACCTGTTCTGCAAGCACAGGGCAGAAAGTGACAAGCTCCCTCCAACACCTGGAGCTCTGAAACAGCACATTTTCAGAGTCCATGTCCAAACAAGGGCATGGGCACAAGCAGCCATTGCTCTGCAGGATCCACAGCTGGATCCCCTGCAAAATGGGTACTTCAAACACTCGGGTGGCATGCTGAAACCAACGACCACAGAGGTCCTCCCAGCTCCAAAGGCCATCCTTGAGATGGTTCAATGCAAGTGCAAATCAGACTGTTCTTCTGGCAGATGTTCCTGCAAAGCTAAGTACTGAAATGTGTCAGTGCAGCAGCCAGTGCCAGAACGATGATGATTCCCAAGCTATGATGCACGAAAGTGATGTTGATGATGATGATGATGATGATGATGATGGATAGAGACTGTCTAAGATTACACATGTCATGATGTTTAAGATGGTTACACAAACATCCAAAGTTCACAGTTAAAAGAAATAAAAAGAACACTGAGTTAGTATCTAACTGACTGTTTTTACCCATATGATGGATTATGTCAATGGGATGATACAAAAAATGAAATGATAACTTGCACCATTGGATTTCTTGACCCTGAAAATGTAGGTTTAGCCATTAAAAACAATGTTCCATCTTATTTAGAAGCCAAGATATTACAAAACATACATTTTACGGCGGCCATTTTGTCAATTCCAATATGGCCACAGACATCTGGGCAAATGCAAACATTGATTTTATGATTCCTTAGACAATAAACTTTCCAAAAATGTATAGTTTTGCAAATCTTCAATATGAATTGATAAATGTTTTTTAATTACAAAGATATTGCAAGAAAACAACCACATCTGGTCATTTTGGACTCAGTCATGCATCTAAGGGTTAATATTGTAAAGTTTTGTAGCTTTATAATTACCACCATTGGATTCCTCGACACTGAATATGTAGGTTTAGGAGTTAAAATCAATGTTCCAGCTTATTTAGAGGCCGAGATATTAAAAACGTACATTTTTAGGGTGGCCATTTTGTAATTGCCAATATGGCCGCCATATACACATCTGGGCAAATGCAAACATTGATTTTCTGATTCCTTAGACAATAACCTTTCCAAAAATGTATAGTTTTGCAAATCTCCAAAAAAATCCGACAACATTTTAAATCAAAGCGTAGGGAACCTGACTACTTTTAACCGTAGCTGGTCTTCATCAGGTCTTGATATTATATAGCTCAAACGGTGTGCGGACTTCCCCTCTTTTTCTCATGTACGTATTGTTGTCCAGCACTTGATTAACTGCTTTAGGATGTACGTGCTTACCCCTCGTTCCTATTTGACTCCTAGTATTTCCTCATGAGAAAATAATAATCAGTCTTTTGAGGCACTGGGGTTCACGCTGGTCCCGAGGAAGACTAAGCTAGTAACTCCCATCATGATTACTGACATGGACCAGGACTATGCAGATGACATTACCCGAGTCTCAGACACAGCAGAGAATGTAAGGCAATAGAAATGGAGTGCAAGAAGATCTGCCTCAAGCTCTACGCCAAGAAAACAAAGTATCTGTATTTAACACAGAGGACATCATTGCCACTGCTGACGGGACAGTGCTCGAGGTAGTCAAGGACTTCAAAGGACTTTTACTTGTACTTTAAGTATTTTTTAAAAGCATGTACTTTTGAATACTAAAAAGAAATTTTGACTGAGCTACTTTTACTTGTAGTGGAGTAAATTTGACCAGGAGTATCTGTACTCTTACTCAAGTACTGGGGTTGAGTACCTTGTCCACCTATGGTTATGGCAACTACTCTGGAATGTGAGCTGTGCCACTCAGTATGTCTTAAAACTCTCAATATCAGCCTTAAAGCCTTGTCTCTGTGAATGTATCAAATCAGGCTCTATAAGTCCATATATGGGTGTATCAATATACCACAATTTGTACAATGATAAAATGTAAAAAAAAAAATGTTTACATTATTTTGATAATAAGACCCAATTACTGAAGAATATGCATGTCACTTGTTTACTATGACACTATGTATGACACATTAGGAGTCCACTGGTACAGTGATTCTCTAACTTTTTATTTTCAAGGACCCCCATGACTCAGAGAGTGCACAAATGGACCACCAAATGGTTCTAGCCAAGGAAACATGTGTCCGTGTACGGACACTTTGATGACCCCTGTCCCATAGTGTTAAGGAGAACCCCTTCTGACTGACGCTATCATAAATACTGACATTAACATCAATTAAAGAGTTGAAGTTACACCTTTTCATCTACATGTCACTAAAAGACAAGCATGTCTCAGTTTCTCACCTGCTTCAACGTTGAAATCTTCCAGTAGATGTGAAGACAGAGAGAATGATAAAAACGTTGAAAAAGAAAACGGTTGATGACAGATGATTTTCTAGGTTATAAAACATCAAAAAGTAGCAGCTCACTGATATGTCTCTGGTGTGTATCTACTTGTAGCCTGCCCCGGCGTGTCTGATATCTGGTCTAGAGGGGCGGATTCAAAATCTTTGGTGAAAACAATTGGTTCACCGACCTGTGCGCCCGCCCTCACCCCACGCCCCTCCTCCTCCCCCAATGTGCAGCATTGAGAGCCCTGACGTCAGAACATTTGGAGCGACGCCCACTGCACTCTGTTTGGTTGGGGAAATTAAAGGTTGAAGGAAGCCGAGCCTTCTAATCTCTAATAACATCTAATCTCTAGTAACAATTAATCTCTCCACAATTAAAATCATCACAACTCCCTGAAGTTTTAACCGATTTTCTAGCAGTTCTGTTTGTAACAAATGCCAGACTTCAGAAGGCTGCAATTCGAAAATGGCCCCTGTCTAAAGGCCTTTGCAGACAGGGTGCGATTTTTCGCACGGAAAAAACGGACAATATAATTTTTTAATTGAACACATGGTTCTCAATGACCTCATGCACACCGGCTCCGAATTTACCGTGCGGCGGTGCGTTTTTTTTCCAATCTAAAGGTCCTTATATACCGGCGAATATAGCGAATATACGCAAAATTCGGACTCGTTCCGAATAATTAAAAGACGCTTTTTCGCTTCGCTTTTTCGCTGTACGGAGGACCTTTAACCAGTTCGATTTGTGCGTATTTTCGCATGCAGTAAAAACTGATTGACTAATCGCACCCTGTCTGCAAAGGCCTTAAGTCTTAACCTACCCCCCCAACCTCCCCGTCCCCGTTTTCTTTCTCTCTTGTACATTTTTTTCACTCTTCATACCAGTAACCTGTAAGCTGATTGTATGACGTTCTGTATAGTAGTGTGTATATCTGTCTCTTATATGTCATCTTGATTTGTGTGCATGGGGATCTCATCTTAAACAAGCTCAGTGCTTAATGAGTCTTCCAGTTTAGTAGACCTTGTATTGTGAATTCGTACTTCCATGTACTGATGTTCTGTCTTACTAAATAAAGTACATCAATCAATCAATCAATCAATCAATCAATCAATCAATCAATCAATCAATCAATCAATCAGACAGACATGGAGTTATGGATCCAGTAGGCCTATACTTGGTTAAATCTAAAATGCATATTTTCATACCAAAATACTAATACTATTAGTATTATACTACCAAATACTAATACTATTATCCAATCCAAGTAATAGTCACAAAGCATCTATGTCAGTACAGTCACTGAAATAGATAATATACATGAAATATGCAGATATGCCATATTGCTGAATTGCCCTTTCTGTCTACAACATCCTCATCATGCTATTCAAGTCAGAATACAGCTATCTGGACGTTTTTAGGCCCAAACACATTAAATAATAAATACCACAATTAAATAAATAAATCAAAACAAATGAAACAACAAATTAAATATGTATAATTTAATTTCTGGACTTTCTGGAATCTTATTTAAACCTGAAATGGCTTTGAGACACTGACAGTCTGTGTTCTATATTTTAATGGCTCTGAAAACATAACACATAACACTCCAAGACAGTTGAAAGCAATTATAACATCAAAGTCGCAGAGCATTAAGATATAATGGTTAGTTAGTACATACATAAATAAATAAGTAAAGTAAAATAATTTAAAAAATCCCTGGAAGACAACTATTTTGCACAACTTTTGCCAAGTTGACACTGTAATTTATAGTTTGGCGATGTGGTGAGCCTCAATTTGTACGGCCTCGCTCACACATATAAAACAAGCGCTTCATGCTCCACGCATGCTTTATGGGGGGTTTTGAAGCGCTGACTTGTCGCATGGCTTCATGGCTTCACCCCTCCTCCCCTGCTCGCGATGTGTTTTTCTTTTTGTAACTTTAATTCGGTTAATTTCGGTGACAATCAAAAAAAAACAAAAAAGCATGAAAACATCTGTACTCTGCCTTTGGCATTAAGACAAACAGATCATGATAGCCAAGTCCAAGGCAAGAGAGTAAGACAATGACACTGTTATGAATATGATATGGGCATGCAGAGACGTGTACTATTTATTGTGCACACTCTGCACTCTCACTGACAACTCACTGGCTGCTGTTTTCCTGGCTCAGCTGAGCTTCTCTCATGCAGAAATGCGCTTTTGAGACATTTGGGCATTAACACGCATGTAAACAACACGTCGCATTGTGGCGCGTTGTGAGCTTGTAGATCGGCTATTTTCAAATAGCCTAAAATAGGGCTAAAGTGGTTACTGTATGTTTTATAATGTAATAATTTATATCTGTAGGCTATCTGTATTTATAAGTAGGCTAACTAGTAAAATAGTAGAAATACTCCAGTAAAAAAAGAATCCTCAAAATTGTACATGGTACAGTACTTGAGTAAATGTACTTAGTTACTTTACACCACTGCTACATTGTATACTTTTTTTTTTTGCATTGTTATGACCCTCGGGTCATACGTTTCGTATTTTCTGGTACTGTGTGCTGTTTTGCCCTATACCTGTCCTCTCCTCTCATTCAGGGACGGATTATGGCATGTGCACATTGTGCCCTGGAGCCAAGGGGGCCCTGGCACTGCCACCTGTGTTCCTTTAAGTATTCAAGAAAATATTGTTCACAATAACTGAGAGCAGATTAATTTAATTTATTTTATTTTAGGTTATTTAATTGGGAAAGGATCAGTCAACTTTCTGTAAGTGAAGTATCATTGTTCTAATCATGAATGTGTTTTGTCTTTTTATGAATTAGGAACAAGATGGTGAGTATCAAACCTGTTCTACCTCATGGCCTCCAATGTGTTTTCAAATGACATCAAGTTTTTATAATAGCACACCACAGATTGAATGGATCTTATATGTCTTCACAGTTCATTGTGATTGTATTTTACAAGTTGCTTTAGGATTCAACTCTAATGATTTTTTTCATATAAGTGTTGTTAGAGTCATTTGAATATCGAAACAGAGATCTTACCTTTTCTGCTAAATCCCATGATCGTCCAAACATCTTCTATTTTCTTCTCTTTTTATACAAAATGAGACTTTTTTTCCATTGACAGTGTTGCATTATCATTGTGATAATACTTTAGAACAATGACTGGCATACAGTCTCATATCAATGACTAGCTCCAGTCATGTGACTGGCTAGACTGAGAAACATGTTGGGATGTGTAACCACTCTCACTGTCCATGATTTACATTTCACTTGTTTTGAATTATTGTTTTGACTTTTAAACTTTAACATTATCATCTGATTAAAATTCAGAAGATGTTTTGTCTTCATAACTGAGGAAAATCTTACTATACCTAGAATACAATTACCTTATTGATATTGTCTCTCTAAACTGACATTTAATCACTTCACAAACTTGATCTGCATGTTACAGTACAGTATGTGCATGTTTAATGTATTTAGGTGTTACAGCTAAAGAGTATCTAAAGACCATTATTGGTGGCCATTTTACACCCATTTAAATTGTTATGGGCCCCGCCCTTAACAAAGGCCCCCCGACTGTGGATACTTTATTCAAATATAACATACTGGACATCGCCTCAAAGCTAGCAGCCATCTTTGGTTACAGTTAGAACAGGAAGCTCTGTGTGTGTGTGTGTGTGTGTGTGTGTGTGTGTGTGTGTGTGTGTGTGTGTGTGTGTGTGTGTGTGTGTGTGTGTGTGTGTGTGTGTGGTTCTGTCAACACAACAATACTACAGTGAATATAAGTGGAAGAGATAAGAGCGAATAATATGATTCATTCACTGAGGATGGTTCATCTAAACATACATATATGTTCTATCTATAATATATTCTATTATGTTGTTATATTGTTATATAAAAGACACACAACTGGATATGAGCCTGACAAAACTGCCGAACGTGAAGGAGGAGAACAAGAGACAACATCAGGATCTGACCCAGGACCAGCATGACCTGAGAGAACAGGTAGAGAGGCTCACAGTTCAACTGACGGAAAGAGACATCAACCAGAAACTAAAAGGTAGCACACACACACACACTTCATCACAAAGCTGATTATTTGGCCTTGTCAACAACAAACATGATAACGTTTCGGCCTAGTGGCTTCATCAGAGTTTCTAATTTGTTCAAGACAACAATAGTACTGTGAAAGAGATCAGAGAAAAAAAAATCTTTGATGGAAAAAATGTTTGTGGTTAATCTAAACTATCCTTTAATGTACTTTCTATTATGTTCTATAAAAGAGACACCCCAGGAAATGAACAAAAAATGTATATATTATCTTTCTTATTATTACTACACTAATAACGAAATGAATCTCCTTTCAAGATGCTTCCGCAACTCGGCAAAATCTGATGAAGATCCCAGAAGTCAAAGAAGACATGTCGAAGCTGATGTCGGTGAGATTAGTGTTCATTCAAAGAGTCTCACAGGTCGACCTGCGTTCTCTACTCTACTGGATGAACTTCTGGATAAGAAGGTCATCAATTACGAAGAAATGGTGTGGAGAAAGGGAAACAAGGCATGTTCAATAATGCTTGACATCCTTCATCAGCTGGATCCTAACCTTTAGTGATCTACTGCAGTAAGATTAACCCTCACCTACAGACAGTGGTGGACAGTAACTAAATACATTTAATACATTCAATTCGAAACTGGCCCCTGTAAAAGTCAAAACCTAGCACCCCCCCCCCCCCCCCCCCTTGTAGTTGACCTCGTATTTGAACTGTACTTTCATGTGCTTTTTTTCTGCAAACTTCTAAATAAAGTATTCAATGAATCATTTACGTGAGTACTGTCATGTAGGCTACTTAAATAAATGTTTTTAGTATCTGTACTTTACCTGAGGATTTGTATTTTTGGATGCTTATAACTTTCACTTTCACTGTTGACAGCCGGAATGTAGACGGTACCCCGGGAGCAGTATGGGTTAGCGCCCCATGCTGTGTCTTCCGTGAGGAAGAAGCCCAACAAACCCGCGGTTAGGCCTTTAGGAGGGCCATTCCAGCGTACCGCAAGCAGAGCTAATACCATTAGACGGCCCAATCTAGTGGTATCGTTCCAAGGAACCATCACGCCAGAAGGAAATGTTTGGATCGGGGCGGTGCACCTGATCTGGCGCAGCGCTCAGGTCCTGGACCTGGTGAGACGAAGGAGGAGCCCGGCCAGGAGACAACCCACAGAGCCTAGTCCCTCCACGTGCCAGAGCCTCCCCGAGTCCCGGCAGAGTACTTCCGGAGAAGCGGACTGCCCTGTCTTTCCCTATAGGTCTGACCGTGGGTGCTACTGGGACGTAAGTCGGGGCTTGATCAACCCTGGCTGGGTCACCTGGGTGAGGGTGTATGTTGTATGTTGCGAGACCCGAAACACCCTATGACCCCAGGCTACAACACTGATGATACGTCCCAGTTGCATCCATGTGATGTTTTTCTTTATCACTTAGGGTTGTAGTCGAGACCATCTAAAGCGAGTCCAAGTCAGTACCAAGTCCAAGGGGGGGCGAGTCCGAGTCAAGACCGAGTCCGGGAGGCCAGGGAGGGGGTCGAGTCCGAGTCAAGACCGAGACCGACGGGGGTCGAGACCAAGTCAAGACCGAGACCGACGGGGGGCGAGGCCGAGTCAAGACCGAGACCAGATTTTCTTTTTTCTTTTTTTTGGTACAGAACACATCTTGATCTGAAACACTGCAATTATATGTTTCTGGCTTTGGAAAACCTCAAAATTAGGTATGCCTGGCCTACTACAATGAAATCTATTCAATAAGTATGCATAATGTGTGAAAATGTGTATTGTCACTATGTGTAAATAAATGTACATGGATAAATAATAAGTAACATAGCCAACACAATGGCCAACATAGCCAACACAATGCTTTTTGCTAAACGCAACTGTGCAAGCTCATTTTAACCACAAAAAAGAAACAAAACAAATCACCTTTAACCCGTTAAAACCGGGGAAGCATCTGTGTCATTTTAGATTGTTGACATACATACATGCATACATACAGCACCTTAAGTTTTTCGGAAAATTCTTAGGATTTAGAACATTGGTTTAGAACAGTGGTTCTCAAAAATAGCAAACTTGTACGCATAGCAAGCTTGTAGCAAGCTATTTAATTTTTGAAAAATCTTGAAAGTGTTCTTCAACAAAAATATTTCTTCTGGGGGTCCCTGGCACAAAACATTTTCAGATGAGGGGGTCCGCAGCCAAATACATATCATTTTGGGGGTCCTTGACTCCTTGGCTTGTATTTGATTGTAAATCAGTAGTTTGATAACTACTGATTTAGCTGAATTGGCCGACATTTTCTTGAACGTCTACACAATTGATCACATGTGTCCATTAACCTGTTTGGTCTTTGGTGTCAGTTTCCGACCAAAACCTTTCAAATTAATGGCTCGTCTTCAAAGTAAAACAACACGCTCATCCAATGGTGTAAACTAAAGTAATTAAGTACATTTACTCAAGTACTGTACTACTTAAGTACAATGTTGAGGTATTTTTTTTTCTTCCAATTTTCAATACTTTTACTTCTACTCATATCAGAGGCAAATATTGTGCTTTTACTCGACTACAATTATTTGAAAACGTAGTTTGCAGCAGATATAAATTATTACATTATAAAAATATATTAACCACTTTAGCCATATATCATGACATCTAGAAAATAGCAGATCTACAAGCTCACAATTGTGAGCTTGTAGATCGGCTATTTTCAAATATTTTAGTACTTTTACTTTTGGTACTTTAAGTATATTTTGAAGCCAATAGCTTTTATATTCATGGTGAAAACGTTTCTGGATGTAGGCCTACTTATTGCTTTATTGTATGAAATAAATAGGATTGATAGAATCATAGAAATAGAATTGATCTTAATATGAAAAGCAGAAAGAGCTCAGTCTCCCTGTGCGCAATTACGCACAATGTGGTACAACTTACAAGAGAATAGATCATTTAAGTGATTTGTAGACAAGCCGACGACAGCATCGGTCAGGATCTAATGTTAATTAATGTTTTTAGTTTTGCTGCTTGGACTGATATATTTACTGCAGTGAGTGACACAGTATAATGTACGCAAGGAAACCTTACTGGAAGCAGTCTCTATTCATCTTTAGATGATTAGAGACTGATGATGATTAAAACAACCACAGGCTACACAGTGAACACACACAATAAATAAATAAAAACCTGTTCGTGGATATAATTTAAAAAGAATATAAACTAGAGGGACAGGACTGCTGGTGTTCTGCTGCTGCTGCGCTGTCAACTACAAGATGATGCGCTCCAAGACAGCTGTCCATAAGCGCCAGACAGCTCTCTTATAATGTTAATGTGAATGGGCCCCTTATAGATATAATAAAATTATTTCATTGCATTGTAGTGACTTGGTCTTGGACTCGAGTGGACTCGGTGGGGGTAGAGTCCCGAGTCCCTTAGTCCGAGTCCGAGTCAAGACCGAGTCAAATTATGGGTGAGACCGAGACAAGACCGAGTAAATCAAAAAGCGGTCTCGAGACCGGTCTCGAGACCTTTGAAACTATACATTTCAAAGACAAATATTGTGCTTTTGACTCCCTTACATTTCTAGGAAGGGAAAGTAAAGTGAATTATGAATTTTGAACCATTTTAACGCTATTTCAAATATAGTGAAAAAAGCAGATTCACAAGCTGAGGCACTGCATTCTTTTGTTGGTTGGCTTTTGTGGATGTTATGCAAATAAAGGTTCCTTAAATTTTTTTTTTTGTCACATCCTTTTATGGATCAGGGCCCACCTGAAAATCTCAGAGGCATTTGCGGCCCACCCAGCCGACCACTTAACATGGCAGACATTGGGCTGCCGTGTTAAGTGGTCAGATGGGTGGGCTGTGTGTATTTTCAGAACGTGTTTATTTAAATGATCAATCAATAGATTGTGTTTTGGCTTGGATCAATGGATGTAGCATAATAATGTTGCATACTTCAAGTTGCTATTCATCTGTATCTCAATGAAAATACAGTATGTATTTTTTTATATTAATGTTAAAATCTTAGTGTTTTGGCAGTTATTTGGGGGCCCACTCCACTTGTAATACCTGGCCCACAGGCTGGGAATCGCTGATCTAACGGGGGTCTTGTGTGTGTGTGTGTGTGTGTGTGTGTGTGTGTGTGTGTGTGTGTGTGTGTGGGCGCCTGCTGTTACTCACTGTGTCCACAGGGTGGCAGCATCTCCTGATAAACCAACAGGGCAAGCCAAAGGATATCTGAACTTTTGTGTGATGCAATCCACACATTTATTGAGCAGTACTCAAACGTTTTACTTGAGTAAAAGTATCAATACTGCAATGTAGAAATAGTTACAAGTAAAAGCCCGGAATTCAAACCGTACTTGAGTAAAAGTACAAAAGTATTGGCAAAAGTATAAGTACTCATTTTGCAGAATGTCCCATTTCACAACTTTCGAAAGTATAAAATGCGACGCATTGTGAGCTTGTAGATCGGCTATCTTCAAAAGGCCGAAATGTATAGGGCTGAAGTGGGTAATGTTGCCCAAGCCAATTGCGTTGATGCGGTGGACATGGATCGTCCTCTCCCATCGTGTGTGTGTGCGTGCGCGCGCGCGCGCGTGCGTGTGAATGAGTGGTGGTGAGTGACTGATTGACTACCAGCTGGTGTGAATGATGACTGACTGGTAACTAGTAGGTTGAACCTCTTGGTTCCTGCCTTCCAATGGAATGGATGCCTTCCCCCAGACCACACTTCAAAAACCAGCAGTCAGTCGTCTTGCGTTAGAATGTGGTTACATTCAGTGTATTTACATGACTATAATAGTGTTTACTATTTATAGTATATACCTTGATATGCGTTGTTCATTTATATGCAGTGTCCCGTCTAAATAAATAAATAAAGTAAGTAGGCCCAAAGAATTGCCACGGGTTAAAGTTCTGGATAATGTAATGTCTTAAGAGTGTAGGGGTAGGTGACCTATTTTTGTTATTAGCTTGTACTGTTTTTGTTTATATTAGGTAAGATATTTGTATTTTGAAAGCATGAAAGTCCATAAACTGCAAAAAGGCTCACACACTGAAAAATGAACTTTGAGGCTCTTTTGATGCAAAAATTGTATTTTATTTTCAAAACTGCAAAAAGTGACATGATGCAATAAGGTGACAGAGTGGATGTTTCGGTCCTCAGGCCATCATCAACACTGAGTTTTACACTGATTTGATCCTGGATATGAAATAAATCCTTGATTTGGGGGATTTTAAACCTGTGTGGACTGACTGTTTGGGGACTGGGGAGGAGGGATTCTGGCTGGCTCTGGTCCATAGTGTTAGAAGGAGTTCTCCTTAATGCTATGGTACTTTAGAGCCTTTCCCCTCACACCCGCGGTAGCACAGCCTCTCGTCTTAAGTAAAAATTACACTTTCGCTACTGACCAAAGCAAAGATTGTTTTATGGAATTGAAAGCCTACTTTCCTTAGTGGGAACACTCTGAGCGCCCCCCCACCTCCAAGAAAATATTTCAGTCAAAGGATTTTAAAAATGTTTCCTTAGGGCGCGCTCCCACCGCACTTTTGTTTTACCTCTGGGGCAGAATCTGCCAATGCTTTGTCAATGCAAATGCGTGGATTCACACACGAGCGGATCTTTCCGCCTGTCACGCAGACCTTGCGTTTATCTGCTCTACGCGACTTGTCCATTTGAAGCATAAAACTGCTGGAGGCAGGAGCTGCTTTTCCCCCTCTGTCCAATCGGGTGAGTGGAAGGCGGACCGTCCTAAGACTCAGGATGCACCATAGTGGTCAAGGCAGAAGGCGGTGCGGGCTACGGGGAGGGTCCTGAAAGTGAGTGACAGTGACAGGTGCGTCGCTCCCGTTTTTTAGAATCCGCTGGCTGCAAAAAATTGTGGCCGCGCACAACCTGCGTTTAACGCTAGCCGACCATGTTTTGGTGGGAGCGCGCCCTTATGGTGAAATATTTTCTTTTCTGGCCAAAAAGTGTATTTTAGACGCAGAGTGTTCCCACTAAGAACAGTTATCTTTGAACTCCATAAACCCGTCTTTGCTCTGGTGAGTAGCAAAAGAGTATTTTTTTTTACTGAAGATGAGAGGCTGTAGGCTGTGGTGTGTGCGCAAAGGCTCCAAAGTCCCATAGTGTTAAGGAGGACCCCTTCTAACGTTGCTCTTTCAGCCCGAGACTGTAATGTCAGAGGTTGGTTTGTGCCCGCTTGCAAATGTGTTTGAATGAATAACAAGAGAGAGAACGTTCTTGTACATGTTTACTGATTCAAACTGAACAGTGACTCACTCTCTACACTGTTTGTGTTTTTGCATGGTCCGTGATTGGCCAAGCAGTGTGGAACCTAATGAGCGTCCTAGAGAGCTGAGAGACCTGGCCCAACAGGTGGAGAGAGATGAGGTTTTGTTTCTAGGGTAAAACAGGCGATGGTCCTTCTTCATATTTGACATTTGATATTTGGCCAATGTCTGACCATTTGTATAGTATAGTTTGTTGATTAGTACTTTTCATGCAGTGATGGTCTTTATTTTAATTTTAGAAGCACTATAAAGGTCTTTTAATAAAGGTCCTTAAAGTGTCACTTTAGACATGTGCAGATATTCTATACACACTTACACTGTAATTGTTGGTTTGTTTACTGTTGAGAAAACTATTGAAAATCATCTGGGGACCCCCCAAAATCATTTGGAGACCACCCTGGGGGTCCTGACCCACAGTTTGAGAACCACTGCTCTATTCCACCTCTACTCCAAAAGCAACATGGCCTATTTATAGTTATTTTGAAAGAGAAATGTCCTGCAATATGAATCCATTTGATATGTTTTATTTTTTATAACTGATGTTGTATAATTAATTTCAATATTACACTGAAGGGTGTGCTTTACCGTGATTATTGGCACTTCAGTGATGAGGAGTGAGAGTCACAAGGTGTTCTTTTACGTCTGTTAATTCTCGCACGCACGCACGCACACACACGGCCTGTATTGCTTAATGCGTATACGTGTGTGCGTTGCATGAATGGTCTAATAGCCGACTATGGCTCACTGGGAGCAGTACTGTAGCCATAATGCTGTTGCTTTTATACTGTGTATGAGGATGCTCAGCAGTAAACCTGTTATGCACAGTAGCCATTTGGTTACTTGGCTCGTGGTGAATGTAGGGGGACATGTTCTAGCGTGCACAGTACCATGCCGTACCTGTGTGTGAAAAAATACTGGCCACACGCCGTGGTGTGACTGTGAAGCGACCAAAACACCACTAGTCAGTGACTACATGGTCACCCTAGTCAATAATCAGAGAGAGAGAGAGATTTTTTTAATATGTGATTTGGTTACTTATGTTATTTTGTTTATTTGTGGAGGACATAGACGGATTTCCGCGCGACGTCATCACAGAGCAGAATGCGCAATCTGCGCATGCTCGGGGGAAAGGTGCGTTCGAAAATACAGCCCTGAGCGGCAGTGAGCGCACTGGCCAATACAAACTAATAGGCGAGTGTGCTCCGGTGCGTAATTTCCGAACGCACCCATAGGCTTCCCCCTCCTCTGCGCGGTCATATTCCTCTCATGTTTACTAACAGGAAACCTGTCTATAGAGCGTCTAGCTAGGGGTTGAACAGCTGAGTGTGTGGGTTATGGCAGCTTCATCCATTTGAAGCCTATTGTAGTCTAACCTGGCCAAACAGGTTATGTTGTCTCTCGTAGCCTTGTAGGCTCTGCTCTGGCATTGTTTCTGACATGTTTGTCAATGTGTGTCTGCCACCCACCATTTGTAAAGGCTGCTCCAGCAGACTTAAAATGCACAGGGATTTGTATTGCATATTATTGTTTGTCTTTAAATGTCTCGATGAATTGAATACACAGGACCTTAATGGAAACAAGCCCTGAGGGCTTATCTGGGTTATCCTTTCAGTATTCTTTTGTATAAATCTGTACCATCGTGCCTTGTTTTTGCAAACTGTAGTAGTAGTATTCATTCAATCAATCAATCAATTGCCCAGTGAGTGTATTATGGACCATAAAATATGTGGACACTCTCTCTCGCCCTTTCTCTTGCTTGCCACCTCCTCCCTCTCTCTCGCTCTAATGCCCATGGGGCTGCTATGAAGAGGCTTTTTTTTTTCTGTCAGCGGGGGCCATGACTTTTTATGTGCTTTTCAAGATAGCCAAATCCAAAGCGTTTTTTATCAGATATAGCCTACTCCAGTCTACTCCAGTAGCCTACAGAATCCTCAGAGAGTTGTGACAGAACAGTTTGGGAACCAGCGGTCTCCCCCAGGAGATATTGTAAACATTCTGACCTTGTGTACATTGCACATGAAGTCAGAATGTTTATAACCTCGCGTCACCAGGCTTTCACGTAAATGTATGATTTTCTATTTTTTTATAGGACACATGATGAATATCAGGAGACAGTTGGACCAATAAAGGCATGTGTTTTGTTATATTGTATTTTGCACTATCCGAAAATGACTACAACAAATTTTTACTTTGAGTATTGGTCAGAGTTCTACGCTGCCTTTTTTATTATTTATTCATGAGTGTACCCAGGCCTGTACCGGGACAAAAAGTTGGCCCTGGAATGTAATGCCTTGATCGACCCACTTCTGAAAAGTGGTCACCTAACGTTACTTTCATCACATTATATTTCAACATGAATTCATTCATTAACAGGGTTAACAGACTCTTTATTGCATTATTGTTCACACAGCTTCTCTCACACTCTGCCTCTGACCGAGTGTTTTATGACTCTGCAAGGGTTATCCGAGTTCATATTCACACTTTGCCAACCACTGTACCAATTGCCACAAATATCTGTCAACCTGTGTTCTTATGGTAGCAATAAACCAGGCCATGATTACAGATATGTTCATATCTGTGTCTGTTTGAACATGTTCTATGATGAACATATACTGCGTACTGTCCTCCTCTCGTCACATGACCCAACCTGGTTGGGGAACTCTTTTCCTTGCCAGATTAAAGGAAGTAGGAAAGCCCATATAAATCATGTACGGACCAAAGTGGCAAGGAGTATTGGAGTCCTGTATAAAGCAAAGCATATTTTATATTACGAGTCACTGTACACCTTATATAACACGCTAATACTGCCATATCTGACCTGCTGTGTGGAGGTGTGGGGAAACGTTTAACAGAGTAACCTTCAGCCATTATGCACAATCCAAAAAAAGAGCAATAAGGGACAGGTCGATTTTTAAAGAAGGGTACCCGTGGAGAAAATGTATGTGCCCTGATCTAAAATGCCATAACCCTCTTTGACTGGGGAAAAAAATCAATGACCCTCCCCAAGTGATACAAAAAAAAAACCTCCCTCGGAGTGTCACTATATTGAATTGTCCCACGATATAGCCTATCGTGATATTAAAATGTGACAATAGGTATCTTCATGATGTCATACTGTATCATAATATATATACATTTTTTGCCGGTGAAAGTTATAGGAGTTCTCACTGTATGGTGTATGATATGAAATGTAAGCTTATCATAATCACAGTAATTATTAATCATGTCTTCCATCATATTCAAGGTATTTTGGAGAGAAATGAAACAGACTCCAGTCACTTTCAGTTTAGAGCAGGGGTTTTCAACTGATTTTGACCCAGGGACCACCATTCTGACTAAGAGCAACCTGGGGACCACCACTATTGTGTCGCTGGGTCCATCATAGACCACCCCACACAATAGTTGTGGGGGGTTCATGCACCATTCCATGGGGCTAAAAGTGTTTTAGACCAAGGACGCCTTAGCTGAGAGAGAGAGAGAGAGAGAGAGAGAGAGAGAGAGAGAGAGAGAGAGAGAGAGAGAGAGAGAGAGAGAGAGAGAGAGAGAGAGAGAGAGAGAGAGAGAGAGAGAGAGAAACTCCTACATTAAATTAAATTGTGTTGCAGATTACACTTTTTCCATTGATTTCATAGATGGATTCATATACTTGTTTGACAGCACTGTAAATCAGTCATCACATCAGTGTTGTGAAAATTCATGTTTTGTTTTGTCGATGTGTATTTTCACTTAAACCCTCAATACTTAGTCAACTTGACATTTGGCTCTGTATACTTGATTTGCTCTTTTTTCCCCTCTACAGTACACCGATCTTCGCTGGAAATGGCCGATCTACAAGCTCACATTTTCGGTGAATGTTTTCCCCAGAATAGGGATGCTACGGTTAAGATTAGTTTTTTCTTTCTTACTTGTCACTAATCACAGGCTACACCCTGGTACACAAATGGTACACAAAGTAGCCATTTGGGTACATTTGGGTATGTGTGTGCGTGTGTGTGTGTGTGTGTGTGTGTGTGTGTGTGTGTGTGTGTGTGTGTGTGTGTGTGTGTGTGTGTGTGTGTGTGTGTGTGTGTGTGTGTGTGTGTGTGTGTGTGTGCGCGTGTGTGCGTAGGCTGGGTGTGGTCAGAATCATCATCCTTTCTGATTTCGTCTCTCTTCTCTCCTCAACCACAGAGACGTCTACCTGCGCAGGTGAGTTTATACTGATCAATAATATCATGTAGTAAACATATTTACTGATTAATAACATCCTACTGTACTATTAGAAATCTTTCTATCCTACTTCCTAGTACTTGTGAACCCAAGTTGCAGACCGGCGCAAACATGAAGAATGTGCATTTAAATTGCAATAGAGACTTTTGTTATTATATTTTTTTTCTTGCCCCCCCTGATTGGTCAGCCCAGTTCTGATCTATTGATTACAACAAAATAAAGAAAAGATTTAAAATATATATATATTTTTCCTAATTGATTAATTGATTCAATTATTTATTGAGTTCTCATATGGATGTGTCATTTGCATACAGGTGGCATTAGGCATTGTAAATAGATAGCCTGTCAGGTACTAACAAGACGTTAATAAGGTGGTCATGGATGGAACTCTTCTGATGTCTGCCCTGCCCTGCAGAAGTTAACAAGCATAATTTCCCCCTCTGAAAATACAATAATAAGGACTGTATCTATCACCTATCACCCTGACTCTCTCTACATGCAACTTCCTCACAGATGGTGTTTTTTTGTCTCCCCCACCCTCCCCTTCCCCATGACAAAATCTTGACCCCCCCTCCTGACAGAGGCTAAAATCGTCTATCTCTCTCCTACACTGTTTCCCTCTCCTTAAGCCAGAGAGCAAAAATGATAAAATTTTGAACGTTTTGAACAGATTGCTCAATGTACTGTATACAAGGTATCTGTACACATTATGACTTATTGCATTTTTTATATTATGTTGATGTTGCTATCTGCTAAAGTATTTAATTTATCGATGCAGTCGGGCAAAAACCTCATATATCCGTATTTTGACTTTTCATGATTTTTCATAACTTAATGGCCTACTTCGTCATACTTCAGTGTCACACAAAAGTAGCAAAAAAAAGACCAACCTACAATTGACAAAGCGTCACATCGTGACATTGTGTTTAAATGTGTATTTTCAGTCATGGACGGATTAACCTCCATGCAAGCCCCTGGGCCGATCATGTTTTAGCCCCTCCCCCCTCCCCCGTGTGCGCTCTTACCGCTCTACCCACAGCTGGTAGTCAGGTGGGTGCAGCATGCAAACACACTGCCCGAGTTTTAACCACTTAAAGCCCACATGGTTGATTGTAGTCCCCCAGGGCTCTAGTGTCTTTTCTGTTTTCTGTCATTATGGGGGTCACGACATGTTGTGAGCTTGTTGAACGGCTATTTTCTGCGAAAGCTTTCCCCACAATGAGGATGCTGGCCGGGGTTTAAGTGGTTAAGGCATGTGTGGGTCAAGAAATCATGTTTATCATACAGGATTTACATTCTGTAAACTGAAGTACAGCATGTGCATGTAGTAATAATAACCTTACTTGTGCATTCTTGCGGACATAGCACCAACATTTTGCTGCTTGTATATACCATTTGAGTGAGTGACACAAAATCCTTCTCACCACAGCTGTAAATATAGAGTAGGGCCCCTACTCTATAGGGCCCCTGAGAGTCGAGGGCCCCAGCCCAACTGACCCAATGGCTAATCTGTCCTTATTTCTGTCTTCCTCCTCTCTCTCTGTTGTTCTCAGGTGGTTAAAGTTCGCCATCTAGTGGACAATTTGTGGAATCTTGAACTGTAAAGGACAGGTATGTTTATACATACAGACTGATCAAACCATTGTTATGATGAGCATGTTGAAATACACTGTACATATTCACTGTAGAAAGTAGAAAGTAGAAAGACTATAGACACTTTTTGTGTGAATTTAAAGGGACAGTTCACCCCCAAAATTACTTTTTTTCTATCGATTACACACCCCATGGAGACTTGAATTCATGGAGAGATGCTAATGTCTACGGCAGGAGACTCAAAGTTGACACTTTGAGTCTCCTGCCGTAGACATTAGCATCTTTCCGCCAGTCATCAAATTATAGGCTTAGGAATGCGAGAAAAACAAAACAAACTCCATGTTTTCAAGGCTTCATGTGGTTGATAGAAAATAAGTAATGTTTGGGTGAACTATCCCTCTAAAGAGCTGAATTCTGTATTTTTTTACGCTACATTTGGATGTTGTCATTAATGTTTACAGATCCTCTCCATAAAAGCCTGATCAGTTAATGTGTGTATGTCCTATTTAATGTAATATTCTGCATACAGTACCAGTCTGTTAATCCAAAACAAATCCTGACATCCCTATGTTGGCCCTGTCATTATATATGCAAACCGTCAAACATTTTAAAAAATAGCCGATCTACAATCTCACATGCAGAGCGTTGTGATGCAACGCTCTGTGAGATTGTAGATCGGCTATTTTCGCCACACGACACCATCGTATGACAAAATAAAATCAGATTTAAGAGGTTAACGTGTATTAAATGATGTGCATAACTTCAACTAAAGCTTCTGTTTAGTCTCTTCACACCCAAAGCTTTAAAAGAATGAAGCTGAGATGTTAACACTCTGTTTGTACCAGGAATCAGCCATGGAGACACTTAAGGGACGTATGTTGGCAACTCTGAATCAGCTGGGAGACGAGGAGTTTGTGACGTTCAAGGTGGATCTGGGAGATGTCTGGTTCTTTATGGGAAAGGAACCAGGCTTCCCAAGGATCCCAACGCACTCTCTGGAAAACGCTGACAGGAAGAAGACTGTTGAACTCATCATGCTGATGTACTCCAGAAAAGAACCTCAGGTCATGGCGCATGTTCTGAAGAAGATGAAGAGGGAGGATCTACGGGGCAGGTATTTAGCGATTATCGACGCACATGAGGTACGTGCACTGTCCAGAAACTGAACACAATGGTTGTTGTGTCTGAAAGCAGTCACTAGTTCAGTAAACACACTGATGTACACGAGCACACACGCACGCACGCACGCACGCGCGCGCACACACACACACACACACACACACACACACACACACACACACACACACACACACACACACACACACACACACACACACACACACACACACACACACACACACACACACACACACACACACCCTGCTCTGAGCAGTCAGATCATTCATACATATATGCAGTAAGTGTTTAATCTATTTGGCTTTGTTATCACTGAGCTGTTGGTCTACTGCTCTAAATGTAAATACTATATATGAAATTAATACAAAAACTTTAGAACTATGCAATGTAGAAATTAATACCCAAAGCATTTAGAGAATGAAGCTGAGATGTTGACACCCTCTGTTTGTACCAGAAAACACTTAAGGAAAGTGTGTTGAAAACTCTTCAGAAGCTGGAAGACCAGGAGTTCATGTCGTTCAAGTTGTTTTTGCAACAGTCTGAAAAGCCGATCTCAAAGAACCTTCTGGAGAACGCTGACTGGGCAAAGACTGTTGATCTAATCTTTGTGATGTATGACAGTAAAGCAGCTCAGATCATTGTGAATGCTCTGAAGGCGATCGGCAAGAAGGATCTACAGGAGGGTCTTTTAGCGGAACTCGACGTACATGAGGTATGTACTGTATGTGCACTGTCCAGAAACTGAACACAATGGTTGTTGTGTCTGAAAGCAGTCACTAGTTCAGTAAACACACTGATATACACGAGCACAACTCTGCATCACACATGGTTTCATACACTTGCCAATGATTTAAGTTATAATACACAGCAACCCCCCCACCCCTCTCTCTCTCTCACACACACACACACACACACACACACACACACACACACACACACACACACACACACACACACACACACACACACACACACACACACACACACACACACACACACACACAGACACAGACACAGACAAACACCATTCATACATGCAGTGAGTGTTTAATCTATGTGGCTTTGTTTTCACTGACCTGTTGGTCTACTCTACATGTAAATACATTAAATTAATACTTATACTTAGAACCATGGAATGTACAAATGAATACGCAATAAGCAATAAGAGAATGAAGCTGAGATTAACATTCTCTGTTTATTCCAGGAATCAATCAATGTTCTTCAGAAGATCCACAAGGATGATACTGATACACTGGAGAGAGACATACTCGAAGGTAAATGAAAATGTTATACTATTAAAACAAGATTTTTTTGCAACATAACAGAAACATATTTTGGGACATTCTTCACCCTTTAACATTACAAACGCAAGCAGTAACCACAAGCCAAATTTAATGTGTAGGAGATGTATGTATACGTATATATAAAACTGCCTAAGATATATAATCAGAATTTGAAGTTTCCATGACTACCATCAACAGGATCCAATGAGAAGAAAAGGAAAAGAAATCAAGAGGAGCTGAGAGATGACCCCGATGCTAGTACATCAACAATACCACATGACCCTGATGCTAGTACATCAACAATACCACATGACCCTGATGCTAGTACATCAACAATACCACATGACCCTGATGCTAGTACATCAACAATACCACATGACCCTGATGTTAGTACATCAACAATACCACATGACCCCGATGCTAGTACATCAACAATACCACATGACCCCGATGCTAGTACATCAACAATACCACATGACCCTGATGCTAGTACATCAACAATACCACATGACCCTGATGCTAGTACATCAACAACACCACATGACCCTGATGCTAGTACATCAACAATACCACATGACCCCGATGCTAGTACATCAACAATACCACATGACCCTGATGCTAGTACATCAAGAACACCACGAAAATGTCTCCCAGTCAGTAAAAGATGGAGGCCTCAGTTAGAGAAGCTCGTAAGCATGGCTGACAGTAAAGTAAAAAAAGTTAAGAGTCTTGTGTTTGGGAAAGGTAAAGAATTCCGCATAGGAGAGGGAAGTCATGGAGTTGAGGTCTTCTTAGGTTTAAGAGATGATGGCACTGAAGTTGCAGTTAAGAGAATGTCTAAAACCCTCGACCTGTACAACGACCTGAAGAATGATGAACTATATCTACGTCTTCCAGAGCTTGATGATCCTTCGATTGTACGATATGTTGACTTTGTAGAGGATGAGGACTTTGGGTACCTTGCTCTTCAGTTATGTGAATACACACTGCAAGAATGCATCACTGAACTTCCAGAACAGGAGAGGAAACGGCTTGCAAAACAGTTCCTCAATAGCTTAAGAATTCTTCATTGTCAGGATAGTAAAATTCTCCACCGGGACATCAAGCCTCAAAATGTCTTGATTGGTATGAAAACAAGCATATCATTTCAGAATTATAAGCAACTTTGTTCAACTACAGTATGTTTATTTTACTTCATCTAAAACCTGTTATTATATTGATATCTGGACTTTCTCGCAGATATTCAAGGCAAGGCAAGATTGGCAGATTTTGGAATAAGCCGACGAATAGACCAAGGAAAAACAACATATCACACAAAAGTTGCAGGAACACCATGCTGGATGGCAAAGGAGACTTTGAATAAAAGTGATGCTGGTTATAAAAGAAGCACTGATATCCAGGTTAGTGTTTTAATCTGTGTGAGAACAATCTAGTGAATGAGAACAATATAAAAAATGTCTTACTCATTTTCATGTTTGTTCTTAAGGTGGCTGGGATGTTGACATATTACATCCTTTCTGGAGGACACCATCCATTTCTGGAGGACACCACCAATGGAACAATCTTAGAATGTCAAAACAACATTTCCAAAGGCAACTACTGTCTGAAGCATGTTGATCATGATGTAGTTGCTAAGGATCTCGTTGAGTGGATGATCCATGGAGAACCAGAGAAAAGACCTAAAGTGGAGCAATGCTTGGCTCATCCCTTCTTTTGGCCAAACACACGGTACGATAAATGATTGTTCCACACATTATTAATTCATTGATCTATAAACAAGATTTCAGCATATGATCTTAATCTGTTTTATCCAATATGTTTGAAGAGAATCAGAATCTACTTTATTGTCACATCACTGCTTTACAGGTGTAAAGATGTAACTTATGCTAGATTCGTTTTTGCGTAAGCTCCATATTTTTTCATTGGTCCTTAGGTCCACATAGTGGCAGATATGCGCATGATGATTAGACATAACAATAACGCATAAGGGCAGAAACTACACAGGAAAATAAATCCACATGGCAGGTCCACAGGGAAAGAAAAGTCTGCACAGAGGAACATATCCACATGAAGAGTAGACTCATGTTTTCACTATTATCTTCCCAGGAGAGAGGAGTACTTGGGAAAGATTGGAAATGAGAAGGAAGTTGAGAAGTATCGAAAAGCTGAAGAGAACGAGAACAAGGCCAAGGATGAGGATGAGAAGAAACTCATCAGGTCATTGAAGGTCCTCATCGCTGCATTAGACCAGTATGCTGAGCAGGGACAGTTCAACGCATGGAAACAAAAGGTTAGTTTATTACTAATAATATGAGAAAACTGTATGACCACACGTTAACCTTTATTTTTTAATGTAATTAATCCTTCTGTTCTATATTTTAAAAAGAATAATTGTAATGCCTTTGTTTATGACATAAGCCTTTCTAAAGTAATTAAAGCATCATTTCATGCTGACATCCATCTTTATGTTCTCAAGCCCATACTATGTGTTTTTAAGTTGTACTGTATGTTTTTAAATTGTACTGTGTGTTTTTAAGTTGTACTGTGTGTTTTTCCAGTTCCGAGAAGCCAAGGAGGACACCAGGCAGTTGTTTGAGGAGATGGATGGATATAACATGAAGAAAGGCCCTGATGGGAAGCCGATAAAGAAGTTCTACTCTGACAACTCATTTGGACTGCTGCGCTTCATACGCAACCTCCATGCACACTAGTAAGTTGAATTACATCAAAAGAAAGATAAGTCACTTCCATTCATTTATGAATAAAGACATATTTGTTTTATTTTATTCTAAATGTGTGGAGCATTTATCAGAGCATTTCTCTGGCTGATGAAAAAATTATAATAATCACTCGCACACAAGCACAGAATTCACAGAACAGTACAGGCCAGAGGCCAGTAAACAATCAGGGCATCCATAAAATACATCTCATGAAGAAACCCATTGCTTCACATTATGTGATGAGTGATGACTGCCAAATTGTGTCCACATGCACAGAACATTAAAATAATATACATTCTCTATTGCAGTGGTTCTTAAAGTGGGGTATGGGGACCCCCAGCGGTCCTTGAGGAGGTTCCAGGGGGTCCCCAGCTAAATGTGTTAATATAGCATCAAAATCTGTTTAACCATTAGTAGATCTGCTAATGGTTATGGATATATCAAAGATTTTGATATTATTGAAACATTTTAACAACACAAATCTTGGATCCTTGGCACTAGATATTTTCACATGGGGGTCTGGGGCCAAATACATATCAATTTGGGGGTCCTTGACATGAAAATGTTTGAGAACCACTGCTCTATTGAATACGGTCTATTAGGAGCCATGGAGCTGAATTAAATGATAATATTTGCCTATTTATAAAAGCAGACATTTGACCATATGGCAGACATAGTGATATGATTTTAATTTAATTTAATTGACTGTGGTATCACTATAGTTGTGAATATGATCACCAATCAGGAGTAGTGATTTGAATGAGCGCTGCTTTGTGTTCTGTTCACAGTGCAAACAAAAAGGATGCACCTCATATCAACCTGATGGAGATGTTTCCTGATCTGTTTGGATACGTTTACAAGTTTGCCAAAGAACAAGACTGGAACTCCAGACCCGCCCTGAAGGAAATGTTTGACTAGAATGGAACATGACTCTCAGAGAGTCATGTTCCATTCTACCAGTGTAAGAACCAGAGTCATGTTCCATTCTACCAGTGTAAGAACCAGAGTCATGTTCCATCCTACCAGTGTAAGAATCAGAGTCATGTTCCATTCTACCAGTGTAAGAATCAGGACTAATAGACTCAAAGTGCCTTTTTTAAATCTCTATATATATATACTTTTATTGCAATTCATTCATGGTTTTACAATATTTACATATCCTTGATTCTCATCTCTTTTTATACACCCATTGATACGTCAATTTAGAACAAAGTAAAACAAAAAAACATAATTATGCAATGTTAAATCTAAATTCAACATAAGCCCACAGTATATCTGTATTATTCGTCGATACGTCTCATTTGACTTCCAAAGAAACAAAATCAATGAATAGTAATTCACTCAAAGTGACCTGAAGGACTCTCTTGAATTGACATTCTAATTAACCCCTCTCTAGATACCTCTCTCTCTCTTTGTGCCTTGGTAGAATATCAAGGCCTAACGTTCCTTCATATTCTACCTCTATCTCTATTCCAGTGTCTCAAACGTTTCAGGCCACGACCTCCCCACATAATCATATTTGAACTGGGACTCCCCACCCCGACCCCCCCTCCCCCATACCCTGACAAGCATTTTAGAGGTCATAAAAGTCCTAAATTTGTCACTTTGTGTGCAAAGATACAGATACCCTGTATACACTTATAGTGTATGTTGGTTTGTTTATTATTGGATTATTATTTTTTGCATATTAAGCATATTATCTGGGGACCCTCCAAAAATCATCTTGTAGAATGACTTTTATACATTTGAAAACTTGTGAAATGGGACATTCTGCATAATGGGTACTTTCTACTATTGGTACTTTAAGTACATTTTGATACCAATACTTTTGTACTTTTACTTGTAACAGAATATTGCTACATTGCAGTGTTGATACTTTTGCTTAAGAAAACAATTTAGTACTTTTTCCACAACTGCTTTTCTTTACTTTTTAGACGAGTGTTTTGATACTTTGTAAAATCCAGCTGTTCCCAAACTTTTTAAGCTTCGTACCTCCTTCTATAGGTCCTGACAGGGTGAGGTTCCAGGTTCGATCCCGGGCTCCTCCTGGGTATAGAACGAGTTTGACGTGTCCTTGAGCAACACACTGAACCCCTATAACTCCCCCGATGAGCAGGTTGGTGCCTTGCATGGTTTCCTCTGCCATTCGTGTGTGAATGTGAAATACATTGTAAAGTGCTTTGGAGAAAAACGCTTTATAAATGGAGTCCATTTTATCATTTTATGGTCCCCCGATCCCCCACACCTTTAACCCATACTGTGTCATTTTAGATTTCTTTGCTATAACCATTATTTTAGACTTTGGGCTATTCAAAAATAGCAGATCTACAAGATCTACGAGCTTGTAGATCTGCAATTTATTTATTTTTATCCTGAAAATTTGTGCAAATCTTTGAATATATTTATTCTTTAAAGAGATTTCTTTTTAACTCAAAGCTTTGCTTCTGGGGATTCTACAAATGTCTTCTAAATCCTAGCAGTGTAAAAAAATAATAATAATTATGTTGCTATAATATCAGTGGTTCTCAAACTTTTTTCGTGTCAAGGACCACCAACAATTATATGTATTTGTCCGCGGACCTCCAATCTCAAAATATTTTGTTCCAGGGACCCCCCAGAAGCAAATATTTGAGTAAAACATGTATATATATATTCAAAGATTTGCAAACATTTTTGCAATAACATGTTTCCCTCAAAAATAGCAGATATACAAGCTCTCGCTGTGAGCTTGTACACATGCATTTTTTTTATAGCCAAAGAAATCTAAAACTGACACAGATTATTTCCCGGTCTTAATGGAGTTAAATAAGCAACAACCCAAAAAAAGCATCATTGCCTAGCTATTTATTGCCACTTTAAAGTTTAATCATTAAAGAAAAAAAGCTGAAGAGAAATTGGGTGCATTTATTGATTTGTTTAAATGATTTGTCTTTTAATCAAAATTGTAAATAAAAAATTTGGAAATGTTTTAATTGCATGCTTGAAAAAATCCCTCTTAAAATAGTGGTATATAATGGTTTAATTGTGGAGAGATTGAATGTCCCACAACCACTTTAAACACTATTTTATACTTTGTTTCATACAATAGTGTCACATGGTGAAAATAGCCGATCTACAAGCTCACAACACGTCGCACTGTGACGTGTGGTGAGCTTTTCCCTTATTTCTTAAAACCTTTCAGGGAAAAGAAGTCAAATGTTTGCCGATAAGGACCAAAACAGGGAATCCAGGTTGAAAGTTTTAATACCCTGAAGAATATGTTTTATCAAAACGCTGGATTTCTTAATAAAATGTCATTGCATTGTGGCTATGAGTGTGTGTGTGACTCAGATTTTTCCCTTACAAAGATCATTGTCATGTCTTGTGTTGAGACATCATATCCAGTGATAGTGTTCTTTATAGAGAGATATTAATCTGATCTTTCATAACAGCTTCCTAGAAAAACAATTCAGATGTCAGAACACAGCTCTGCAATAAATGGACAAAGCTAAAACGAAACACTTAAAGTAAGAGTTAAATGGCTCTATATTCTGATAGTAAGGATTGCTATAGAGTGTTTGTTAAAGCTGGCACTGTGTAACTTATGAATAAAACTTATACAATCAGTATTTACTCCTTAGCATCTCGCAGGTTGCTACATAACATTGGTACACTTTTATCTATGTATAAAGCCATTCTTGGTAATCTCCCTACTTATATTTGTTCAAAATGTGAACTAGTCCAACATTCGCTTAACCTCAGATCAAATGCTTGGATGCGCTATGTCGTACCCAATACCAAATCTGAGGCAGGGAAAAAAAGCCTTGAGTTTTTTGGGCCCTGGGCGTGGAATGACCTACAGCAGTGGTTCTCAAACTTTTTCATGTCAAGGACCCCCAAATTGACACTTATTAGCCCACGGACCCCCATTTCAAAAGATATGCCAGGGACCCCCATAAGAGAAGATTTTTTACGGCTCTCTAGCAGTGACAACCATTTTAACTTCAAGGACCCCTAGTTTGACATGCATTAGGGCTACAGACCCCCATTTCCTCAGACCCTTATTTCCTAGGGATTAGTCACCCCATGGAGTCTTCGATATTTTTTATTTTTTGTCTCATTCATAAGCCAATAATTTGATGACCAGCGGACCGGTAGGCTACCGGTTCCGGTAGGACACACAAAGGAGACTCTTTGTGTCTCCTACCGGAAGCGCTGCCGGTCATCAAATTATTGGCTTAGAAATGCGACAAAAACAAACAAATATCAATATATTCAAGTCTTCATGGGGTGACTAATCCATAGAAAAAAATATATTTTGGGGGTGAACTGTCCCTTTAGATGACTTAAACAATACTTTATAAAGATGATAATGTGCATTCCCAACTCTATAAAGTAACAATATGATCCTTCAACATCTGAATGGAACAACAACAACAAAAGAGAATGGATTAAGAAACATATTTATTTCAGGTGTAGATACTGTAGATCAAATGTTGTATTATAGTGTCTTGCACCACAGTGTGTGTTTATATGGTGTGTGTGTGTGGGGGGGGGGGGTGCGCTAACAGAATGGGACTCAAACCCACAACCTCCAGTGTACGGAACGTTGAGCCTCCTGCAGCTGATCATTTCTACGTCCTCCTCACGGCTCCACAGCTTTCACCTCCTCTTTCTTTGGACAAAACTCTACGGAGGAGAACACACACACACACACAGAGAGAGAGGGAGAGAGAGAGAGCGAGCGAGAGAGAGAGAGAATGTTTGTTTTGTTATTTAACAGTTGACCTTCACTGTGAGTGACGGCATCAGAAACATGTTTTATGACAGTAATAACACATACCAGTCTTCCCATCGTAGATGAAGTGACGAGTGAGTGACGAGTCAAATTTCAGACATTCAGCTTGTTTCTTGTTTGACTCCTGAGCAGCTATCAACTCCTCCACATTCTGGTGTTTACCTTCTCTTCCTAACACACACGCACACACGCACGCACGGGCACACACGCACGGGCACACACGCACACACACACACATGTGATCTGCTATTTTCTGCTATGTGAAATAGGACATTCTGCATAATGTGTACTTTTGGTACTTTAAGTACATTTTGATGGCAATACTTTTGTACTTTTAGTCAAGTAAATTTGGAATTATGGACTTTTACTTGTAGTATTCCTACATCCTCAAGTATTGATACTTTTACTTAAATACAAAATGTGTTTGTGTCTGGACAGAAGGTCTGGTAGAAGAACACTCTTTCACTGTTTAGGGAACTAGCGTTCTGCTCCGTCTGCACGCCTCCCACTGCAACACACACACACACACACACACACACACACACACACACACACACACACACACACACACACACACACACACACACACACACACACACACACACACACACACACACACACACACACACACACACACACACACACACACACACACACACACACACACACACATACTAGTCATATTACTCACAGAAAAATAAAAGTTACTTCAGTCTATATTAGTAGCTTAATGACTAGTATTACAATTCTACTGTCTTTCTCCAAAGTATTTGTATATAAGTTCATAGTTAACATAAGTTAATAAGTTAACTAAATGCATTAGAAAGTAAATACAAATGTTACTATTCAGGATTCCAATTCAAAAATAGAAAAAAATAGCAGATCTACAAGCTGAAAACGCGTGTTGAGCTTGTAGATCGTCTATTTTTTTTAAAATACAGAGATAAGAGGTGTCTGCCCGACTATAGTATATACAATGCAGCCCTCTGGACTGAGTGTGGAAATATAGTGTCCCTCTGCATCATCAAAGTTGCATCACCCCTGATGTAGAATATGATGATGATGTTTTAATGTAAAGTGTAGAATATGATGATGATGATGTTTTAATGTAAAGTGTAGAATATGATGATAATGTTTTAATAACTCACATAAACTGGCAACATGCAGGGCGACAGACACACTACTTGTGTCCACAGTGGTGTTCATGTAGTACGTCACACATGAGCCATCCCTGCACCACAACACACACACACACACACACACACACACACACACACACACACACACACACACACACACACACACAGTATGTTGTTAAAAAAACGATGCGCTGGAAACCGAGACATAATCCTGTCTATAAATATGCAGTATAATGGTCATTTGAGAAGGACAATACTGTGGGTTAACCATTTGAACTCATTCTTAGCATCCTTCTTCTGGGGGCGCACGTTAGTTAGAAAATAGCAGATCTATTGGCCGTCAACTAATTATAGGGCCCGTGGGAATACAGTCAAATATTGATGGGGATAGGGCGGCGACTGTTGAGTTATACAAGTATTTGGGTACAACGATTGATTCCATTCCAACACTGATGCCATCTATAAGAAAGGTCAGCAGAGGCTGCATTTTATGCACAGACTGAGACAGTATGACGTGGAAAAAAGTGTAATGGTGCTCTTCCATCGATCCTTCGTGGAGAGTGCACTGACTTTCTGTTTTGTTTCCTGGTATGGCTCATTATCATTAGTTAATAAGAACAAACTCCATAAAATCATCAATGTATCCAGCAAGATAGCTGGGGTACGACATGAGAGTATGGCAGCAATGTATGAGACCCGGGTGCTTGACATGATTTATATATCACTTCAAATCAACACACCTCACATACAGTGGACTAACGTAATCTAGTAATTTAGTATTATACTAAACAAATCGTCGCCTTGCTAAACTAATGGCAAAATGTCAGGAAAATTTTAAAAATGATCCAAAACACCGAGTGCCGCGCTACGAGCTTGTAGATCTGCTATTTTTTAATAGCCAAAGTATAAAATAATGGCTATAGCTAAAATCTAAAATGACACAGATGCGTTCCAGGTATTAATGGCTTAAGTTGACAAATACATTATCTAATGTAATTTGTTATAATTTTTGAATACATGCATTTACCAATAATCAATGTTTGTAGGGGCCGCTGAGGGCCAAAAATAAAAGCTAAAAAGAATATTCTAGAATGCAAGGGGAGCCAATGGAGACAGGGCAGCTGTAGCCTACTTTGCACCAGCTGCAAGCGACTGAGTGATGATTTGTGTCTATCTTTTATTCTGGGGGTCCTTGGCACAACATGTTTTTGAGATGGGGGGGTCCACGGCCAAATACATATAATTTTGGGGGTCCTTGACATGAAGAAGTTAGAGAGCCACTGGACTACAGACGAACATTGCATTCTTCTTTTCTTTTCCACTTAGTCTTTGTCATTTTTGTCTGTGAGGTTCTGTGCTGTCCATATGGTCTGTTTGGCCACCTTCCGCCGCTAGATGGCGCAGCGGTGTCAGAACAGGAAGGTATTGTTTTGGTTCCAAAACAACAGACTTCTCTCCATCCATCCTGGTGATGATGATGACGTCACCATGCTTCCAGTCCATCCTCTGACGAGAGGAAGGGTTTCCCGGAAGAACCGTGACGTCATTTAGCACCCGCCCATAAGAACTATTAGAGCTCTCAGTCCATGATGCGTTGATTCAGTGTGAGGCGAGGAGTCTATGGAGTTACAATACGTTTATTATAAGAACAACGTTTATTATAAGGAGTCTATGGAGTTACAATAAGTGTATTATAAGATCATTATTGGACTAACGGTTGCCTGGAATAAAGACATTTGTTTTCTGTTCTTTTGTCTTTGCTTTTGGCCATAAGGTAAGTTTATGATCTTTAAATAAATCTTCCACGTTGTGTTTATATGTTTTGTGCTTTGATTCAGTGATAGATAACAATGGCTTTGTACATTATTAAGTGTTAACTTTTGAGACGTGACTGGTTATAAACTATAAAGTTAAAACAGTATTTTACAGTATTTATTTACAGTAGTTGTAGCTACTAACGGTAAGGCATGTTTTATACCCTATCGTACGACGGTGTCGCGTGTCAAAAAATGCACCACGATGCAACATGCTGTGTGGAGTTTTGGGGGGGCTTGTGGGGGAGATGGAAAATGGACCATATGTTTGCAGATGTTTGCCTGACATGCCCATGCTATAGGTTAACTTGAAAGTGCTTTAAAAGTTCACACAGCTGTTCCACAATAACTGAAATAGTCTATAGCTTACATTGAATCAATCAATGATCGATTTAATACTTTAGACATTTGCAGGAAAAAAAGCACAAGAAGAAAGTACAGTTTACATTAAACGTGGGCTTCTAAATAGGATTTAGAAGCCCATGAAAGCCTAATGGCTTGTTTCAAATGGGGTCCTCATGTACTCAATTGTCAATTCATAGTGAATATCACATAACATCTAATAGCCAAGATACATAACTATTTATAAATAGCATTAGCAGTGGTGGACAAAGTTGCCTACTGCTCCTTGGCCTTAGATCAAGACTATCGTAGATGTATTTTATCGATTTTGTCACATCTACTACGAGTCTTAGCGACCACCCCCCAGAGTGCCCTGGACTTTGACCAGTAAAGCCCGTACTTCTCCGTGCATGTACAAAATAAATATATAAGGTGTTTACCCGGTTGCCCTAAATGTTAGCTAGTGGTCCGTAGTCTTTGTGCAATGTATTAGTCCGTCTTTTTCAATAAAGACGTGTTTTAATCCCGTTTATGGCCGATTCTGTCGCGGTTCCCCTTGTGCGGTAGTGACGGGGCGCATCTGGTGAAAGCAGGAATTACACGCAATGTAAAAAGGAAGTAAAGCAGGGAGAAAAAATGGTATTCGGTCACAGAAGGGATTAAAACGCATATCTATTGATAAATACGGACTAATACATTGCAGAAAGACTCCGAACCGCTAGTTAACATCTGGGGCAACGGGGTAAGCACCTTATATTTTGCATTTGTACATGTACGGAGAAGTACGGGCTTTACTGGTGAAAGTCCAGGGCACTCTAAGGGGTGGTCGCCAAGAGAAGCTCACAACACAGCACATTGTTTCTCTGCAGACATGCAGCAGATTTTAAGCAGCAGAATAATAATTTAAACTGTTATGTATTCATTTAAAGTAGTTTATCTGCAGACATGCATCAGATCCTAAGCAGCAGTATGATAAACTGTTATGTATTTATGTAATTTCTCTGCAGAAGAACATGCATCAGATCTTATTAACCAGCAGTATAATAATAATGATGTTTCTCTGCAGAACATGCATCAGCTCTTAAGCAGCAGTATGATGATACACAGTGACTACGACCTGGAGCAGCCCTGGTTCTTCTGTGCCGATGAGAAGGAGCAGAACTTCTACCCAGAAGCAGCAGCATCAGAGGGGCCAGGCCGGGGCCCGGCGTCCTGCTCGGCCCTCAGCGAGGACATCTGGAAGAAGTTTGAGTTGGTTCCGACCCGCTCAAACACCCCCACCGCCCCCACTGTGACCTCCAGGTAGGCATGTCGCCGTTATTACATCATTGCCTCACCGCAGTTATTTGAGATTATTGCAATTATGTTGCATAATCATAACGAAAATAGGTTATTTACAAGCTCAATTGTCACAATGCGAAGCGTTGTGAGCTTGTACATCGCCTATTTCTGCTATATTTGAATAATATTGGAAACTGAAAGTATTGAATTATTACATAATATATGACCTGTCTGTGACATAGTACATAATTTATTTTCATTATTTGTACCGGCCGTTGTCAGTCATTTCTTTGTAGGCCTATATTTAAGTTATCAGATGTTGTCATATTGTATCTGTGTGATTTTAGCTTACAAAACCAAAAGGGCAAACAGAAATGAAATGAAAAAGTCATTTATGTTCCATCATTCAATGCCCAAAACACAATGATAAATCATTATTTGCAATTATATGTGTGACAATGTATCGTCAACTAAAATCTCTGGATGTTGACACAGCCCTGGCTCCGGTGACTGTCTGAGAGACGAGGCCGTCAGTCAGAGCTTCATCTGGGAAATGGACTGGGTCCCAGACCCGGGCCCTGATGCCTCCCGGTCGGATCTGGATCTGGACTGGGTCCCGGACGCGGACACAGACCCTGCTGCTGCCTCCCGTTCGGACTCCTTCTTCCGGTCCATCGTGGTGCAGGACTGCATGTGGAGCAGCTTCTCTGCGGTGGAGAGGCTGGAGAAGGTGGTCTCGGAGAGGTGGGCTTCCCTCCAGGCCAGGAGGAGGAGCTCCTCGCCCGGTCGGGGTGAAGATGTGGGTCGGTCGGGATCCTCCGCCGAGGTCCCTGAGGAGGAGGAGGACCACCTCCCTGAGGACTGTGTCGACCCGTGTGAGGTGTTCTCCTGCGGTCTGCACGAGAACCAGGATCCAGTCATGAAGCGTCCGTCCGTGGACCCCCGTTCTCCTCCTCACTGCCACACTCAATCAGGTCAGTGGTTCTCCTGAAAGTCTTCCATGTCAGGGACCCCCCAAGTATTTGGTTGCGGACCCCCATCTGAAAATATGTTGTGCCAGGGACCCCCAGAAGCAAAGATTTGTGTTAAAAATGTTCACTAAACTAAAGATTTTTGAAAAATAGCCAAAGTGTAAAACATGGTTAAAGTGGTTAAAATGATTGTGACGCTTTGTTAACAAATTTTGCTGGGGACCCCCTGGTACCCCCCCTCCCCCCCAACCCTAACCCGGACCCCTGGGGGTCCCCGGACCCCTCTTTGAGAACCAATGATCAATCAATCTGAAGTTATGTAAACACTCCATAATGTTCCTCTGTTCCCCAGAAGAAGAAGAAGAAGAAGAAGAAGAAGAAGAAGAAGAAGAACAGGAGGATGAGGAACACGAGGAAGAGGAGGATGAGGAAGAGGAGGTAGACGTGGTGACAGTGAACCAGAGGACGGCGTCTCCTAGGAGGTCAGGCAGCTCAGGTGCTTCTTCATCATCGCTAGAAACCTCAAGCAGCCCTCATCATCATCATCATCATGATCATGTGGTGAGGAAGAGGTCTCATGTGAACATCCACCAACACAACTACGCTGCACCACCCCCCTCCCCCTCTTCTTCCTCCTCCTCCTCCCCCTCCCCCTCCTCCCCCTCCTCCTCCTCCTCCACAAAACGCATCAAGTATGAACGGGGTGAACAGCAGAACAACAACCACAGTGTCTGGTGTTTAGAGGTGGATCGGCGCAGGAGCCACAACGTTCAGGAGAGACAGCGGCGAGACGAGCTGAAGCTCAGCTTCCTGCTGCTGCAGCGACAGCTGCCTGAACTCAGCGACAGCGGCAGAGCCTCCAAGGTGGTCGTCCTGAAGAGGGCCCAGCAGTGCATCGTGGGAATGCGGGCGGACGAGAGGAGGCTGTCGGCGCTCAAGGAGCAGCTGAGCCGGGAAGGGGAGGAGCTGAAACGCAGACTGGAAGAGCTGCGGCGGGGGAGTGGCCGACTAGAAAAGCGCTAAAAGACTCAGTTTGAAAGACTCTCTATGGAATCAGTCTGAAGACTCAGTCTAAAAGACTCTGTATGGAATCAGTCTAAAAGACTCAGTCTAAAAGACTCTGTATGGAATCAGTCTAAAAGACTCAGTCTAAAAGACTCTGTATGGAATCCGTCTAAAGACTCAGTTTGAAAGACTCTGTATGGAATCAGTCTAAAAGACTCAGTTTAAAAGACTCAGTATGGAATCAGTCTAAAGACTCAGTTTGAAAGACTCTGTATGGAATCAGTCTAAAGACTCTGTATGGAATCAGTCTAAAGACTCTGTATGGAATCCGTCTAAAGACTCAGTTTGAAAGACTCTGTATGGAATCAGTCTGAAGACTCTGTATGGAATCAGTCTGAAGACTCAGTTTAAAAGACTCAGTATGGAATCAGTCTAAAGACTCTGTATGGAATCAGTCTGAAGACTCAGTTTAAAAGACTCAGTATGGAATCAGTCTGAAGACTCAGTTTAAAAGACTCTGTATGGAATCAGTCTAAAGACTCAGTATGGAATAAGACTCAGTATGGAATCAGTCTAAAGACTCAGTATGGAATCAGTCTAAAGACTCAGTATGGAATCAGTCTAAAGACTCAGTATGGAATCAGTCTAAAGACTCTGTATGGAATCAGTCTGAAGACTCAGTCTAAAAGACTCTGTATGGAATCAGTCCAAAGACTCAGTTTAAAAGACTGTATGGAATCAGTCTAAAAGACTCTGTATGTAATCAGTCCACAGACTCGGTCTAAAGACTTAGTATTGACTCTAAAGGTAATAAATGAATCACCCGTATTAAGGTGACCAAGTCCATTATTGTTAATGTGATTAAGTTGAAAGTATATTATATAATATATTCTATATTTTTATGCGTTTCACAACGTAGGTTTATAAAGCCTAAGATAGTTTACATGTGTACGGTACATAATATATGGATGGATTATGACAACATGCTTTAGAAGGGGGGGTGAAAACATGGATGACATGCATGTTGGGCACGTACTGTATTGGTCATGGATGATTCCTTGAAGCAGTGGTTCCCAAACTGGGGGTCGGGACACATCTCGGCCCCCAAATTATTTTAGGGGGTCCACAGATGATTACAGTAAACAAACCATATACAGGATATCTGCATATTTCTAAATTAAATATTACAAATACCTTTTTAATACCAAATTGGCCAAATTGTCAAATAGTAGGCCTACATAAGAAAGAGGCAAACATTGTGAGCTTGTAGATCTGCTATTTTCACAATATTTGTCTGTGGAACAGAGTCAAACTAAATGTAACGCCTCAACTCCTACAATTCCAAGTGCTTGTCAGGGTGGGGGGTCCCCAGTTCAAATATGAATATTTTGGGGGGTCCCCAGTACAAATATGATTATTTTGGGAGGTCCCCAGTTCAAATATGATTATTTTGGGAGGTCCCCAGTTCAAATACGATTATTTTGGGAGGTCCCCAGTTCAAATATGATTATTTTGGGGGGTCCCCAGTTCAAATATGATTATTTTGGGGGGTCCCCAGTTCAAATATGATTGGGTCCCCAGTTCAAATATGATTATTTTGGGGGGTCCCCAGTTCAAATATGAATATTTTCACGGCCTGAAAAGGTTGAGAACCACTGCAATAGAGCAGATGTTTGTGAATGACCTACTGTATAGCACTTTATCTACTGATCCGTTTGACGTCATTGCTGCTAATGTCCTTTAAGGGGCTAGTGTTCTATCTATGGTCTTTTATGTGTTGGACTTATTTTGTTTTATACTTTGTTTATGTGTGTTTTATGAGTGGTGGTTAATCTATATTGCCTGTTCTGCACAGTTCTTTGGTACTATTATTGTAATTTAGTTTTTCTAAGTTTTGTGTATAATTCACAGGCATGGATTATTTATGTTTTAGTTTAGTCCTGTTTGTCTTGTTTTATTGCTCACTATGCGTGGGGCTGTCCTTATACATTTCACTGCATTTTAGAAAATACTACTTTTTAAAAATTGTATGTGACGAATAAAGGTTGATTGATGGATCTCACAAAGACATTTTATAAATCTGTTACTGTCACTGATGGCATTTGGTGAACTGTATTTACTGTGCCGTTATAACATAAGACACTTAGGAGGAGAGGAGAGGGGAAGGGAGGAGGGGAGAGGAGTTCAGACATGTGCTCTCCACATGGTCATGCCCATGCTCTGACACATGCATTCTTTGACCACTCCCCACTCAGATAGACCACACCCACTATGTCCGTCCTAGTTCTATTCACATCTCAAATGTCTCTCTGTATGTCTCCCTGTCTGTCTCCCTGTCTGTCTGTCTGTCTGTCTGTCTGTCTGTCTGTCTGGCTGGCTGTCATTTCACAAGTTTTCACATTTGAAAACTTGTGAAACGGGACATGCTGCATAACAAGTACTTTTACTTTTGGTACTTTAAGAACATTTTGATGGCAATACTTTTGTACCTTTACTCAAGTCAATTTTGAATTTTGAATAAGCAAAGAAATTTGAGTGCTTTTTCCAACACTGCCAATCCCTCATGACGACACATGGTGTGTGTGTGTGTGTGTGTGTGTGTGTGTGTGTGTGTGTGTGTGTGTGTGTGTGTGTGTGTGTGTGTGTGTGTGTGTGTGTGTGTGTGTGTGTGTGTGTGTGTGTGTGTGTGTGTATCATTTCCTCTGAGGGCACGTGAAGCATTTTTTCAAACCTCATCAGATCAGATGCTTCCTGTTCCCCCTCGTAAACAGGAAGTGTGTGTGTGTGTGGGGGGGGGGGGGGGGGGGGGTCTGTGTGTGCATTAAACAGGTGTTTAACAGGACTGTAAAGGTCAAAGGTCACAGGTAGCCTTAATAGTGATATCAGAGACAGTTTAGAAAAGACACTGGTTCCTCCTCGTCAAACACAAAAAGAGGAATACCCCCCCCCCCCCAAAAAAAAACCTTTCCTATCAATTATTCACCCCATGAAGCCTTGAATACATGGAGATGTTTTTGTTTTTGTTCCATTTCTAATAGCCAATAATCCAGGCAGTATTATTGGCATAGACAGTTGTTGTGGTCAGGTCCACCGACCTTCCATAGCCGCGGTGGCTGTAATGTGCTCTCATTGGCTGTAGTGTGCATCTCCTCGCAAGGTGGTCGCAGCTCCTTTCATATTGTATGATATTGTCTGCTGTCCTGTCTGGGACACAGTTGAATATCTAACAGTTATCTGAAAATGGTCGGAAAGCCGTCGCAGAGCGGATAATCGCGGTCAAATCGTCTGGCGGAGCCACACAGCGAGCATTAGCTGACCGATCAAAGGCCGATCCACTAGTCACTCCCTAACATTTTAGTCTAGTTTTTATTTGTCGACGAAATTGTCAATATATTTAGTCTTAGTTTTAGTCATCATAGCTTAGTTTTTATTTAGTTTTAGTCAGTGAAAAAATGTGGTCGACGAAATTTTTACGTCATAGTTTTAGTCGATTAAATCAACACTGCAGGTGACACCTGAGGTCTCATTCTGAAGAGGGACCTGGTTCAGACAGTATAACACTCAACAAAGAGACAGACAGACAGACAGACAGACAGACAGACAGACAGACAGACAGACAGACAGAACATTCAATACAAGGAAGGGGGGGTCTGATAAATGTAATATCAAATATCTAAATACCGAATAAAGCAACTTAAAAAACTGTCTGGGGTGAATCCCAAAAGCCAGAGTAGATGTTAAAATGACCCCAAACATATTTGAAAGTGAAATATCCCTTTAAGTTCTACAGCTGGATGAATACAGTGGTTGACTGACAGCTCAGCTCAACCCACAATGGATCCCTTCACCAAACACATGGAATCAAACATGAGTCAGAGGCAGTGTGTGTTGAAGCTCTCAAACATTATCTGTGGCTACAGATTGTATTCTAGTCTAAATAAAACGTACATTGAGTCAAAACAGCAGTTCAATCCTGACATTTTATAACTTACCACCATACGCCCCCTCCACACACAGCATGGAGAGGCATCTACATTATTTTTATTCTATGGTCTCTGTCGCCTTCAAGTGGACAAAATCAGCAACAGGCCTACAACCATACGGCTTCTATCTGGTGACAAAGTTGTTTTGTTTGTTTACCCCTGCCTTCTAACCTAACCCTTTTGGAGGGTTAAAGAAAGTTATATTTTAAAATAGGATTCGCTTTAAAATATCTATAAAATGTAAAGATTACGGCCCACTCAATACTCGATGTACCGTAAATATCTACTGATGCACAAACTTGGACACATCATCAGTGTTGTTTCGTGGAGTCACTGGGTGTTTGGGGTCTGCAACAGACACCCTCTTCTAGGCGACCCGATTGGTATATACCGATTGTCTGTGCACGCCACTGCTCATAGCGCAGCACCGAGTTTTTAACTCAAATCTTTGCTTCTGGGGATTTTACAAATATTTTATTCCAGGGACCCCCAGAAGCAAAGATTTGAGTTAAAAATGTATATAAAAGATTTGCACAAAATTTCAGGATCTTTCTAAAAAAATAGCAGATATACAAGCTCATAGCGCGGCACTCGGTGCCGCGCTATGAGCTTGTAGATCTGCTATTTTTGAATAGCCAAAGAAATCGTTTAACCAGCCGAACCCCAGCATCCCTATTGTGTGGGGGGAGGGGGGGGGGACATCACGCGTTGTGAGATTTGGTGTACAGTAGGTGGAAAAAGAACACAGTGAGGTGAAGTGGTTAAACTGAAGTGATGTATTGATGATTTCCAAATATTATCAAAGTATTCTGCGCCCACCCCCTGGCCCTGGACTTGTGTCATGGCACCCTAGGGTGCAACGGGGGCCGGGGCACCTACTTTGAGAAACCCTGCCCTTGGACAGTGGTTCTCCACCTTTTTAGGCTGCGACCCTCCAAAATAATCATATTTGAACTGGGGACCCCCCAAAATAATCATATTTGAACTGGGGACCCCCTAAAATAATCATATTTTAACTGGGGACCCCTCACCCTGACAGGAACTTAGTAGGAGTTGAGGCTTTACATTTAGTTTGACTCCACAGATAAATATTGTGAAAATAGCAGATGTACAAGCTCACAACATGAGGCGTTGTGAGCTTGTAGATTGGCTATTTTTTGGGCTATTTTATATTATTTGACAATTTGGCCAATGTTTGACCAGTTTTTATAGTATTTTGTTGATGTTGAGTTTGTTGATTACTTTTCATGTAGTAATTGTGTTTTTGGTATTAAAAAGGTCTTAAAAGTCCTGTCAGGGGACCCCCACCCCCAAAATCATGTGGGGACCCCCCTGTGGGTCCCGACCCACAGGTTTAGAACCACTGCCCTAGGAAGCAGGGAGGGGTGGGGCTATAAGAGTCCTCTAATGGTCGGCCCCTCCCCCCTCTCAAACAAATGTTTGTGACCCAGCTGTGTTTTAAAGTAAAACAACTCTTACAGTGAAATAAACAAGTCATTATGTAATGTTACTCTACATGGACGTTAAGTAGAGTTATATCAGCGTTTACCAGGCTGTTAAAACAAGCTGTTAAAACACACTGTGTGACCAGACTGAGGAAACATTATCTCCATCCAAATGAAACGGGTGAGTTTTCTACAGGTGTGTTAGCTACGTAGCTTAGCTAATTAACTGCTTAGCATTAAGGAATTGATGAAATTGCGTGTAATCTCACTTTTCTTTGACTTGGTAAAAAAGCAACCACTAGTGAGGATGAAGCAGCTATTGCTGTGTGAAGTGAATATGAATCATGTTTGTTTTAGCCCTGAAACATGACTGTCATATCATGAGTCATGGATTAACTTCAACCTGGTGTTTGCACTTTCTTCATTTACGGCCCGTACATCTACATAGACGTTCATATTTCAAATATAAAGTGCTTACCGCATGGCCACGGATGTTACAATTATGTACGGGTCCTCAGAAGTACCCGTATCTTCCGTATAGTTTAATAAATAGCATTTTGATCCGGTCAGTGGCCATTTTCTCCGGCTTTCGCCTATGCTTTAAACCACGTGACCCTATCGGTTGGGAGATGTATTGCACTCCTGTAACGCTATGAGGAAAATGGCCACAAATCGGATTAAAATGCTATTTATTAAACAATATGGAAGATACGGGTACTTTTGAAGGCCTGTACATAATTATAACATCCGTGGTCATGTGGTAAGCACTTTATATTTGAAATGTGAACGTTTATGTAGATGTACAGGCTGTAAATGGAGAAAGTGCAAACACCAGATTGAAGTTAATCCATGACGGTCAGTGCTGCAACTAAGTACATGTACTCAAATACTACTTGAGTACAATTTTGAGGATTTTTTCTTTTTACCTAACTGGGATTCCAATGTTCAGTACATCTACTTCCACTCCACAGCATCTCAGAGATAAATATTTTACTTTTACTCAACTCCACTACAATGATATGAAAAGTTACTAGTAACTAGTTATTTTGTAGATTTTGATTATTACAAAACATACATTAACCACTTCAGCCCGTTTGTGTGTGTGTGTGTGTGTGTGTGTGTGTGTGTGTGTGTGTGTGTGTGTGTGTGTGTATACACACACACACACACACACACACACACACACACACACACACACACACACACAATTAGCAGATCTCTAAGTTCATAACGTGTGAGCTTGCCTTCTTGCTATTTTCAAAATATTTTTTATACATTTTGAAACCTTTAAAAGAGACATTTCTGCATAATGTGTACTTATACTTTGGTACTTTGAGCTATTTTTGAATTGGAATCCTGATTTGTTTTGGTGCTATTTTTGAATTGGAAAAGGAGCTTTTATTTAATTTCCAATGCATTTACTTATACTTATGTTAACTTTATGAACTTAATTAATAATACGTTGGACATAAAAAAGACAATAGAATTTTAATACTAGTCATTTAAGCTACTAATATAGACTGAAGTAATTAAAGCGGGTCATGTTTGCATGTTTGGAATCATAACAGCTGAAATCAATAATATATCAGTATTCTGATATTAACCTGTGGGCTGCATTAAGTGAAGGTGGGGGCCGCATGTGGCCCCCGGCCGCCAGTTGCACATGTATGTTGTAGTGTAGATGGAGGTTGAGTGAACAGTAGATGGAAATGTCTATTGAATAGTAACCAGGTTCTGAGTGTTTTTAACAACTTTGTTAGTGGTGTGGTTTGTAATGTTTAGAGGTAGTGAGGAAGACCGCAGTGCTTATGAGTTAAAAAATGATTTTTTTTACCTAAGTACAAGTACCATTACTGCAATATAGAAATATTCTGTTGCAAGTAAAAGTCCGGAATTCAACATTTACTTGAGTAAAAGTACAAAAGGATTGGCATTACAATGTACTTAAAGTACCAAAAGTAAAGTACTCATTGTGCAGAATGTCCCATTTCAAGTTCTCAAATGTATATCAATCTTTAGAAAATAGCAGATCTAAAAGCTAACAATGCGTAGCGATGCGACACATTGTGAGCTTGTAGATCGGCTATTTTCAAATGGCCGAAATGCATATAGGGCTGAAGTGGATGTATGTCTTGTAATGATAATCAAAATTAAAGCTAAAGTAAAGTTAGTAACTAAAGTTTTCAAATAATTGTAGTGGAGTAAAAGTACAATATTTGCCTATGAGATGTAGTGGAGTATTGGAAATACTCAAGTAAAGTACAAATAGTTCAAACAGTGTATCTAGAATGTTACAAAGGGCCACGGCAGCAGATCACATTTCAGCAAAAGTGTGTTGCCTGTGATGTATGAGAAATGAAGGCAAGAGTTACTAAAGGGCTGAGCCATGTAGAATTAATGGACTGCCTTAACTAGAACGCTCCTCCTCAGAGCACTGATTTCCGCCAATCTCCGCCAGGCCGGGTTGTCTACCCAGGGCCCACCAACTTTGGAAGTCAGTCATAGCCACTTGGAATGGGAAAAAAAATCTTAACTTTTCAAAGAATGTTAAAGGTTCTATACATTCATTTTCACTTTTTTGGGGGGGGGGGTTTATGACCTCAATTACACCCAAAGAATCAGAACTTTGAACATTCAGTGGAGTTTCTGTCGCCTGAGCTTGGCCCTTTGGCAGTGAAGTCACAGCCGATTAATCCTGCCCACTCTCCTTTCCTTTGGGGGGGGGGGGGATGATTGACAGGCAAAATCCCTCAACAGCGACACCCGCAGGCAAAGATTTATTTTTTCATTGCAGTTGAAAAGGCTTTAGAAATGTGACAGAAAAACACCTGCCATGGATCAATGGAGTGTATTTTTTAAAAACTTTTTATACACATTTGAAGGACCATGACAGAGACTTTTAATGTGTGGTAAAACTGAACGTCATGAAACCATTAACTAATCTTCTTAAGGAATATTAAGAAAATGACAGTTGATAAAAAACAAAGTTTATATTGTAACGCTGGGGTACTATCACACATGTGTTTTATGTTCAGTGACCCTAAACCTCGGGTTAGCTTTGTGCTGCGGCAAGGGAATACATCTGGGCTCAGTGTGTTCGAGCTGGTACCTTGCACATCGTCGCCTCGTCTTTCTAGCTTCCCCGCAGAGAGAAAGAGCGCGAAAAAAAAAAACCTTTAAAAAGTATACTTGAAAAAAATACCTTTAAAAAGTAACAAATCAACAAAACAGTAGTGGCTAGACGTTCTGAGGTCCGGATCCGCCCAAGCCCTTAATGTGATGTTACTTAGCACTGGAATTTTGTTATATTCATGTTTCTACTGTTTTCTGCACCCTCCTGTGAACCGACCCAGGCTGCCTGCATTCTCCTGTGAACCGACCCAGGCTGCCTGCATTTTCCTGTGAACCGACCCAGGCTGCCTGCATTCTCCTGTGAACCGACCCAGGCTGCCTGCACCCTCCTGTGACTCGTCTCAGCCCGCCTCCGCCTCTCTCTATCCATGGATTTAGGGGGATTCCTCCGCGCCGAGGCCCATCGGGGGGTCCGGTGGTCTCCACCGGCTGTATCGATTCTGATTCATCACAGAATTCCACTTCAGTGTGTCTTGTGTCTTCATTGATGCAGAATCACACGACAGTGAGTCACGACAGTGTTGTATGTGTCTAGGTTGATGCATAGTTTCACGACAGTGCGTTCTGTTTTTTGTATCCCCCATCGATGCTCAACGCCGGTTGGTTTCCGCCGTCGACCTCGGCCCATCGGGGGTTTCCCCTGAAGCCAAGGCCCATCGGGGGGTCCGGTGGTCTCCACCGGCTGTATCGATTCTGATTCATCACAGAATTCCACTTCAGTGTGTCTTGTGTCTTCATTGATGCAGAATCACACGACAGTGAGTCACGACAGTGTTGTATGTGTCTAGGTTGATGCATAGTTTCACGACAGTGCGTTCTGTTTTTTGTATCCCCCATCGATGCTCAACGCCGGTTGGTTTCCGCCGTCGACCTCGGCCCATCTGGGGTTTCCCCTGAAGACGCCTCAAGGTAGGAACCTCTTTAGGGCTGTCATGATTATGACGTTTGACTTGACGCTTGATTAACTGTCGCTTAAATAGTTAAGATTAACTATTTTAATTGCGTCGCAGTAACATTATGAATAAAACTTTGTCTGGCTTTTTTTAGGCTTCGTAAACAAAAGCCGAACTACAAGCTCAAAACGCATCACGTCGTGATGCGTTTTGAGCGTGTA